>NW_020451149.1:1288380-1393721 GCF_003343035.1 Apteryx rowi
CTCGGCGCGCCCCGCCGCCGTGCGCCGCCCGCAAGGCACGGAGCGCCGCTTGCGCCCCGGCGGCTGCGCTTGCGGGGGGCTTCTTGCAGCCATCCCTGCAGGCGGCACAGGCTAACAGCGTTCGCGCTGCTCCCCCGGTCCTCAGGTTCCCACCTCGAGGAGTCGGCACGGCACGCACGCCCCGCAGAAGCCAAGTTACTGTACAAGTTGAGCAGCGGACGCTTTGCCTTGTGATACAGCAGAGCGACGTCCACAGGAGCAAAGGGGTGCAGGTCGTCAGAAAAGCGTGCTGCAGGCGGCAATCCTTCAGAGAGCCTAGCCTATTCCTGAAGCAGGAACCACATCACTTAAAACGCACAACCAAGGTAAGATCTTGGCCAAAAAAAAACAAAAACAAAAAAAAACTGCAGAGCAAAAACCAGGAAAAAGTGGAAAACATCATTCAGGCCGTCCATTATAATTTTTCAAGGAAGTCATATCTTATGCGGCATTTCTGCTTAGCTTCCAGCAGGGCAAATATAACCTCTCACTAGGCAGTTACGGGGCAGTCCTGCAGCCTGGCTACGTTTGAACAAGGCCCTGCGCACAAGGTGCTTATGCACTTCAAATTCCTTCTGGTACGCTGCTGCATCAGCCCAGGGAGAACTGCTGTTCACCATCTGAGCCTTTACATCCAACATTTGACCTTTCTGCCTGTACATGTAAACTTAGATCCTGTCTGTCTGTCTCTCACACATGCAGACGCACGCACACACACTTCTATTTCCAAGAACTACCCTTCAAAAAGTTCTTTCCAAACTGATGGTAAAGGAGAGCACCAATGCCAAAACTAATACCCCTGTTTTGTTCAGCAGGCTGCGGCTCTTGTGCTGAACTTTACCATCCAGGCCAACGTGAGGAGACTCGTAAAAGATTTTTGCGCTACTGGGCTCTGCAAACAGCTCACAAGTAACATGGCAGAACAGCAATCCATCAGCAGAAAGGACAAGAACACGCAGGGAACAAAGGCGACTATTGTTGCTCCGCAGAGAAAAACTGCGCTTCTCCAGCAAGGTTTAGCATTACCATATGGCAACTGCCTCTTCAGCTAACTCCCGAACTACCGGGCTCCACTCTTGTCACCTGTCCAAATCATGTATTAGGGGATAATATGCAATTCATTGTACAGGCAAAAAAGTAGCAGCGACAGAAGCCACCGTACTTGCAGGGCAGAGCAAAAACACTGCAGAAGTGGACTGATCTCCCCTGCCCAATTTCTACTAGCCCTTCTGCTGCTCTCACCGCTGTACTTTCCTCAGCCTCTGAAAACGGGTATCTGTCTTTAAGCTACTATTCCACCATCCCCTTCGTAATGTGCTCCTGAATGCTTTCAGATCTGTGGTCTGAACCTGAACTGGTCACAGCTTGGCATCCTCTGCTCCCTTCAATAAATCAAACTCCTTTTGGGTTTCCAATAGTCACTGACAAGGAGAAAGTGATTTTCATATCTTAGAGCTATGTTTCATTTTAACAAATGACAGCTGCTGCGTTAACAAAAGCCAAGCATGAAATGAATTTGTAGGTTTAGTATAGTCAAGTCCTAACCCAAATAACTATACAATTCTAAACCATCCTTCCCTCTTCCCAAGGCATACACGACAGCTCAGAATCAACCACTATTCTCCTCATGATTTAACTTTGTAATTTCAGTTAGTACGAACCTTCAGGTTCACATCTATTCCTAAGTGAACTGGGAGGTTCACTTCTTTAGCTGCTTCAGAAGATTGCTATTGCTTCTTGCCACTTGGACAAGTAATATGGGGTTTAGGATTTTTTTTCCTGTTGGGTTTAGTTTCCTCAGTAAAAGCACCTCTTTGGCCATCCTTAGCAGTTGCCTTTTAGCTCATGGTTTGAGTAACATATCCAGCTCCCATACCAATTCCATTTCTTTACAAATCATTTAACTTCAGATACTATCATCTTAAACCTATGCATTTAATTTTTTTGCCAAAAGTTGTTTTGGCATTACAATGCATGAGTTTTAAGTCAGTCTTTAAATATACCGTCACTACATATAATGATCTAAAACCCTAACAAAACCATTTCCAGGAGTCCTTAAGTCAAGAGCCGAGTGGGTGATCTCAGCCAAGTTTTAAAACGAGTGCATTCTACGTACGGAGAAACATGCGAGTAGAACAACATAGTTCTGTCCATCATTGTGACTGACAACACAAAAACCCCCGTCAGTTGGACCTGATTTGCATGACATGCTGTCATGTATGTGCACATTTTGACATGACTTGCACACTTCAGTCTGTTTATTCCCCCCTAAAAAGATTTTGTCTAGTAATTTCCAATATTTTTTCCCTATTTCATTTAATAAACTGGGATAAGCTCATCATTTAAGACCAAAGCCTGCTATTTTTCCCTTTGTAGAATAGGCATTGAAGAAACAGGGTTTTGTCTGTGAAGTCTTTGGTTGTCTATTTAAATGCGTGCTTAAGTCCACCAGCTTCAGCACTGCCCACAAAGGCTTTGCTAAGAAAAGGAGCGCCCAGTGGCTTTACTGATGCAAGGCCTTCACCAAAGCAAACCTTGTACACAAGACAAAGGCAATACAGCCTGCAAAAGCTATTGCAAAGGACAACATCCCGCATTCAACTAAATATCGATGGTTAGACAGAAATTGTCTGCCTTCTCGGCCAGTGTTCAGTCTTCTTGAGAAGTACCACAAAGCATCTTTGTCAATGACGGCATTTGATATTTATAAGGATAATGAGAATGGCTAAAGTTACAGTGGTAAGTTTAGGACATATATACATGCATGTGCTCAGCTGAATTGGTAGAGTAAAACTTTCTCTATGGGCAGGTTATTCCATAAACATATACCGCAGAATTTCTTGCAGATTCCTCAGGAGCAGCTTACACTGACCCCAGCACTGTCAGAGCCAACGCTGAACTAAATGGAAAATGGCAATTTCTGTATTTCTAGCGTTTTTCACAAACTACTGAATGATAAAGTATTTGCATTAGATTAAATCAAGAGTAATATAGTTTCAGTCAGGAAGTCTCAGAAGCATACAACCGTTTCAACAAAAAGAATGAGGTGTAGAGAGACTACAGCTATTTTTCTCTAAGAGGCTTTTTGTAGCATTTTATTTCGTTAACATACAGTCAATGCCAAGTCACCATTTCCAAAAGTGGGCTCAACCCTGAAGACTCTTGTGCATGCAAGTAATCCTCTTTTCATTAAGAGTCATGCATGTTTTCAGGACTCAATCCTTGATCAAAACTATTCCTAAAGACCATGGGGTTTTTTTGTTTGTTTGTTTTGTTAAAAACAGACAGGTACACCCCTCCTTCTAGTTGTTCAAGTCAATAGAGCAAATTCCTCTATTACCCGATGAGCTTAATAATAGAGCTGAATTAGTGCGATAGCACTAATTCCTAACAGCCACCCATGAAAAGCAATTCAGTTGCTCCCATATTTGCATTCTCTGTTTGTTTTCCGGTCCCAAAAATCAGGAGTTGGTCTGTGCTTTTCATCCACTTCCTAGGAAATCTAAATAGAACAAAGTCGTGGCACAACATTACCCTGATATCTGGTTATGACAAGTATAGTATAAGTAAACTTATTGGCTTTTGAAACTAGATTAGCAGGTTTTGCATTTTCTAATATTCCCGCCTAGGTTAGCGGCAAAACCAACATTTAATGGGAAACTGACTTTTCAGACTCCGTAAGAGTCCTAATTCAGGACCCTAACTGAGCTTCTGCCCACTAACTGTGACACCACATACAGGGCCAAAGAAGCAAACTGCAAAATTCCTACTGACTTCCCCTGCACAGGATTACACTTTCATCTTTTAAAAGAGGCAGAAACAGGGGGGGGGGGGGGGGGGGGGGGGGACATTCAGCTGAGGTAAAACAGAATTGAACACTGGAGGCTTAAGCTTTTTGCTATATGTACTTGATATGCTTAGAATTAAAAAACACAACATGCCTGCTTGAGAGAAAGTAGCAATCCCGGGTCACTTTGCTAGCCACATATGCCACAACAGTGTACTCACTCACATCGAAAGGAGAACAGTCCAAAAGAGATTTCACAGTCTGGGTCAACTACTTCTCGTAGCTTCCACAGGACTCCTGATAGCATATACCTCGAAAGCTTGTCGAGCAGACTTCTATTAAGGTTCAGGCTTGAACGCTTGGAGACCAGAATACGAGTGTAGCCACCTTCTTCTCCGGGAAGCAACACAAGTTTGTGCTTAGCACAGATTTGCAAGCAAGACCTGCCAGTCTCTTACAAGCTATCACTTCCATTTTGCCCAGCGCCCTTTTCTCCTCGCAAAACATCCCTTATCTTGGCAGCAACAGCAGCCCCTGCACGCAGGGTAAAAGCAGGCCAGCGAGCAGGGGCAGGCGCTGAGCTCCTCGGGGTGAGGCTGCCCGCCGGCGGCCCAGCGGCGCTGCTCGGGGGCCCTCTGCTGGGGCCGCCCGCCGGAGCCCCCACTGCGCCACCGGAGCTCGCCCGGGCCCCGCCACGCAGCCGAGCCGGGCTCGGAGGAACCGCTGCTCCGGCCGCAGCCTCCCTGGCAGAGGGGGGCGAGCAGCGCTCAAGCCCCCTGGCCTCCGGGAGTGGCGTAGACAGTGACCCATCTGGTAGGTTTTAAATTTTGTCCCGCTCGGTATGAGAGGGCGTGAAGCCAAACCAGCCTTTGGTCCGAGAGCCCAAAACACAGGGCTTGGCTAAAATAAGAAAAGTGTGTTTGTTTATACACCCACGAAAACCACCAGAGCACAAGATGCTGAAACACACATTTCCACTACTTACAACTGTCAGGATACTGAAACAACAAATACTCATCCTCCCCAGAATAAGTAAAATGGGAAAGGAAAAAAAAAAAAAAAGAAAGAAAGAAAGAAAGAAAGAAAGAAAGAAAGAAAGAAAAGGGCATCCCAGCTGACTGCAGTACTTCCACGCTTTTCAACACGTTGCCTCCTCTCTGCCCTCTCACAGCAACCAGGCAGGAGGGACACAGGTTCTTGCACATGTCTCAGGAGGTAGGAGAAACTATAGGGCATGAAGTCAACCCACCTTAGCGCCAGGCCAATTGCATCTACATGAGAACGGGGAAAAAGGACCAGAAGCATTTCCGTGCTCTATGATAGATATGGGCAGGGGCATCAGCTCAGGAGAACCTCCAAGATTTTAGCACTGACTGGAGAGGCATGGAGGAGGCTCACCCGCTCTCAGTGTAAGGCTAAGTCCACTAACACGACTAATATATATAAGCTTGCAACATGCTATCAAAAATAAGTGGAACCCTTAATCAACTTTCTTATCCTCTGGCTGAAGATACCATCCAAAAAGCAAATGGTGATAGGTAGTGTTAGGGAAAAGCATACATGAGCAAAACAACTTCTTCCTGCTAGTCTAAAACTGAATTCTTGCCTCTCCTACACTAATAGCATATGCTCCTGAGCATTGAATAATATCCTGTAGGAAGGAGCAGCTTGACTGCCAGGCCACTGTTACCTCTTAATCCAAGACCATGTCTTTTCCTGACAGGAAAAAAAACACAGCTGGATACATAAGTAAGCCCTGGTGTCAAGCCCCCGAAAGATGAAACACCATCAGGTGATTCTGAAACAGAACTTACTTTCTAACGCAATCATTTACAAGACATGCAGACTAGCTCCAGGCTTAGCTAAGGGACTCAAACTGAACAGCTTTCCAGTTGCTAACCTCCAACATCAGGTATTACAGGCTTCTTCTAAATATGTTGTGTATCTAACGTCCTCTGTCAAGATGAGATATTCTGCAGACACCTCCACAGGGCTTTGGAGATGCCAAATGGCGGCAGCAGGAATTCTGAAATACAGCATGCCTCAGTGATAAGTAATTTCCTTTTGAAATCCCACTTTCTGGAAAATGCTCTCCTCACAAGGCGAGCACATCCAGCACTATGCCACTGGAATTGCAAGCCTGGGTATATGGGTGACCTGATTGAACAAAGCTTTTTTGACAGAATAAGCTACAAACTGAATATTTATAGGGATGCCTTTGATAAATATGGTCATGATGTCAACAACCGTGATGTAAGAAAGGGGTTCTCGCTTATTCTCAAGGCAGCATCAGTAACACTGGTACTGAGCTTTGTGTTGCTTAAATTACAACACCCTTTGCCTGACCACACATACATCCGAGTATCTGTCTCGGATGATCCCTCTGATAGTTATTTGAAGGAAAGCTGTAAAACTATCACAAGAGGAAACTACAGAGAAGAGCCAATGAGAAAGTATACTTCTTAGCTCCAGACAAATAATCATTACTTGATATCCAGGACTATGTGGGTTAATGTCCCTGGCACATTGTTGCTTTTATGTAGCTGATTTAAACAACAGATATCCACCTAAACGTTGCATCTTTTTCTTCTAGGCTCAGCTCAGCTCTTTGGCTTTAACCATTACCCTATTGCAAAACTGCATGCTCTTTATTCCCAGAAAACAACAGTATTTCCTTTGATTAGCCTTCAAAGTGTTTCATCTTTTTTAACTGGGTGCCCTCTTTTGATACCAATAAAAAGGCTAAGCAGGAGCAACTGATAAGTTCAATGAAGTTAACATTCAAAGTAACTCAATCATATTTCCCCTTCTATCATTTCATTTCTAAACTCCAGATCACTTTATGCTGTATACAACTTAACATTGCATACCTAAAATTTATTTTGCTTTGGGAAGGACTTATATCTGTCACTCCATTGTCTATTCTGGGTCATCATAGAAGTTTGCTTCCCTTTTCAAAGGATTAAATAACAGAATGATCATTTACTATTTTGGATTTCCACATCTCTCCCTTTTTCTTGACTCTTTTATATAAATGCATCCTAAACAAAACAGTTAAAGGAAACACTGCCAGGTCAAATCTAGACAGAAATGTATGTTGTATAAATAAAGCTTTGAAGACATAATGATTTTCATATGTTTTGTTTGGTAATTCCAATGGAAACAGAATATTTTAAAGCAAAACCATTTTCCAGCAGCCCAGGCAACTCCAAAAGGTCTTTGCTACTTCAAGAGAATCTGAAGTGCAAAGTCTCCTAGGAGAGAGGCAGAGCAAACTTGAAACTACATAAATTTGCATTGTCCAATCCAAAACAAAACCATAAATAAATAAATAAATAAAACCCAGCCTAAAGAGTAAAAACAGGGATTACAAACAATCACAACAGTCACAGATGTTATTTACAAGGGGTTTGCCCTATCCCTCTCTGCCAAGCAAAGGTGTCCTCATGGCTGCTGGGGTGATACATTTGCTTGGGAAGCAGAAAATAACGCAGGATAAACGCTCGGAGAGCCATGAGACTTCAAGGGAAAAGTATCACAGAGTTGGCTGCTCTTTCAACACTTTCCCCAACGCAGCAGGCTTCTGCTACAGCAGCTTCTACAAGCTGAGGGACACGAGGAGAGAGAGGAGACTCAGCAGTGTGCAGCCCCAAACCCTAGAGATTCATCACAAGGGAATGGAGAGGAAACCCTAACTGAAGTCCACCAAAAGCAATAGACCTTATCAGAAGACCAAAGTCCCTACCATTAGATACCTTTAGACAACAACCCCACCCCACCCTGGCCAGCCCTGCCAAATATTCTGGCCATTGCTCCCAAGTCCCAACCCACAAGGAGCAATAAATGAGCTGTGTGCTGTACGTGGCCACACCAGCAAATTCAGAGGAACTGCACTGAGGAGAACCTACCCACGAGACCTGTTGCTGAAACCACCTACTTAAATACTTCCTGCTATTATCTCCAGCAGCAGTTCCGGAAGAAAACTACAGCAAGCAGCCTGCATCAGAGCAAAACCCTACCTCCTCTCCAAGGGAAGGAAGCAGCGTGATGACTGCAAGTTCAAAGACAAGGATCGCCTGGTGCTCTGCAAGCAATTGTAAGGGCTGGCAGTGGTGCGTTGTTATGGGGCATCTCAGAGCCACTAATCTGCGAGAACTGCTTATGTGATCAGGCTTCCACATATGAGATGAAATAAGCAATCAGCCTCAAGTTTTACCAGCTTCCAGTAACTCAAAAATCAAAGGCATATCAGCCTAAGATTAGTAGAAATAAAGGCACTGTATGAAGCAAAAATGTGCAGAAATGGTATCTTCTGCCTTAGAAACTAATACACTTAAGGCTTCACCTCAACATTTATGTAGCAATAGGAGACCACTGTCCTCAGACAACATTGTGTATTTTATGGGACTCGGGGCATGACAGAGTACTGACAGATATGAAGGGACAGCATGTTCTGATGGAGCATTTTAACAAAACAGTAGTGCTGTCAAAGGGTAAGCTTTCAGTTTATGCTTACAAAACACCAGAATAAAATATTTCCTTTGGAGTATCTCACACATCATTTTATTAATATAAACACATGAGGATTATCTCCATCTCTCAGAGCCTTGAACTTTTTGCCTGCATTTCCCTCCACCATCGTGGCCCCATCTCACAGCTCCAATCCTTCCCCACCAATGAAAGGACATCTTCAAGGCACCTCACCGGCCCCTCTTCTGAGACCAGAACATTTAGTTATGAAGCATCTGCAGTGGAGACACAGGGAGTCGCCCTCCCGAGCATGGTTTTGCCTTCACAGTCAGTCTCTTCTTTGCTGAGGAGAGGCAGCCTGGGAGGACACTAACACGCTCTGCTTCTCCACTGCAGCAGAGGCAGCAGTAATATATGTTCCAGCACCAGCGGTATTCCTCGGCCTATTTAGCAACTATTCCAGGTGCCA
Organism: Apteryx rowi; assembly: GCF_003343035.1. Lineage (NCBI taxonomy): Eukaryota > Metazoa > Chordata > Aves > Apterygiformes > Apterygidae > Apteryx > Apteryx rowi. The sequence goes on from NW_020451149.1 coordinate 1,297,146, forward strand.
CCTATGCCCTCAGAAGTAGCATTAGCTCAATGCCTTTTCCTCCTGAAACGTATTAATACTTGATACATACCCATTATTAATACTTGAGACCCAGAAAGGTGAGGATGGCAGGGTTCCACTGTGGTTCAAGGTGTACAAACACAGAAGCGAAGAACTCTCTCTACCTGGGGCATCCACTTCGGGGACACCCTCCCTGCTGCAATCTGATGGACAAAACAGGCCACCCAGGGCAGCCTGCAGACAGCCCAGTGACAGCCAAACCCAGGTAAAACACATGAACTGAAGTGATGGCAGGTTATGAGCTGATTGCTCGCTTCAATCCAGGGAAGGGAGCTTGAGCAAAAGTGGCCCCAAATAGAAGCAGTCAGGAAATTTCTGACCAATTTCATCTCTCCTGTCAGAACAAAACTGCTTCCTGTTGCCCCTCAAGGAATATTTTACAATTCCTTGCCCAAAAAGAATAGGGATTGGGCCAGTCCAAGGCAGCGTTTGGATCCAGGACAGAATCAGAGGCAACAAGGACACACGCAGCAGAAGTGAGCAGAAGACTATTCTCATCCCTCAGACTATTCTCATTCCTCTCCCTCTCATTCCCTCTCCCTCTCTCTCCCTATCTTATTTCCTGAGGTTGAATTCTGACTTCCTCATCACATCGAGCCTTCTTACAGGGTTGATGGGGAGATTCCAAGGAATATTAATTGTTGTTTGAAATCACTTCAAAGGATCTTTTTACCCTCTTGTATTAACAGCCGGAAGGAGGAAACTGGTTTGGATTTCGTACTTACATCTGCTCCCCAAATCTTTGCTCATTTCAAAAACAGTTCTTAAATCAAGCCCGTTTCTATTAAAAGGCTCCTACTCCACACAAGTACTCACACCCATTCCTTTCCACTTCCACACATATCTATAGCCCCACGTTCTAACTGGCAGCCAAAGGTGCCAGGAATAACCACAAGAAAGGCTGCCATGAAATCCCCAGCCAAGTTTTGAAAATCCAGGCACTTTACACAGGCATCTATGCTTTGAGTACTGTATCTCAAGTCAACATGAACTCAGAGTCTTACAAGGTTTGCATATCACAGATCCAATATCAAAAATTTAAGTACTTTTTTTCATGAAAAGCTGCATAGTAACAACTGTTCTACAAATCTGTTAGTACATACTTCCAGCGGCGTTCTGACATTCCTGCCCCACCGGCACTAGCTAATGGCTATTTTTCATTCTTAATTCTTCTCCCCCCCTCCTCCTTTTTTTCCAATGACTAAGGTACAGTGAATTTGGAAACTGGGTCAAAATGCCATTACTGCATTCCCATGCTTTGGGGGTGGAGAGAAAATAAAAGGAGGAAGGATGGGAAGGGAGTCAGGAGAAATACTGCTGGCTAAAAGCCAGCTTTATGTTTCTTGCATTCTTACCTCTGCTTGCAGCTTAGAGCAGCCTTGAGCCCTCTCCCAACAAGCTGTTTCCAAGGGTGGCAGAAAAAACTTTGCCCTCATGTGATGTCTTCTGGCCAGACCCCAGCCACCCCCTGCCCTCACACCTATGCAGCAGGACAGGAGCAGGCACAACCTGCAGCTGGAACTAAGGGAAAAACCCAGAGAGGGGGGCAGCAGCGCCTGCAAAGGATGAGCTAGGTTGCCTCAGCAAGCAGCACTCACTGCCCTGTGTCTCTCCTTTCCCTGGGGGCAGCAGGAGCCACCAGCTCAGATCTCCAGAGCTCTCCCCCAGCTCTCTGTGCCCACCCTTCCCTTTCCCGCAGCAGGAGTAAAATACCCCAGCATTCACGTTTCCTCACTCTGGTGGGAAGCATTCACTGGTCCCAAACAGTGACAACTAACCCATTGACTTCTTGATACATGAGCCCCGTTCCTCACTGCCTTGCATTTTGGAAAGCCACTTTCACCTTCTTATACTAGCATATTACATTTCTTTTGCAGAGATACAATTAAATGGACTCTCTGCATTTTTCCTCTCAACCATAAGTTTGCGCTAATCAGCTATTTATTTATTTCATGAAGTCAGCCTTGCTAGAGGGATCTACTCCTGGTGTCATCAGCTATTTCTTTGGCTGACAAAACCTAAACTCTGTTTTCACGTGTAAACATTTTCCACAGGAGAAGGAAAATATTTGCTGTATGTTTAGACATGCCCTTTATTATTGTCACACTTCACACAATCAATCATACTTTATCAAACTGCTCATCTTCAGCATGCAGATGTATTGTGATGACATGTTTAGGAGGCTTTCAAATATGGAAAAGCAAATGACTCAAAGATATATTTATTCCACATTTTTCTGACTAGGTCTCTGACAAACGTAGAGCCCATTATACGCTTTCCCTGTCTTCCTCTGTCTCTCATTGTTCCTTGTATATGCATTTATCACAGACCAATTCCCCTTGCTGTTCCGCTCCCCAGCTTTGTTTTGCATAATTCTTGGAATATCAGTTCCAACTCTGCAGCATTTGTTGGCTCTGCTCCCAATTAATAATTACAGGTTACAATCATGTAGTTATGGCTGCAGATTAAGGCCTAAAAAAAAAATTAAACAATTTCTGAGAAGTACAGACAGACGTACAAGCCTTCTTTTCCTAACACTGAGCACACAGTTTATCTTGCTATTGCAACGTTCCGGAGAGATGTGATGCCACTAATCTTAATGATTTAAACAGATCAAAAAGTTGGCTCAGCAAGACCCTTTGCCACTGACAACAAACCACAACACTGATGTTATCCAAGGAGTAACTGTAATATGCTAGCACAGGCTAGACAGATCATACACAGGATAAAAATGAATTTTCATGAAATCACTCTGTAATCATCCACATAGCACCTATTAAGCAAGCAATAACACAAGACAAGATGGACAGGTTTCCACTGGATGCTTGTACGCTTTCAAATGCCTTGTAAGGCACAGGATATCACAGCCACTTGAGAAGACCCAAATGCTCGCTCTCAGAGGATTCTCCAGCTCCTTAGACTGCCTAGAAAGCTCTCCCGCGTTAAAATAACAGAACTTGGTGCAAAAGAGCTCACACCTGAAATACTCTTGTATTGGTCATGTCCTGTATCAACAGGGAAAACTCTGTGGAATACAAAATCTGCCACAGAGGGAAGAGGGAGAGTTAACAGTTCTGACTTGAAGTCACTGCATCCCTGCCCAGGGATCCTGAATCTCGGCAACGCTGAACAGACCTACCTCCAGTCCAGCCACAGCGCCAGCTGCTCCATCCACTTCTTCTAGCAGGAGGGGAAGCAGTGGTTCGCAACAGCTCACCTTCCACATTCGCTCCAGCTCAAAGCGTCAGAGCCCAGCAAGCACAGCCCAAGCTTGGAGGAACACTTTTTAACTTCAGGTCTGTTATGACATTTATTTTGGCCCCCTTCTCCCCCCCCCTTGCCCCCCCCCCCCCCCCCCCCCCAAGCAAAAGGGATCAAAATAGTCTCCCTCTGTGACATTTTGCTTCATTTGACCAATCAACTGTGGGAGCGTCTCCTTTAAAGCCATTAAAAAAGTAGGCGAGAGCAGCAATGCCAGCCAGCATCGGGGTGAGGGAAAGGTAGGGGCAACATCCTGAACACTGAACCCTTCTGCTGCCAGCAAAGAGGCCATGGGGTCCAGAACAAACAGGAATATCCCACCGCTTCAATTTGCCTAGCGTATCCCTCATGCGTAAGCCGAGCCCTTCACTTAGTGACATTGAAACTAATACGAGTCAGCTATCTGTCCGTGGTCCAAACTTCCCATCTTGGGGCTGAGTGGAGCGAGTTTGGCCTTCTTTCCTGCCCCTGGGAGGCCTTCTCCAAGCACGGGAACTTTCACCCCACTCACCTCATTTAATCCCGTTGCCCGTGTAGTGCTCCTCAAAACACCTTCCCTCCACAAGTCAGCTAAACTTATTTCCACCCAAGCCCTTTCAAACTCCTGCCTGCACAGCTGCACGCATGTGTACACGTGCGGACATGGAACACAACCGCAGTCAGCCTCATGCTGCCGAAAAGCATAAGCAGTCATGGGTTTTGCCACGCTGAGAAGGCAGAGCTGAGACCAGCTCCAAACAAATACCAGCTCACACCTGCCACTGAAAAAGGGAGAGAAAAGGGAAGCAGTAGAACTGGGACGGAGAGCCAGGAGGATTAAGCTTGCTACTCCTCTTGCTGGGGAAGGAAGCAGCAGCTCAGGGGCCATTCTGCCTGTGAGTAACCACCATCCCACAGTCCCAACCTGCTCTTCCCCGGTAGCGTACAGCAGCCATACTATGTCCTCAGGGCCTTCACACAGGCCAGTTGAACAGCAGGGTCAGGGCTGCTTTGCCCCCTCCAGCTGTCTGCTGCATCAGGTAACTTCTTCTGTCTAAAGCCAGCCCTTTGCATGCATGTTTGCGTGCTAGGAGAAAGGCAGAAAGAGTCTTCGCATCCAAGGGGCAAGCAAGAGCACAGGGTCTAATTTCATGATTTACGCAAGCACTGAGGCGCTCTGCCCTCTCTGGGTTCATTGATGAACTACACCATGCTCTTCCCTACTTGGTAAAGAAGATGACACTATTTTCCCTACTATTAATGACACTCATACTTGCCTTCATCAGGAACTGGTCTCAAAAGCCAAGACTTAACTATTCTCTCAAAACATCTTTCTGAGGCATGCCCCACACAAAAGTTATATCACAGACACTCCGACAGGACATTCTAAGTATACAAGCCCCCCACAGTCAGCTCTCACAGAATGGGAGGTGCACCTCACTTCCAGTTCTACCTAAATCCATCACCTGCCTTACTTGGCAAAGACTTCTCTGGGTAGACAAGTGAATAAAACATGTCGGCTTTCCTTTGCAATGTGAGCATATGAGATAAAATACAAAACAAGGAAAGCTGTTCCCCCTCCATTTCTTACAGCAAGTCTTCTGGAAATTATTCATCTCCAGCATGAATCAGCTCAGACAATGTATGACTGCAGCATTTCTTTAAAGTTGCTGTAAGCAAGCAGAGCTGGGGTAACAACTATAGCATTTGGATATTATTGCATGGACCTTGCCAGCACATTGCTCTGACTGAAACCCTGCTGTGCTGTACTAAGGTGGAGTTAGAGACAGTGTCCACTCCATAATGTTTAGTATCTAAGTTGACCAGGAGCACCAAAAAGGCGCTTTACAGATGAAAGTGGAAAGAATAATTAGCTTACTCACTTGTCATCTGTGGTAAGGATGGAATGATATTGCAGCTTTAGCCCCACTTCAGTGCTGTACCCAGTTCCCTCTCCAATACATAAAACTTAGGTTCCAGCAATGGAAGCTCATTATTAACCTCCAATTATGTGTCAGAAGAGATTTTCCTTCCATAATTAGCTTTTCACAACACTTACTTTTTCCCATTCTTTAAATCAAAGCTCTTTGGTTTTAGAACTTGGTCTCCCTACTTCCCAAAACGCCCAGAAAAAAGTTGCAAGAAAAAGTAATAGAAATAACATTCACAGCAGCAGCACATTAGCTGTGTAATGCAGAAAACATTTCCTGTTTTTTGACCCCTGAAGTTAACCAGTGGTTGGGGTCCCGTGAGTAGTTTCTACAGGAAGAGAAAAATGTAACTGATTTGAACACCGTGATACAAGACCTTTCATTTACAGAGCCACACAATGCATCGTTTCCCTCAACAGTGGCAGAATCCAACAAAAGGAGAAAGCTTTTGTGCTTGCAGCTTCAAGTGCTTTCAGCCAGCAGCTGACAGGGAAAAGCGATCCTTCTCATCCTCACGGGGCCACCCTAGCTATCTCCAAGCCTGTCTTTTTCTGACTGCTTTCTCTCCGAGTTGCTCTGGTATTTTTGCCATCTCTCTCATGTGTAGATGACAGTCTCAATCCTCCCATTACCCCATTTCTGTGGTTTGTTAGACCAGCTGCCATGTATATCCTCTGAGCTGTTCCAGCTCCCCTTCAAGCCTGGATGCAAAACAGGAGACTCCCAGTAGCATTTCTTATGTCCCAAAGCCTAATTACACAGTTGAACTTAACAGGCACTTTACAGTTACCTCAAATGTAAGGCAGCTCTTAACATGCATCGCCTTCAACAAGGTTTCTCCCAGCCCCATTAGTACATCTTCCAGCTTGAAGCTTTCTGAGTAACCTGCCAAACCTATCAACGTAAGAATAAACGAGGAATAGAAGTTGTGGTGCCAAAAACCGGCAAGCCTGGCTTTAGGGAGCATTATAGCAGAGCAATAACTCCACAGCCATATGGGACAAAGCAGCAGACTGCACAAGCTCACTCCACTGATGCAACATTTTCAGCGTTTCATGGAACAATGTTTATGACTGAATAGATATCATCTGTTCTCCCACAGCCAGCTCAGATACCATGTGCTCTAATGTATTCTGGTTTATGAAACAGAAACATGTCCGTGTTTTCATACTTGCTCCAAATGAAGTTGGTACTGCCAAATTATCTGTTAACATACAAATCTGATACACCTGAACGTGTTAACCACAGCCAGATTCCTAGCCTTTTTTTTTTTTTAATTACTAATATTATTTGGAAAGCTGGAACGGCACCCTTACATTAACTTTTACTTAGGAAGAAAGCCAAAGCAATACTGTTACCAGTCCAAGAACACCTAATAAAGAACTGTCCAATTTAAATGTAAAAGGGAAAAAAAAAAAAGAGTGAAAAAGCATAATAGAAGAATACAGGGCAAAATTCACTAGTTATCTCTCCCTTAAGACATAACAGATTGTAATGATTTAGGTAGGTTTGAAAAAACTTACTTGTTGATATCATTAAAACTCTGCTTGGAAGAGGTAATATTCCAAATTCAGTCTGCAGCCATCACAGAAACCAAGAGAATTTGTAATGCTTTGACTCCATGGAAATTAATACCAGGTAGGGGAGGGTGCTTTAAAACAAACCAAGCTATTCTTAACTGCATATTAAAATGTACATTTCTGCCTGCTACCACTGGAACAGAAGCAAGTTACAGGGCATATTGGAGCACAACGTGGCATTGAACACTGAGGACGTGTCTTTAAAGATAAATCACAGAAGGAGATACAAAGGTTAAGCGAAAGCCAATTCCTTCTCCCGCAAGCCTGCTTTGTAGCGCAGGACATACATAACCTGCCACTGCTGAGGCTGGGAAGCCACCGAGACAGGTGTAAGGCTGAGGCAGGAACACACACTCTGGAGGAGGCAGTCGATCATGAAAAGGTGCGTTTGAAAGCCACAGCAGTTCTCCTCCTGTCTCTTACATAAATTCTAGACATTGCTACCAGTTTCTCTGCTGTACCTACAAGTGCCAGGAAGAGAAGAGGTCCCAGGCACTCTTTTTCCAAGACACACAGGTGGTTCCCCCCGTTTCAGCTGCCAGCATGCAGCCACTATCAGCCACAGCAGACCCAAGGAAATAGAGTCCTCAGCCTCTCTCTTGATTACTCCCTTTGCAAATTGCTTCTTTCCACTCCATTCAGGGTCAGGGTCCCTCACTCCCACCCTGACGAAATGTCTCCCTTGCACCACAAGAACTACTAGAGACAGTGGCTGGTCACTCCTGCCCGGAGGGCCCAGGCAGGGCTAGCCTCTAGTCCCTGTGCTGTGCCCACCTCCGGGCTCTTTTCTCCCATGCCCTCTTTGGGAAAAGGGGGCAGGAAGCTCTTTGCACTGCTCCTTCTTGCCAAACCTCTGCGGACCCTATCAGAGGACATCTGACCTCTCTTACAGAGATGACAGGGCAGAGCCGGACCACTGCTCAAGCCTCTCCAGCCCAGCTTACTAGCTTTTGCTGCATGTCAGTACTGCATGCTAAATCCCTACCTAGAACATGAGGCAATATCACATTCCCCTGGAAAAATCCCAGTTCAGTCCCAAATACATTTGTTTTCAGGCATTTCCAAAAAAAGTAAAACAAACCAAAACACAAAACACACAACCCCCCCCCCCAAACCTCCTGTCTACCTTACCTGTTGTGATTATTGATGTAGCACTGAGAATCACTTTAAATGCATCATTAAATCTATATGTTTTACAATCATTAATTTATATATACGCTGTCTAAAATGAAGATTTGTACCGTGCAGTTTCTGAACATACTTTATTCATCTGACTTTCAGCTGGTATTAAGGGAAAGGATTTTCAAGAGCTCTCATGAGGGCCCGACACTGCTCCTGCTGGGTCAGAAACAGTTCAACTTAAAATGACTTCAGAGGGTGCAGAGTTAGGCCCACATGCAGTACTCAAATACCTCCACTGCGTCCATCACCACAGCAAAGACAACGCAAGGTTAGCCACGGGAAGGAGAGAAAGCAGGGATACGACTCCCCTAACACACCCGAATTAATACTGGTGAGGAAAGGAGGGGAAAACAGCATTCAAGAAAATGGACAGAAGAGGAACAGTGTACCTGCCCCAGCCCTTCAGAAACAGCAAAACCTCCGTTGCCTATAGGGACTGCTCTAGTTGCCATTAGGGTCAGACATCTGCAACTTGTATTTATAGAAGGGTGCTGTCCTCACCTCACTGGCTCCTGTATTATATTGCACGCATTGCTCTCCTCTGCTTCCATTACCTCAGATTACATGCAGGCAGTGCAACGTGATGCACCGAGGAAAACGACACTCTCCCCAGATAGCATGCTACCCGCTCGCTGCCATTTATTCCTCTCAAATCCTGTCTAGAGATGACAAGCTGCTTACAGAAGTGTTGTGTAGCAGGGGAAGGCAGGAGGGCAGCCTGGCTAGGGCACTGACCTGGAACACGAGGCATGTGGATTTTATTCCTGACAATAGCACTATCTTCCCAAATGACCTCAGAAATGTCATTTTGCTGCCTGTGGCCCGAGTTTCCTTCTCTGTAAAACAGGGATAAAGATCCTAAACTCCTTTTATAAAGTACTTTGAGAACCACAGAGAAAAGGAATTCATTTATGTGGATTATTAACAGAAGGGAAGTGCAGTAACTTGCCCCTCTCCACTGTTTTACCAGTGGGACCAGGATTTCACTCAGAGGTCCTGCTTGAACTTCAGAAAATACTATTGACTTGCCCAGAAGTCCTTGTATAGTTTAACTTTTCTATGCCTCAAATTCCACATACATGAAGCAAGGAAAACTGCCTTCTAGGAGAGTCTGCGACTTAACCTACATGAAGGATGCAGAGACCCTGGAGTGAGAGATAGTATCCTCAGCTGTACATATCAGCCTTTCTCACAGGAAAGTCGTGCATATCCTTAAAAATGCAGGTTTATTTCCGGGAAAGCTGAAAGTTATTTACCAATTTACAAACTCAAGGCTTCTAAAATGAACCCTTTAAGGATTTCTTCTGTTAACATTTTTCCCTCCTTGCTTTGTTATTAGAATGCTTGAAGAGTCTGAGGCACTTAGTAAACAAAATTAAAAAATCATTTTTTTTTAAGTTACTTCGAAAATCTAAAAGCAAAAAGCTTTATATGTCAGCATATTATTGTCCACAGATTTTGAACAAGCTACAGTTAACAGCAGATAAACAACTTGACAAACCTAATACATCAAGTTAAAAATATCAAAACTCAGGTTTTGAAAATCTTTGAGCTAGTTTTTTTTAAGGAGGAAGAGGAAGGTACTAGTTCAAAGAAATCAGCTTTGCAGACACAGGTCTCTGGCTGTCAAGGAGGCAGTAAATGTATTATTGTCATTTGTCAGTGCTATTATAGGACTGCCCTAGTTGAACTCATAGTACTGTTGTGCCTTCAGTGGAAGAATCCCTGCCTTGAGGAGCTTACAGACAAATTAAGCCTCAACATGGAAAGGGCAAGAAGGGAAACAAAGACAAGAAGGGATAAAACAATGGGTTCTTTGTCATGTATAAGTAGCTGGACTGTTCCAAAGAAGAGCTCAGATCCCCTCTTTTTCCTTCGATCAGTATTCTCAACCTCACACCACACTGCCAAGTACCTGAGAAAATTCTTTCAGCTCCTGAAAGCTCTTTTAACTGCTATTACCCTTCTGGGATTTCTATTTATCTTTTGCTGTTCGCTCTTTGACATGTTACAAACTGAAATAAAATAAGCACTAACAGCAATAGAGATACATCATCCAGTTATGTACTTCCAGAATGTTTTCTAAGGGGCTTTCTTTCTGATGGAGAGTCCTGCAGGTAGAAGAAATGCAGGAGACCTACAGCTAACCATATCACAATACATAATACCCAAGGCCTGTATTTCACATGACAACACACCATTCACTCCTGCTGCTAAAGCTACAAGAGGTACGTAAGGGCACACTGTTTAAGCAGATCATTTTGTGAGACCTTTTTATATAACAGGTTTCTAAGGCTTATTTCACACTCGGGAAACAAGAAGGCTGTTAGAGATGGTTCATACTCCTATGCGATCAGAAATAGAGCTAGTAATTTCTGCTTTGTTAGCTCCTTAGCCATATTCCCAAATATTAGCAGAATACTTGCAGGTCCACGTATTGCAACACGTCTTTGTGTGCAGCTTTGTCGGAGGGCCTTGTGGTTAGACTGCCATATCTGGAAGTCCATGACTTGCCTGATGCAGAGACAGATGTCATTTTGTATTTCAGTTGCAAAGATGCATCAAATTCACAGAGAGCTTGTATCATTCATTTGGAGCAAAGAGAAATCACCTACATTCAGACTGAGATTTTTCAAGACTAAGAAATGTAAACACCTAAACCCCATTTAAACACATATCGACTCTCCCCCCCCACCCCCATTTCTGGAGTTCAGTAGACCTTTGTTTTCAAATATGAAAAACAAAACCCAAGATCTGTGTTATTAAGTAGGTAGTACCTCCCACCAGCGTCACTGGTCTTCTCCCATTTGCCCTTTACCAACCACAATGGGATTTAACCGCTGCTTGAACAGCGCTCTGTTCTCTTCTGCCAGCTGCTGGCACAGAAGTGGGATAAAAAAAAGCCCACATCTTGCTAGGATTCCTGAAAAATTCCCTCCTTCCAGCTCTTTCAGCCTTACAGTAAAGCTAGGAGTATAGAAAGCCTATCAGACTACCAAGGTGATCTAAGGAAGGCCTTTGCTAAGAGGGCCTGAGCACTGGATATAGAGGGGCAGGGGGAAGGAGAACAGGGACATAGAAATAACCTGCAAGTGCTGGCTTGCCTTTTCAAGCTGATTTAAGAGAGCTGGTAATACTTCATCAAAGCTGCAGGCCTCACTGCTTTTTCCAATGTCAGCGACTTTGCCCACTCAGTCCTCATACATCAGGGAATGGATGGAAACTTTCAAGTTGGTCAGACTGTGGAGATGGCTTGCATTGATATTCTCCCCATAATTAAGCATGGCACATATGTGAATATGCAGGAAAAGCTGGACAGAAACAGTACCTCCTGGGCTGTAAATTCTTAGCTAGTCTCATGTCTTTTGGATATCTCGTTCATATCAAACACCCTTGGCACTCTATACCCGAGTATAACTCTTTTCTGTCTTCATTTCCTCTTCCCTCCCAAGTAGATGCGCCAAGTTTCACTTTTATCCTTGTTGTTATGATTTATTTTATTTTTTTTTAAGTATCCTTAAAAAGTATTGCAGGAATCACTGCAGGATCTAATTAAAAATTATTATTATTAGCTCTGTAGTATTTCTTCTTACACATGAGCAATAAACTAAAGATGCCAAAACTCAAAACATGAGGGAATTTATCTGTAATGCAGAGACATAAAAAGGCTGCTTCTTCTCTGAGCTGATACCCAGTTGTCACATTTATTTGGAAAATTGTCATTAAAATGCTGTTAAATGTTACATGCCACAAATATCGCTGGCTGAAATAGCCCAGATGCTGAAAATACGTTTCATTTTTCTAAAGCCAAGGAACTTCACTGCTACTTTCAGTCCGGCTGCGCACTGTTAAAATCACCAAAAACGAGAACTCCAAAATGGACCCTATAGTTCACTTGGACCCCTACAGGGTCTTTCCCCTCCTTCCTTGTGTTGAAAAGCAGTGAAATTTAACTCAGTTTAGTAAGTATTATCTTTGAATCTGAGCTGGCACCCAGTGAAGTAAGTGGGGCAATTCACTTCTCCCGATATCACCTGAAATTCTTTGCTAACTCAGACAAGCATCACTGTTGAAAAACCTGACACAGCCTTTTTTTTTTTTTTTTTAAACCTAATCAACCAGAGAGTTCAGATTACTCCCTCTTATTTGAGTTTGAGTGGCAAGGCATTTTCAGTGGTGATTTTGTGGCAGACTGGACAAGCCTCCCTCTTTTGGCAGTCTGCCCAAGTCTCCATTTATTGACCTTGAGATCATGGTACAGAGCTTGTGGGATGCAATGAGGTGCCTCTGGAGGAAGGATAGGAATAGGCAGTTAGGCAACCATGGAGCACTGCTGCACACATGAATGGTTTATCTTATGTTTGATCCCTTGTGCAAAGGGAAGACAAGAATGGACATAATAAATCTGCCTAAATAAATGAATGAAATAACCAGCAGGACTCTTGGGTGATCTGAGGAATGAAGAGAACTACTGTCACCTGGCTGCTCTGCCACAGTGAAAAATTTACATCACTAAAAGCAGGGTAAAAAGCATTAAAACAGCAGTCACCTTTTTAACATGAAGAACAACCTACCTAAATAACAAGCTAGAATAGTAGGAAAAATAATTTTAAATTGGGGGGGGGGGGAAAACTACCATAAATATTTTGGTGGGAATGTTCCCCGAGGAAGCTCTTCAGAGTCCTTTGTGTACAAAGGAGGAGGAATCCTTCTGCTAAGATAGGATGGCACAAAAAAGCACTGCGTGTGCAAATTCCTGCAAGAACTTTTGTCAACACTATAACTAGGATGTCTATTCCTTCCTGCCTATGTAGCTTTCAGCCTATGCCATCCTCTCTTTCCCTCCATCTTCCAAGTTCTTTATCTACCTCTGCTTTGCTCTCTGGCACATGGCATTTCTTCTGAGACTGCTCTCTGAGCCAAGAGTATCCTTCCCCAGATCTCTACCATCCTTCAGCTATATACATTTCTCCATCTCTTTAATGAGTGACACAATGCTTATCCATCATTTGATCTGCTCTGATCATATCATAGCAACAGACAAGAGTTTATGGTGGATGTTCTGTGAACTCTCTCAAACGGAACACTTCTGTGAGTCCTGCTGGTTTCTTGGGTACTGTTATACCCTCCAAAACAATAATCCTAGTCAACAAGTTATCTTCATTCTATGCTAAAATTAGAGCAGCTGGACATCATTTCTTTAAGTTTGCTGGGTTTACTGAATACCAGGAAGCAGTAAGAATGCATTACAACCATTGCAACAAATATAATTTTATCTATGACACTGACACACTCATGTTTGCAAACCAGAGCAGTCAGAACACAAACAACTACAAGACAACTATACAAAGCAAAATCATAATATACTTGTCACATTCCTTTGTCTAAATACATTTGCAGTACGTTTGTAAATACACTTTGTAACCAAAAGCTTTAGATTACGATTCAGTACAGCTTCGGAGTGTACAGAGCCTTTAAGGAAAGTATGTTCAAACAGATTAACAAAAAAACCCAAAGCAGTCAAGCAGATGTTACTAGTCTGCCCTGTCCCTAGACAATTCAAGAAAAATTGCATCACTGCCACCTATATTCAGCCTTCGCACTGAGATTGGTAACTAGAGGCAAATTACTAACCTTCTGTGTCTCAGCATCCCTGACACAGGTCAAGCCCTCTCAAAACCTGCCACAAATTGTTGTTATGAAGTACAGCACAATTAACCTGAAATACTAGCAGAGCTTTCTTTATAAGCATAAAAAGTGGCAGCTAAAAAAGTAAGTCTTTTCAGAAGGGAATTAAGTTTACTGGAGCAGGGTGGGATGATTCTTGCTTTTTAGAGCGAGCAAGTTCCCTCAGTCACTCAATCATACCGCTCCATTCTACAAGCGGCGCACTGCAACTGTTTGGCAAGCTACCAACAGTAATTTCACACATTATAGAACGTACCAGCCCTGTAGATAGCCTCTCTCACATGCTATAAAGTCACCTGAAACTAATCAGAGTTCTTTTTAAAAAGGAAAAAAATTCTGGACACCTCTTTGAAAGTGTTCTTTCATCCCAGTCAGTACAAGATGGGAAATGGATGTGCAGAGCAATAAGTATCAGACAGACTTTAAAAGACAAGTAAGTTTTAGCTAAATCTGGGAGATGATCTCTCAAAACTCCAAGCAAAACCAGAAAGCACGATTTATGATGGGACACCCCTTTTTTCCTTTCAGTGAGTCTGAACATGCCTACTGTCATCACCCAATGTCATAAACATTAACTAACTCAGTCTTGTTACACCCCTTAAGTAGCTAAACTTCTCCAAAGGCAGTTTTGATCACCACTGAAACAGTTTTTCTGTGTAGCTGAAGGTGCTCTATTAGGAAACAGCACTGACTACAGCTCCTGAGGACTCAAGAAGAGATTGCATAGGTCTTATCCTAATTCCAATGGCATAACCCTGGAGTCACAATCCTATACAGATGACTGCACTGCAGCGATATAAATTCCTCCAGTTAAGACCCAGACTGCTGCAGTTTTCTTAGTTGCTAACACAGCTTTAGGGCATCTTCCCAGAATAGGCTGCAATCTAGTGGCAAGCAGAAATTTCAGACTTTTCTATAATACTTTAAGGAATGTTTAACACACAAATTTATTTTGTGACCAAGCATTCCGGGAAGCATTAAAACAACCTGTCTTGGCTTTGTACAAGGAAGTGTCTCAAGCTGCAAAAGTATCCAGATTTTGTATGGTTTTATAACCTTTGATGGTAAATTCCCACCATCTAGGGAACATATTCCATCTCCCTCAGCAACTGAAATGTTCTCCCTAATCCTTGCACAAGTCCCTGCTTACAGAAGTAGTCCCAGTATCTCTCCTGCAGGCTCTAGGAGAAACCCTAAGCTTGGGCTTCATAATCCAGCCTTCTCCCTTTTTCTCAAAGGGCCGGCTTACATCTGCCTCTGCTTACTTGCTTCTCCTCTGCTTACTCAGGGCAGATGTGATCTGGAAAAAGGAAAAGCTAATTTTTCTATTCAGGGTTTAACTTTTTCCTATCTGCCTTGATCTGGACAAATCCAAATACTCCATCCAGTACTATGGAAACACATTCTTATCCACCACATCTCGTCTCCTGTGTTATTCTGATGTACTTGCCTGCACTGTTCCAAAACTCTTCTCTAAGAACACACTACCCACCACTCTCAGTGGCAGGTCATTCCTATTCAGTCACTCCTCCCAACATAGTGTCCATCATCTACATAGTGCCAGACAAGGAAATTTAACACATAAACTAGCAGTGGTATGCAGCATCTGATCACCCCATCCTCTTTTTGGCAAGCACCAAATCTCCTCCACTTCCCATTCCTAAATAATACACCAACAGTGACTTAATGAAGGAGACAGGAAGACAACGACAGTTTTTCAACCCTAACAGGCTGCAACTTCTCCTCCAACTCAATGCTGACCTACACTTTGATTTACAGCATGATACTGCAGAAGATGTGACCAAAAATGTGTTTTAATCACCTGGCCCTGGTGATAACAGCCAAATAGCCATTGATGTCCTCAGCTCCAGAAGAATTAACTTCATTAGCAGAAAAAAATTTTATTGTACTTATATATTATGTCCCAACTTGTCTGAGCCCACTGAGGACAGAGGTAACAAAATCTTTTTTATTACAACTTTCTGGCTCTGCAGCCAGTTGGATTAAAAACAAAAAGGCAAAACAAGAACAACCAAAAGACTTCTAAAATTTAAGCCCTCTTCCAGTTTACACATTCTTAGTTCTTTATTTTCTTCCACTTTTCTTGTTTCCAACTGCAGAAGTAAAGGTTTTGTAATCATAGCTTGCGTTAGAATAGTCAGATTCTCTGCTGTTACTTCACTGGCTTGAATAGCTCACTAACTTCTAAACATATTGTCTATATTTTAAGTGAAAATGTATTCAGTGTTTTCAATTAATTTCCAAATTAGCTGCAAATATTTTAAAACAGAAGAACCAAAACTAACATCACAACCACAGACATATGCTTATCTATTTATTTTTTTAAAAAAACATGCGCTCTTTCAGTGTGGATTGGCATGCAAAGCATGAAGCTCCTACTTCCAACCATTTACAAATAATGCCTAAGATGTCTATGTCCAGTGCATCATCATAATATTTTATAATATGCAATACCCTCCCAAAAGAATATTTAAACCCACCAATATTAACAATTTAATTCCTTATAAGGCACCAAGCTGCTCTCTCAAGTAGTACATACAAAGACATATTGGACCTTAGATTTGGTCACCCACCAAGAAAAATAACCCCTCTCAACTACTCTGACAGCATGAAGGAAAAGAAACCAGAAATCTGAGGCCTAGTCCCACCTCCCCTAGTCCCTACTCCCCCCGCAGGGCAGCACAGTGGGGAGGGGGGCAGGAGTGTGCAGCCAGGGTACGGGTCAGAGTGAAACTGCTCTTTTTGGCAACAGTGTCATCTGAGATGAGGAACACCCCCTTCCCCTCCCATCTTTCCTACTACCATCTCAGGCTATCGCACAGAAGGGGAAGGAGAGGCAGCAAGTGTTCAGACATGCTAACTCCGTTTTATGGGAGGAGTCACCGAGTCTCAGATTGTGTAAATGAATATATGACATTTATAGAACAGTAGGGACCAAAACCAGGTTCTCTGACACATTCTAAAAATAAACACTGTGGTTCCATCTCTGTTTTCAGACATACCTGATCTGAGGCTCAGCAGGGTCCACTTTTCTAAGCAAGCAATATCACACCTCAGGACGATGGAGCTCTCATGACCTTTATTATTATCAAGAACATCAAAAAACAGTATTTCTTGGAAGCTCGGTCTCTGGCTTAGCTTTTCTCACTGAATGAGGATTCAGTTTTTTCTTTTAACTCTTTATTGTTTTAGGGATCAGCCCTTGCCAGGTGTTTCATGTTATGACTTTTTGCACAGAAATAGAGGCTAACTCAATGAAAGAAGACAAAAGGGAGACTCTGAAAGCACTGCAGTTAGTAGTACTAGCTAACCCTGCACAGGAGCTTCCCTAAAGTCTCTCAGTCACTTTCGCAGTCCACAGATGCAGAGCCCTAAGCCCAGGAAATGCTTGCTCTGAGCGTGTTAATGACCCCTTGCTTCCTACCTAACTTAAACAGTCATCCTGAACAGATTTAATCCTTTGAACCAACAAATACACATGGAAACAAGATGAGTTTTCTTCTCCATTGCACACAGGTAAAAACTAGCACAGAAATCCAATTCCAGTGCCAAGGATATGCTGGCTACACCGGCCTTCTTATCAGAAGACTTGACTCTAAAGTCTAAAAGCAACCATTTGAAGAGACATTTTCAAGCGAGCAATTGCACATCTGTGCAAAGGGCCTTTCAGACACCTGTTTTTCTACATTCTAAGAATAAATAGCAACTATGTTCAAAACCTTCAGCAGGCTTAAAATGAAGCCGACCACGGATGCATCACTTCTTGATAAACTATGCTCCATCTGAAAGCTCTGTACAAGGATCCACCACCTGCTTGGCAAAGATGCTTCAGGCAGAAGGGAAGGGTGTTCCCAACAGGGCTCTAGGATTGAAAACAAGTCACCAGAGGGATAGCTGTGCCCCAAATACTCATCATCACGTAGCCTGTCTCAGCCCCAGCTGTTCCTGGCGGGAGATGGCTGTCCAAACCAGCTGTCCCTGGGGGCAGCTCGGGGCTGCCCCCGTCCCCGCCTCTCCCCTTCAGCACCACGGCCAGCGCCCGGAGGCCAAGGTCAGGCCCGGCAGCCCCAGCCCCACACGCCGCCTCCGGGCCCGGGCGCAGAAAGGCCAACGCGAGGCTCTGCTGCACTGCTGCCCAAGGAGTGGGCAGAGTTAAGGCTGTTTTGGTGTTGGGCATCTGAGGTGTTCCTGTGTGAAGTGTCCGTTTGTAACTTGCAAATGTTATTGGAAACACTGAAGTTAACATCAGGATTGCTTACCTCATCTTAGAATCTTAAGTTATGGAGTTTCCTAGACTTGGTTGCAGTTTAGTTTAAACGTACTAAAGGTTGCGTTAAAGGTCAAATTGGATTTAACAGGTCTACAATATTTATAGGCCTTGGAATAAATTTGTATTTATTACAGATCCTAGGCCTTTCATATATATGTGCCAACAGCTCCATTTAATGACAAACATTATCAACATTTAAATGGGAAGAGTTATGACTATTAAAGATAATAAGTCAAAATTATCACATTAAGTCTTAGGCTTCTTTCAGTTTTAATGAGATTTTAGATTAATGTGCATGTTGCAAAGTTTGGGAGTTTATTTACTTGAACCACAAAAGAAGAAATTAGAGTCACTAAATGTAACTTTAGAAAGAGGACATTCTCCAATGCAATTGGCCATAAATTAACCAACACAATTGCCAGGAAATTCTCACTGTGCTACAGGTTGGTGAGAATACTGCACATGATGCTTACATAAGGAGAGTTAATCCTGTATTTATACACAAGTTCCATCTTATTTTCAACAAAAGAGCAGTTATCATGTCTTCATCACATACATAAATTCAAAGTTAACTCTGGACTGAATTAAAAACAGAAAGCAAAACTAGCCATTAGCATTGAAAGTCACTTTGGCAACTGTATTTTTATATTCTGCCTCTATATTTTGTGTTGCACGTCCATATTAGAAGATACTGATTTCTGAAAAGCAACCTCCTGCACGGTACTTTGTCCTCCCTAGCCCATCCTGCTGCTAATTCCCTGGTGAGCTTTCCAACTCCTTCCCTGAAACATTAGCTAATCCTGCAGTCAAGCTCAGCAAGCAAGCAGGCAATAACTTTGGACAGAAGTGTTTTCCTGTATGCAGCTTACGGTGTAGAGACTCCTGCGTTAACTACACTATATGTGCCCAGGCTTAGCAGAACTAGATCCCTAGCTGTGCCATTTCTGTTCACACTTTGCCCAGGTGTTTAATAATTTGGGAGAGCAAGTTCAGCACTTGGAGAAGTAGAGGAGAGCCTGTTCTACATGGGCACCAGATCCAGGGACCCCTGCCTGGCAACTATCCCTATCCGGCACAGTTGGCATCACACCACCTTGCCTTATGCAGGGTATGTCATTTGTTTGTGCATCAGCTCTTCCCAACCCAGTGCCTCAGTGACAGCTGTCAGTGGCTCTTCCCACCTACGAGGCAGATTGCCGTGCTGATGATATGACTGTCTAATGATAGGCACTCACATTTGGCAAGCTGTTGGAATCCCACAACAGAACCATAATAAGCACAGGGCATGACTAAACCTGAAGTGCTGACTACTTTGTCAGTGGCATTGCTCCATATCCCATATGTGTTCATGAGAAAAAAAAAAAAAAAAAAAAAAAGTACCAACCCACATCCTCTTTCAGTTCCTTACCTCTCTCCACCAGCAGCACATCTTCCCCGCACAGCTCTGTCTAGTCAGCAACTCAGGTGGCTTTGGGAAGCCTTCTTGCGCAGCACTGAAGTCCCGCTGCCGGGGCAGGGAAATATAACATGCAGCCCCATCACCATTGAATCTTGATGCACGCTGGCTGAGAAGGGAAAGGAGTGGGAAGACGAAAGCAGGTTTGCTTTCTCAGTGCTATCTTGCATGCACCGAGTTCAAACTTAGTTAAACGTGAGACAACTTGAAATTCTGTCACTAGAAGCCACAGTGAGCTCATCGCTAACAGCAGATCCCGCCCTAATGTGAATTCGGCATTCCTGCTTGGCTGAGCAGAAACTTTATTTTCCCGTTGCCACTTTGAGCACACCATATTTAAATCCTGTTCCCACATCCGCTTTAAGGCACTCTCTCTTGTAGCCTGACATGCTGACTTCATCTGCAAGGTCACAGAGGCATAGTGATAAGTCCACGTGCAGCCAGGATTTCTCCTTTGAGAAGGGCACACCCCAAACCAGTCAATAAATAACACAACAATACTGCTCATATCAGTAAACATTCCCTTTCTCAAGGAGTGGAATAAGCCATGTTTGCTCCCAAGCAGCACCCAGCAGGCCAGGTAGCTGGCAACACTCTCTAAAAAGAAGAGTGACAGCTTTCACCATCTAATCATTTAGTTTCAGGTATATTATCAGCCCCCTGGCTATTGTTAGCACCTAATAGCTTTCCTAAACCTTTGCACAGACACCAACGAGGAAAGCTTCAAGTAATCAGAGTCAGGAATTTTTAAACAGATGCCAGAACTGTGAGCTGAAAAGGCAGAGTTAGCACAAACATCCTCGACAGCTTTTGCAGAGAAAACAAAGTAGTGGAAGCATGACTGCATCTGATGCCCTCTATCTCAGGCAATGAGCTAGTCTTCAGTTCACGCAGTGAACACTTAACCCTCAGTATTCTCAGGTTTCACAAACACTGTTTGGATTCAAGTCATTTGTCAGTAGTTAGCATAAACTGTTGGAGGAAAAATCATTAAACTGGGCAAGCCAATCGTTAAACCAATTCATTCTGCACCTTGATTACACAACCCAGAGGTCTTCATGTTCTGTATCTTAACAGCTTTCAAAAAGTGATGCTGAAACATGCACACACCTGTATGTGTGCATAAATACAGATTGATGCTCTTTTATATGAGAACAGCAACAAAATGAAGGAAGAGACTGTTCCTTTGTCAAGTTGCACGTAGTTTATTAAAACTGGACTTGAAAGCAGCCCAGTTCTAATCTCTTCCTCTAATAGAATTCCACGCCTCGAACTTATATATTAGGTCATAAACATTATTCAACTTTTCCTTTTAATGTCCTAATCAGGCAGACAACTAGCAATGGCCCTATTTTAACAGATGGAAAAAGGCAGATACACTGAAGTAATGTGGCATGTCTAAGCTCAGCAAAGCCCAAAGGTAAGATGAAGTCACACGCTCAGTTTACTACTGGTTTTTTTTGTTTGTTTGTTTTTTTAACATCAAAACATCAATAGGCTTTGAAGACAGCACGTTTTCTTCGTTTCTAGTAATGAAGAAGTCAGACCCTTTAAAACATCTCAGATTGAGTGCCTGAAAACACACAAAAAAAAGTCTTGATCAATGTTTTTGTCACAGTGCTGAAGCAAACTAAACTTCGGAAACCTTCCACTCAAAAGCACTTTTCCTCCAGGACACCAAATATTATCACACAATCTTCTCACTTTGAACCTTGACTCCCTGCAATCCCCGTTTCTAACGGCGTTTACCTCGGCAGATCTGTGACTCAACCTTTGCAGTTCCGCTCCTCCGGGGCAACAACACAAAGTCTGACCATACAAGTCTTCATAAAGCACAGTACCGTGTTTCTCAAATGCTTCTGCCTTAGTAACTACATAGACTGTACATGTACATAGCTTTTCTTTCAGATTTACTACTCCTTACCTCTGGAGAAGTCTGTCTGTAGACTCCCTCCCACAGTGCATGCATACACATGCTCACTCGTGTTCTCTGTGACACACTGTCTTCTTTAAACAACTTCTGACTTCTTCCTTTTTAACTCTTCATTGTTCTTCTGGTCTCCAGGTGCGCACCTTTCTCCAAATAAAACGTACAACTTTGTCAAAGACAGCTGTTTAGAACAATTCCTTACCTATTGCCTTTCTAACTCGGGCTGGTCATCCAGCTTGGTAGTGTTGCTTTCTTGTTGCCGACCCTTCCATAGCCTTTATTAACATGGCTGACAACAGGAAACATGACTAGCCCAGGCTACTTTATCTTCTTGTCCAGGTGACATAATTATTTTATAAAATCTTATTATGTTATTACATAGCACTGCTATGCCTGTCAGTCTTAAATCCCAGATTTATTACCTTATAAAAACAGTATTTTTCTATTGGAATTCCTTGATGTTTTAGGCCATTTCTCTAAAATACAAAAGTCTCTAAATACCAGACCTCTCTCAAATACCAGTATTTTTATGAAGGCCAACCGTACGACAACAGCTCCACCCAGTGGCCCCTTCTTCAGCCAATGTTTTGAAGAACAGCTATGAATTCTGAGTACCTCAGTATTGGGTATGCACCTTGTGAGGTTTGGCTTGGAGTGAATTTCTCAGAAGTAATGAGGTACTTGAGCTCCTGCTGTTTCAGTGATGCGGGTTCATTCCCTGGAAAAGCAGGGCTTGATCACCAAAGGAGATAACCCAAAACACCACAGATATCCACAAATGCTGGCCACTTCTGAAATTTTAGGACTCTTGTTTTCAGACAGCAGCAAGATTTCTTGCCATAGATATCCGTTTATTTTTCTCCTGTCGCTTAGACCTTCAAACCATTACTAATGTAGGTCTTTAACAAAAATCTCCCATAACTAAGTGCAGGCATGCTTCCTCAGCAGTCTCCATACTCTGCTCTGAAGGCACAGAAGTGCATACAAGTCAGTGACAGTGGTGTCTAATGTTCATTGTGAAAAATACCACAAATAACCAGGCAATGTAGTCAAATGCTTATGAGCTACCTGCAACCACTGGTGGAGCTGCACATTAACATGAGGGTTTATTAAATATGCTGAGACAAAAAGTTTTGGGAAGAAGGATTAGCATGCAAATGAAACTGTAAGCTTTGATAGACATTTACATCAAAAAGTCATGTGACATCAGGCCTTTCTAAATCTTCTCATGTTACATGATTCTGTAGCTGCAAGATTCCAGCACTGATCACCAAAGAACCTAAGTCCATGTTAAAAACTACAGTCATAATGACTGTATGATCTGCAGCTCCAAACAGGTGTTTTGTGTTTTTTCCCCCCAGTGGCCTATGCTCTTGATCCAAGGTCTATAGAAAACTGATGACAGCAAGAAACAAGTGATATTTAACCTAAAAATAACTCAGCAGATAGTACAATGGATGAACTTGTCCATTTCAACCTAAGGTTAAAGAAGACTCAAAATTTGGAATTTCCAGTCTGCTGGTTCCAGAGTGCTTCCGAGCACAGGTGACCTTAACCTCTTTCACCCAAAGAGAGTCAAAGGAATGCACTAATTTCCAGATGGCAAGCGTTTTGTCTGTGGTGTAAACTGTTCCTCTTTTAAACACAGGACAGTATTATCCTTTGACAGCAGTCTTGTTTGGGCATGGATTCAATTCCTTGACAACTGGGATCAAAATCAGAGAAGTCCATATCCAAACGCTGGTCCTTAATCAGCTGGTTAGATCACACCTAGCATTACAGTAAGTCTTGGCTGTTACTCAAAACCATAGTCACAAGGGACACAAACATCAGAACGACTTTTGGCACTATCACTGTTTCTGCCTCAGTCTGTGGTCTCAGGAAGCCACCTACGTGTAAGTGGAACCAGCCTGAGTTTCTGGGACATTTCTGTTTCAAGGCCTGGACTTGATCACTGGGACATCTTCCTTCTCCCAGAGTTACATTTCCTTTGAGGTCATCCAGTTCTTTCACCAGTCAACTCGCGCATTGTTTTGGCAAGATAGTAATCTGAGCTTTCTTATGCTGCTCTACTTTCTATAATTTACCTAGGGCAAAGGGTTATCTCTCTGATCTTTTTATGGGTGATGTATCAACATGTCAAAGGAGGATCACTGCTAGACTAAAATCCACCCAGGTGCCTTATAATTATAAGGCAACACTCACAGTGCTGTAGCAATAAAACAAGAGAGGTTTATTATTAGGCTTAGTTATTTGAGCCAACAGATGATTTTAAAAAATAAATAAAACAAATGGCAGTTGTATGAAAAGCAGGAATAAACGCTATACACCCTTGTTATGGAAAGAACTGGCATGACCTCATCTCAAAAGGGATTTAGGTGCTTATTTGCCTCTGCAACCAATTAAAACACTCGAAATTTCTGGCTGTGAAGGTAGAGTGCAGATTTAATAACTCAATATTCTCTTACCTACAGAAAAACTACTTAAATAAGTCAACTGTAATTAAACGCTGACAGGTCTCTGAGCTAAAACCTTCTGTAACAGTAGCATAAACACTGTGTCCCACTGTTAACACTGCATTTTACACTTTGCAGGGATCAGTTTTCCTTTTCTTCTGTGATATTACTCAGGCATGGCACAACTTGGGAGTCTAACACTACTTTTTTTTTTTTTTTTTTTTTCCAGGCTCGGTGGCTACGCAGGTTCTTCCCACAACACATTCTCCCACCAGCCTACAACCTAGGGCACACTTGCTCAGCTCACAGCAAAATCGCCAAACACACTCAAAGACATCTATTTACCTTGACACTAGAGAATCAGTTTGTATTTCTTCTCGCTTCTCATCATATAAGCACAAGCTGAAAGTGCCAAAAAAAAAAAAAAAAAAGAAAGAAACCTAAGCTACATGTACAGCCAAAGCATACACTGGGTATAGATCAGACAAAAAGAAATGACCATGGCTGCCATGGATTTTATCCTTTACCTTTGATGCATTTCTGCTCTTTCTTTGTACAACTGCAATAAATCACCTTTCAGCTTTACAGCGGCATACGTTGGAAGGTTGCAAGAGTCTCAGATACTGCCAGCCATACCAGGAGCTGTACAAGTGCCTAGGACAAACAAAATAGATTATTTATCTTGTGCCCAGAGGCCCCTGAAAGGGCCTAGGGCCAAACTGCAAAAAAAGAAAAAGGACTGTCAGTTGCCAGGTGAAGCAGTCAGCAGCCTGTCTGAGCCAAGCTTCAGCTTAAAACTGTTCTCATTTAGCTGCGCAGGCCCTTGGGCTCTGCTGGAGGTATTTCCCGTCAGGACACTAGACCAGCTTATCATGGAACAGAAAGAAGCTTTCTCCTCTGTGGCCAAGACTAGCAGCTGTGGGACTTAATGAAGGCAGTTAGATCACTGCTGTATCACAAGCATTAGGCGTCTCCTCCTGCCTGCCCTTGCCTATCCAGCAAATGCCCTCTTTCTCCACAAGCAGGAAAGGGGCAATGGACTCTCAAGGGCATCAATGAAATCAGGTGGCCTGTGCCTCTAAGCTTCAGCTCTGACCAGAGACCAAGCTTATTTTGGCAGTCATTAAAGCAGCAGATTAGCCAGTCCATTCCTCAGCCACAGTCACTGGAAGAAGGGGGAAATCAAAATTACCAGACACGCTCTAATGCTGCACTAGCCAACTACAAAAACAACAACAAAAAAAACCCACAAGCACAACCAACCCCGTCCTCCCCACTCCCCCCCCAAAACCCTACCACCCTACAAAATTATTCAGCCTGCAGCCAAGTCTGGGAAATCCAGGAGCTGAGCACCAAGGAGAGCCTTCAGAAAGATCAGCAGGTGAATGATTTTCAGTTGCTACAGTCTCCCTCCACTCAGAACACATTGCAACATCCCTTCCCCACACAGTTCAGCTCTCCAGGGCTACAGAGAGCCAGAGTACCCCATCACCCACCTCTCGCATCCTCAGTGGACAGACAGAATTTGGCTGTAGGACTCATTTTGCTAGGTCTCCAAGATGCTTGCATGAGGAGCAGACACCAAGCAGAACAAAAAGTGATTTTCTGGCTTGGGGTTACTGCTGAACTGCCCGATCTCACTGCCTGTAGTCAAGCTGCCTCTCCTACAGCCCAGCATCTCTACTCCTGCTTGCTACGCACAACACCTGTGGCAGGTGACCTGGTAAGCCCCAGGTACCTTGTCTTCTTGCTTACTTCCCGTCCTATGCCTGAATCCTTGGAGCAGGCACAGGGGAAAACAGGGAACGTGAGCATTTAGCCATTTTTGTACAGTGTTGTCTTTGAACCGAAGAGACAGCACACACCCTTGTAAGTCACCAGAGACTAGGAAAGGAAGCGTATGGCAGCACTATCATAGAAACTAGCAGCCCAGCACTCAAAAAAAATGGAATATTTATGCCTTAAGGTAAGAGCAACCGAATGGGAACATGCAAATCCATTCTTCTCCTTAGCTTGGAGCAGCTCAGTTCCAGAGCTTGAAAATCTATTCACATTACAAGTGAATGGAGAAATTCATAGCCCAAGCAGGAGCTCAGAGTGGTTGCAAAGGGCCCAGGGCACAACTGTCACCCTCTATGGTTAGTGCAGTGAACAACCATGTAACATGCTAAGCGCTTTTGAGGATTTCAACTCAGCAGGCCTGAGGCAAACAGCTTTGCTTCTCATTTCTCCTCTTCACCTACAGTTACCACAAACTCAGTTTAGTAAACCCCAAACCTCTGAACTACCTTGGAATGACTCTTAAGTCATCTCCTGTCGAGAGCATCTGTAACCCTGGGTATATAGCTATGTTTTTTGCTACCATGTTGAGGCACCCTAATTCAAGTCAGCTGCAACTCTTGAGGGTGAAGGTGTCTCCACAGAGCAGTTGTTTTCTCCTGCCAGAGTGCCAATAGAGCCAGGGCATCCCTGACTATCAGGCTAAGTGTACATGTGGTGGTGGCGTCCCAGGAAAGGCAGGGCAGCTTGCTACCTCAGCAGGAGAGAGGCTACGTGGGGTGCAAGGCCATGTACAATGACATGCACTACTTCTCAGTGGTCTAGGATGGAGGCATATTGGCCAGACCACTATACAGGAAATGTTCAGAGATTCTTTGTACATAAGAAAACCAAAAACCAAATCCCATGTACCAAGAGATTACAGGAAAGGCAACCATGAGACAGCATAAACTGAAACCATAATTAGCTGCTATGATTACTGAGTACTAACTCTGTTGTGTGTGGTTACAGATCAGGAATTCATGCTTAGAGTCACTGATTGACTACAAACTCTGCCTAGAGGCTGCAAGCACATTTTTTCCAAAAAACATTTCAGTACTTAGCAGCTGCCTTAAAAAGTCCCTGCAGAATGTGGCAAAATCTTCAAGCGGCTCAATGGGCACTGCTGAACAGGGAGCATTTTTGAAAGTCCAGGCAACTTCACCTGATGCGCTCACATAGAAGCTATGCTCATTTGGAAATCTAAGTGTCACCTGCAAAACTGACCCAGAGTTTGAGCAGAGAGTGTCAAGTGAATCAGGTGACATCCTCTAACCATGAAGTGACTTGGGATTAAGACAAATTACACGCTATGCTTGAGAAGGAGTAAAAGAATGATCCTGGTCTGTGCTAGATTAGGTGGAGTCAGAAACAAAAGCAAAATGAAACAACACGTTAACACATGCTGCATTTTTCTTCTAAGACAGATAAGGAGAGTGCTAGAGGGCTCTCAGCAGGAAAAGAATAGAGTTGGCTTCTGAAAGTTGTGAAATCTTTGCCTGTTTCAAACCAGCTGCTGCAGTGATGGGAAAGGATGAGCAATTTTTCCTGGACTGGGAGGACAAAATAATCAGCTTTAAATCATTAAGGGAAAAAACAACAAGGCATATAAAAACACGAGCTCTCCAACAAACCTCAAACAACAGGGAAAACTTGATGAGAACCTAGTGTAAAAAGGAAGCCACTTTCACTACCCATAGCTGGTACCCAGATCACCTAGTAGAGTTGATGGGGAATTACCCAAGTCATGGTTCTACCATCTGGTCTGTGGCAGGTAAAAGGACAAAAAATCTTGTGCTAGAAGGGGCTCAGAAAGTCTCTGTTGGCAGAGTCCCCACTTGAGACCATCAAATATTTAGAGATAACCACTTCAATTCCAGAAGGCCAAATTACAGGAAAATATCAAATAAAGTGAAGCAAAGTCAGGGAAAAACAACAAAATGCCAAAGGATTCAGGAGGAGGAAGATACTGGAAAAGATTACAAAGACTGCAAGCTGCCTTCATAATGAAAAAGTAAAAAGACAAGGCAATTTGAGCTTTTTAACAGATAAAATTCTGTGCAAATAAGTTGCACTACAAGTGTATGAGAAACTACCTCACTTAAGTCACAGTAGTCTATGATTAAGGCAAAATCCTGGAGGTCGGAAGGAATCTTGCATCAATCTAGCGATGTTTCTTAGACTTAGCATAGGTATGCATTTTAAGAACCTGGGCTCTCTGTGTGGAGGAAGAGTCTCCAGAAGGCAATTCAGAATATTTCAGTACTGCATCAATTGCCCTCTGCAACCCACACCTCACTATATATAGTATAGGCTCCATACTCAGATGCTCCCAGTCAGGTAGCATGAACCCTCCTTTACTGTTAGTGGTTGTTTCGATGGAGCCCATTTATCACAAAAAGCATTCCACTCTTTAGCAAAGCTACTTCTAAGTTATTAAATATACGTTTAATGACTCCCTACTGCCTCTGAACTTAATCTTTCAGCCACTTGAAAGACATTCATCCAACTCATACAGCACTTGTCTTTAAACAAACAAATAGACGGACACTGATAAACAATTTAAGGAGATTATTGCTGCAAATCATTGGAGAGGGGGGTTGTGCAACATCATGCCAGAGGCACTGAGCACACTGGTGCGGGAAGCAATTTGTAACAGTAGTTAGGACAAGAAACACAATCAGAAAGTGTGTGTTTGGGCAGGGGAGGCAAGATTTTCACTAGCCTCTAGAAAGAGTCTCCTTCTATGCAAATTAAACAAACCCATTAATTATAGAGAAGTCATAATGCCCTTTTCCTTTCTTAGTAACTTTAACCAAAGTAAATTCAGTTCTAGAATGAGACAGATCTCTGAATAATGTAACAATGCATATTTCAGAAGCAAAGGCAATTTCTCTCCATATCATTTACATTTGCAGTATATTCTTCACCTTAATACCTCAAAACACTTTTTACATTCCTAAAGAAAGATTTCCAAAAGCAGTGAGAGTCAGCCCAACTCTGCCCCAGTGATGTCACTTCTGTTGGAGCAGAGTCAGATTAACCCTGTTTTGTGAAAATCTACTTTCTAACAAAACAGAAGTTTAGACACACAGTCTCTTCAAAACACTGTGTTAAGCATTTCATTTCTCCATCTCCAATCAGTGACTTTTATAAACTGAAAATGCTTATTCTCAAACCCAGCAGAATTGAAATAGCAAAGGGGGGGGGGGGAGAGGAGGAAGGAGGGAAGCCAGCTCATAGCCAACACACAAGATAAGTACTTTAAATTGTATGAGTGTCAGAAGAAAACACCACTGTAACTGTTTCATTAAACATTTACAGAGAGTTCGTCTGCATACCTGAGTCTCAAGCAAACAAATGCAAGTTTGGAGTCCGATTTGTTTAGTTAGATTGGAGATCCCTTTCCCCCCCACACCATAAAAAGGAAATGAAAGAGATGAGACATAGGTTCAAAACCACTGTCAAGTTTGGGACTGAAAATCACTGTTTTACGAGTTCTTTCTGAGCATGTTCTCCTAAATTGGGAGGTGCTATTAAAACTTGATGGGTTTATCTTTGGCAATAGGCCACATGCAAAAAATAAATAAATAAATAGAAGAGAAGAGAAAGGGAGTGAGAGAAAGCCATCCTCACTGTCTTACAACATGTGCTTTAACTAAGACCTGGTTCAAATAAATAGCTTTGCCCAAACCTTGACACTGAGGCCAAGTCTATGCTATGAGCTACTTGCCAGTACAACTATACCTTGCTTTAGGCCACCAAAGGGCTTCTAGGGCAAACATAGCCTTCCTGGCAAAACCACGATTTTGCTAGTAAAACTTACTGCAGTCTCCAGAGGGAAAACAACCTGCACTGATAGAAGCATCTTTTTAACTAAAGTATCTGTCCATACCAAGGCTGCGGCTGCCACACCTTTGCCAGCGGAAGACACAACACAAGATGGCATGCCAGCTTGTATTCACCTTCTTGAGTCTTTGACTTGCATTTATTTGGCAAAGGAAAAAGACCAGTGGACCTTCTCCAAAGCAGCTCTTACCCACTACCTTTATCAGGAATGTGAATGCCTCAACCCTCCTCCCAGCACTGGAGCACCCAAACTCTTCAAAACTGTGCTTATTCCTAATCACATTATCCTGCTGTGGCAGTGCTGTGTTATCACCTCTGCTGTCTAGATATGGAACTGAAGTGTCAGAAAAGGACTGGCCTTCTGGTCATGGTAGGCCTGTAACAAGCCTCCCGAGCCCCATCCAGCACCTTACTCATCAAGTTAACCGAGCGTAAGGATGTTGCAATTTCTCTGGAACTTAAGATCCCTTTGAATTACCTTTCTCTCACTGTTGCTCCCTCAATTGCCTGTAGCACAAAGGAGCCAAAATAGAGTTTCTGCTGTATCATTGGCAAGGCTGTGACTAAGCACTGCCTGCTCTCTGAGCAGTGATGCTTTGGCAGCTGCTCAAGGTGGTACAAGTTAGCAGCATAGATCACTCCAGCTCTAACAGTACTGGGATTACCTTAAACCGCAATCTGTCCCTGTTTCCTTCCAAGAGGCATGGGATGTAAACCTGATAGATTGCAATACCTCTTTAGCATGTCTTTAAGCGACACTTCCAACTTATTTGTACAGTTGCTTTCTACAGACAAGAAGGTCAACTTTTATCCTTCTTCTCTTTGGTAACAACAAAAAAACCTCACCTTTGAACAGCCTTGTCGGCACTGTACTTCCAAACCTTGTCAACAATTCCATGAACCAATTTCCTTCAAACATGTACAAATATACTCAGTCAAGTCTCTGCTGGACTCATTCACTCAGCACTTTACACTACCTTTTCTGCCTTACTCAAGTCATTTCCCATTCTCACCCCTTGCTAAGTCCCTTCACCAAGGAACACAGTATACTCCAATGCAGTAGTCCAGGTCAGAACCAGATTTTGTTTCCCTCTCTGATGTCCAAGGTCACACAGGAAATGGATAATCTACTCTATGTTCTCTGTCTCAATTCAGCCCTCTCTGAGCAGGGGGATATTACAACTTTTATTTGTCATGTATTTTCACATTAGCAGGTGACAGTCTTACTCAATAGCTCTTTGATGTAGGTTTCAAAAGAAGATAACTTTGGCTTAAGTTTCAAACCTTTTTCAAGTTCAGCTTTGTTACTGCAATAAAATATCATACTTGCCTTAAAAACACATGAAATACTTCCAAACTAGTATAATGCAAGTTTCACTGGTAATTTATACAGGCAACATGTAGAGGCTGCACACGACTTGCTTAGAGTGTACCTCTCAGTGCTCCCTAAGAACACCTTGTAGGCATTAAAATAGGATGTTTCTACATTATTAACTTTCTTCATTTCTAGTTAAAGGGTCACATAATTTCCAAAACCCACAGTAAATCCATCAAGTAATGCCACCACTTCCTACATAGCTTTTCCAAATAAATAAATAAATAAATAAATAACATCCAGCACAGTCATAGTTGACTACAACAGTCTGTGGGCTGCAGACCCCTGAGGCCAAAGAACTATTTCTAAAGGATCTGAGAAAGGTAATGGAGAAAGCAAGCCTATGGTTAGGAAGCATACATTCACTCTATCAAAGCATAGTATCACCCCTGAAAACGTTTTACGTGATGCAAACCAGTGAACAGCTAAAAACTGCTAGTCCACAAGTCCCAAGGTGCTAGCAGTCATGGGCCTCTCAAAAAAGCTATGAACCTTCATTTTGGCCACCAAAGGGCAAGAAAATGCATCCCTTGCATGTGGTTCTCTTCTCTCATCACCTGTGCAAAGCAGAAGCAAGCTGAGGAAACTGTGCTGGTTTGAGCAAACCTGCCTCCACATCGCACAGACAGTTGTCAGAACAGAAACACAGCGTTTGTTTTCCTGCTGACAGTGTAGCCCTACTAGCCCCAAGCCCTGTGTGCAAGTCACATGAGTATTGTTTCCTAAGAATCTAGACAGATTTTGCAACCTACAGTGAACTTACAGGCTTCCGTATAGCAACACCCTATTTTAAAGCTAACCTGAGTAAGTCTACAAACACCACAATCTCACCCTGGATTACAGCACAATAATTTCCTGTCATGACAGGTAGCCTCTCCATCTCTTTGTTTATGGTATCTGTTTCTTGGTTTGATTTTTGTGAAACTATACTAAGATGAGGCTTCACTAATGAATGCCAGCTAAAGATTTAGCCCACAGCATCTCATTCTAACTTCTCTCAGACGAGCAAAACTGTAAGAGCCCAATCAGCAAGAGAATCAGCTCTGTAATATGGACATCTCCCTTTCCATCCATCCGCCTCTCTACTCTGTGCGATCAAACAAGAGCACCTCTAGCAAGACTGTCTCCAGTTCTCTGGGATAATTTATTAGCCTTTCTGATATCTGTAAACGACTCATCTCTCTAGGCCTACAAATTTTTAAATAGAAATATATGCACAAAATACTTGGCCTAACCCAATTAAGGCTGTACACAGGGAGCACATGGTGTTTGCTGAATTCTGTAGAAGTAGTCTAGATTTATGACAATGAGTCAGGACAAAATCAAGTTCATCATGAAATCTTCAAAACCCAGCATGTTTCTCATGTTAGCTTATTTAACTTCAACTTGAGCTAAGCAGACAGATTTTCTGATTTATCTTCATATTCCAGTGGTCAGAAGTTTGCAGAAATCATATTAATCCTAACTTGTAAGTGCAGTCCCCTTTTTCCATACCATGTGTCAACTCCCATGACAGATATCTGGGAAATACAAAAGATGGAAATACTATTTTCTGCAGTGTCCAATGCTGTTTATGGAGGCCCTGTCCTGGCTTCTGCAAGCATCATATCTTGTTCAGGTAAGAAGTTACACTCTACTCATTCCTTATCTGTTTACCTCTTACTCTTCATTTCAGGTATATCTAAGCATTCATTTTAATCAAGACTCATAACAAAATTTACTTCCCTTAAAAACCATCTCAACTCCCTCTCTATTATTAAGGAACAACTAGTAACTTCCCTTTAGCTCTTTTCACCCTATCTAGCCATTCATATAGCAATTGAAAGGTTAAAAGTAAGAACAGATCTTAAGGAGTTTGTTGTTATGTGCAGTACAGGTGCTACCAATGATTCAAAGCTTAGGCAAGTAACCTAGCCAAGATCGCATACTAAGTCAGCAAGACAGCCACAACTAGAACTGAGGATTTTCAAATACTAACATTTTGGTTATTATCTCATATTAAAGTTGATTTTATAACAGCCCGCAGTCCCCCCCCAAAAAAAGGAAAGCAGCAACCCCTCCCCAAACCAAATAATAATAATAATAAAGTCACAATAGCCATTGTTTAACCAGTACTGTGATCTTCCAATTGTTAATATAGGTCAAAGATCTCGTTGATAAACAACAATGAAAGTTACATTGCGGATCACATTGGCTCCCAAAATGTTGGCGTTCATAAAGAAGCCTGCAAAGAAGATGCATGGAATTTCAGTACGTGTACACGTACCTAGAAAGTTACAGTACAGTTGCCGTTCTTTGGTAAACAAGGAAAGCCTATTTCATTTTATATGAAGTCCTTTCATGTTATTCAGTGTATGATGCATGACATACACTGGCAGCTCATCAAGTTAGTGGGATTCACAACAACCAACTTCTAGAAACTTATCAAAAAGGCAGGGTGTTAGGAAACACTGCTAGGAACATGGGATTCGTAGCAAGAAAGCCTGGAATCTACATATTAAGTTGACCACAGGGGATCAAATTGAAGATTTCAAGCCTTCTACCACAAATAAAAGGAGAAATTTTTCAAAAAACAGTACTTTTGTATGGAATAATGCTTGAAATACTCAAATGAATTTCTTTTTTTGATTAAAATAGTGCTCTCAGAGACAGAGCATAAAGACTTTTAGAAAACAAAACAAAACCAAAAAAACCCACAAATATTACAAAACACCCCGAAATTAAGAAGCAGATGTGGGAATCAGTACTTACATTAAGAGACTGAGAATTCTGGTATCTACATGTTATTTCAGGACCTTAAGGATTTCCTAGTGCAAGACAAGATTGTTTAATGGACATATTATTCCAGCTAGCAAGAAATGTCGCTGGAGCAGATCTAATCCCCTGCAGAAGTGTCTTCCAAGAGCTAAAGCAGCTACAGCTATCCCAGAAAAGGATCAATATGGTAATAACAAGTAGCTCAGCATAAGTACACAGGCTCAAACTGCAGGAGCTTGCGAAGTAAAATGAGACAGAGCAGTGCAGGTATCACCATCCAGTGTATATGCTATAATAAGTAAATGAAATCCAATGGGTTCAGTCCCTGGGCAGCAGCATGACTAACATGGAAAGAGAATGAGGTTATATCCCAAAGCTAGAGATAACCATAGAAGAAAAACAAGCAAACAACAACAACAAAACCCAAAGACTCGGCAACAAATGCAGAGACAGAGAAAATTCCGCAGAGTGACTTCAGCAGATCCAGAGGCCTTCGGTCCATGCGTCACAGAAGGCTGACAGACAACTGCTACATTTTCAGCAATGCTTTCTGACCTACTGCCAATATGATTCCAGTTGGGTTGTACAGGCAATCCCAAAAGCAATGCTAACAGCAAGAATTAAAGCCAGAAGTGCAACCAAATGCTGGAGATGTCCTTATCCGAGAGCAACGGGCAAGTAAACACTGTCAATAAAACATAAAACTAAGATGCATTATCCCTTAGAGTGTATCATGGGTGAACAAACCTGGGAGAAATGGAGATTTTCAGACAGACAGTTAGTGACTCATCTCTGGCACGGACTAATACCAGCAGCCCCACTGCATGCATTCACTGATTACATGCAATTAAAGGATATGAGAAGCCATTACTTCAATCACCTAAATAACTACAAATATGATCAAAATTCTAGCTGTATCACACAAATATAGGCTTTTACCCACAGAAAAGTGACCAATAAGGCTTAGCAGGTACAATAAGAAATAACTTCTAAAGTATAACATGCCTCTTGGCAGCGCCAACAGTAGGTCCTGTCCATACTAAAGTGCTGAATGGGATGGGATGCCACAAGTAGCAGAACAATCATCCACTAGACCACAAGTGTCATGCTGTCCTCTCTGAGGAAAAGGTAAGTTTTGTGTGAAAGCTGTGATTAAGTTCAAAGACTACCGAGAGCAAATCACAGCAGGCAAGAGCTGAAACGATGAGACGAGTATGTACTTCACACCTGAATGTGTAAGCATAGCAGGGCAGTCATGAGCTATGAAAACCCAATGCTTTGTGCATGCACAATAGCATGAGGCCTGTTAAAAAACAGAGACTGTCCAAGAAAAGGAGGACTTTAAGCCTCATGGAAGCTCAGTAAACTCTCCGAGACATAAAACTGCTCACTTCCCTGGAAAGGAACTATATTTCTTTGTCACAGTAGACAGTAATTTATCATACACAAATGCAAATATTTCAAGCACGCTTCATCAAGAACTGCAGTCAAGGAAGACCATAAAAGTTATGGCATCCTGACATGCTGTTGACAGACTGTGGCCACAGTACACTGCAACAGAAATCCCATTTAAAACGAGCTGGAAATCAGCAGACATGTTGTCTTCCCCTAGACAATAGTAAGGCAGAGACAGGAAAGAAACTGTTGACAAGGGGGAAAAAAAAAAAAACATGAAATACCTACCCAGTTATGCTGGACCATTGCAATAAACCCTCATGAAACAAGCAGTGGAGCAGATCGGAAACGAATACCTAACCAGTCAGATCCTGTTTTCTATGACAGTGAGTCTTCAGCTTCTGAGGTGCAGCACAGACAGGACACAGGCAGCCAGCCCAGCCCAGCAGCTCGCTGTAACAAAACAATCAATGACCTGAGGCCACTGTACACAGTTGAGAAAGTCAGGGTAAAGGCCCTGAGCTAGCCCCACAAAGAGGGCAACACCAAAACTGCAGTGAAAACTTCTCAGAGAGCAACAGCTACAATTTTAAGAAACAAGTGGATGCAAATCTGAAGGTAATTATGAAGCAAGAGCACACTGTCAGCACACACAGGTAGTGCTGAAGCCAGGAAGAACACATAAGAAATGCAGCCATCAGCTAGGCTAACACAGGAGAAAAAGTACGCGAGTAATTAAGACCAGCAGAAGGTAGTCAAACAAAGGAAGCAAAAGGGTGGAATGAAGTTCTCTATCAGCAATGATACTAAGAAAAGGAGACTTGCTCAGAAACGAGGACTAGGAAACCTAAGATACTGAACTGGAACAGTAGCAGATGCCACATCCACAGGTAGGCTTCATAATAGTAAAATTTTGGCTTTAGCAAGTCTGTTAAAACTTGTACAAGATAATGGTTTTAATAGTTGCTTAAAGACAAGTCGCAACAACTTATATGAAATTGGAGACAGAAGCGTAACTTGCAGGAGGGAAAAATCTGGAAAAAGTACAGGGAAGCGGTCTGAAGAAACTGCAGGGCAACACCTCTGCAAATAGCTCTCGAAAGCCAACTGCATTTTTCCAAGTCTGTCAGTATTTTTAGCCAGCAAACATATACGAAACAGTTCAGGAGCACAAGCTGGACTGACTTGACGTTTTGAAGGCACGCAGATGTGTAATGCATGTCGCACCCAGGAGAAGCAGCTAGCAGAAATCCAAAAAACAAGTGAAAAGAGACAGTTTATTTCAGCATACGCTATTTTTTTATGCTTCTGTCCTATTATTTATTCCCATGGATTGAAACCTTGACCTATCAACAAAAATCATTGATGCGCAACAGCCAAGATTTTACCCTCTGCACATTATATCCACTTCACACCCACGTTGAATACCAACCTGAGGTAAAAAAAAAAAAAGTCACTTCACCACATACTCCCAGTGAGACGTCTACACTCTTTGCCACTACTGAAATTGGACCAGAATTTCAGAGGAGCCATACCTACTTCAGGCCTGTATTTCATAAATTAAGTGCTATGCATGGCTTCACTTAGTCGAATTCCTAATTGCTTAATTTTCCCCAGTACATTGCCAGCATTAGTATTGCTCACTGCCTGTATTTGGGCCTGATGGTTCAGCACTAGAAGATTGTTATCAGTCAGACCCACCAGGATTAGTGTTATCCATGCGCCAATACCCACTCAGAACAGAAGCAGCTGGTGGCTGCACAGACCACCTTCTAGTGTCAAAACCCCTCCCATTAGCTCAGCCTTTTGATAGTCTTTTACTTAATCCAACAGGGAATTGCTTTATTCTGCTCCCCCCACGGATCAAAATTTATTTCATTCAGTGGAGTACTTATTAATCAGTTTAACATTTTTGCTCTGGCAAACCAAGGAAATGACCTCTTCCCTCTCCACCTTTCCAAAGCCATTCACTGTTGAAACCCTAATGCTCTGCTTGCCGCCGGCTCAGCAAGTAAGAACTGAGGATACAATGACCTCATGTGGCAAATTCTGTACATAACTGCACATAGCTTTGACACGACCTCTGACTACAGGGACTGGAGCACAGTTTTTGCCATCAACCTCTATTTCACAATTAAATTTGCATTACCAGTTTCCTCTGCTCAAAAATTGTGTCTATTTCTAGTGGCACAGTTTTTGAACGAAAAAACTTGAAGGCAAGCAATGTTTCACTGATGGCTTTTAATCCGATTTCAAACAAATATATAATCTCTACTGGCCATGAACCTGGGACAGTTGCCCCTTTTGCGAGGGCATCAAAATATCATAGCAAAGAATCAAAAAGAGTGCCTTCTTTATTCTTCTCAATTATTTAATAGAACACTTTAGACCTATAAGGCAGCACATAAATATTAACTAACTAATCTTCCAGCCTTCTGGAGAGATAGGGAGATATCAATATTTTAGAGATGAAAAGACTGAGGTAAAGAGTGATTTACTAAAGGTCACACAAGGAGTGTAAACAGGAGCTGGGAAAACAGCCCTGGAATCCATATGCCTAGCTATGCTGTAACCTCTAGGCAATGGCAGTTCAACACGTTTTCTTTTCCTAAGATAGGATTTAGTTATTACTATGTAAATTTTTCCCCAGTCTATACTTAAGAGTTCATAGTACAGTTCTCCTATGTCACTTTTTTATTTAACAAATAGATTTCTGAAGTCTTTAATTGCTGGAAAGAGAGAAGAATCATCTCAACACTAATCACATTTTATATACAAACCCATTATTATCAGGTCTGCTTAAATTATCAGAAAACAATGGAAATAGCTTGCACATGCTTATAAAAAAATTAATTGCTGTTCTAAGTAGCATTCATATTAAGAGAAGTTAGAATCCACTATATAGAAGAGAAATAACTATAAGGACTGAAAATAATATGAGGCAATACTATGTCTACTGCTAACAAACACCTCATATGCATGCTGGCGCAGCAATTAAAATACTACCTATTAATATTTTAATCTGTATCCTAACTGGAAAAAAGATAATAAAACCTGCACGCCAATTTTGTTTCCCGATCACGATGACACTTGATTAAAACAAGCAAGCATTTCTAGCCAGTTCCATCAAGATATCCTACCCAAGGGAAGAGAAAGGGATACAGCACTCAAAGACTGAAAAAAACATCATCTCCAAACAGTAGGTATCAATTCAGAAACCTTTCATATCTCTAATGCACAAATAAACAACACAACAATCACATTTAGGCTAGCCTGGAAATAGGTTTAAGAAAAGCAAAGAATACCAACAAGTTTCAAAATCTGAGGCACTGCTGGAGCTGCGAGGTTCAAGCTGAGGCACAGACAGAAAAGTCTAAGGTCCTCTCCGCTTCCACTTATGCTGCATCTGTCCTACATACAAATAACTGTAGCTACTTGTGCTTGAGTCCAGCTCTTATCTAAGCCCTGAAACATTTTATTTTGTGCACAGCAATTAAAACCATTCTAATAATTGGTTGTGACTTTGCTCCTTTGAATCCAAACTTGGCAGTCAGAGATTTTGTAAAGCATTCTGGAACAGGATGCAGATAACCTGCCACAGAATTTGTGTGTGCTCTGTGATGAGTTTGAAAGCAAAGTCTTCATTAGAACTCAGACCCGCTTATTCCTTGAAATGAGCGTTGTCATTCCAATTCCTATAATTAAAATCATGATTTTGACAGCTGAAACCATAGGAATAATTGCAACTTTAGTCAAAATAAGCTGTTACCTTTCAGACTGTTGCTAAGAATATTAAAGTTCCTGCCATGTGTTTTAATTAAATCTGAACTGAATCTTCATCCACCTCTCCTCATGTCTAGAGCAAAGATCTCAAAAAGATCTCTCTCCTTTTATCAGACAATCTGGAAGTCCAAAACAAGTATTTTTACCATAACACCAATAATACTAATTTCTACTATAACAATTATTATACAAGGCAGTTCTACTGATCAGTACATTATACATACATACTATCTTATATAACCCTATGCCTCTGTCCAAGTAAGCACATTTTCCATACATGGAAAAACTTGTACATCAAATACACTGAGCATACATCAGCTTGAATTCATCCATTGCACTAGTATATGTACTGGCAATCTACACATCATTTGTCACATGACATCAAGGTGCTAGAAATATTAAGCATGGAAAAAGTCTTTCTATCCATTTTTATTTTTCAGTCAATAGTTAGATGCCAGCACAATTCCAACCACAAAGGAAGAAATTTCATCTCAAATTAGCAGATATCACAGGCACCACAGAAGACAATAAAACATTTACAATACAATTTTGCATTCAAAAGCCAACTGTGTAATCATTCAGAAATGTTTAAAGCAGAACAAAACAGCACATAAAACACAGTACTTGAAAGATGCATACCCTGTATAGTTTATAATATTTCCGCACCTGAAACAAAAGTGACTTAGTTACAAAAAAAAAAAAAAAAACAAAACAAAAAACCCCCAATGCACTAGAACAGCAGCTATGCCACAAAGTTCTCCCCTTCCTACCGCAACATGACAACGAAGGACAGCCTACTCAGCGTATTGCAGCATCACGTATAAATACCCAGAAGGCCCAGTTAAAAAATGGAGAAGGTGGAATGAAAGCAGGAAACCACCTCTAACATCCAAAATGCAGTTAAGTAGGTTTAGAAACACGTCATTTAGAGCTGAAGACCATTTGCAAAATTTTCTTCTTCCTTTTACAATATCTACCAAGTGAACATACTCGTCTACAGGAAAAGAGGACTTACCAACTACCAAAAATGACTCAGTATCATAAAAACAAAAACAAACAAAAAACAAAAAGCAACATGCTAAAAAATGGAAAGTCTCTTAATATCCTAGTTTGCAGTGCACCATAAAAACAGAGACAAAATCTTATTTAATAGCTACAGAATTTCAATGAAGTTAGGCTTTTTGTTTCAATTCAGTGTATTCTGAGAAGTGCTTCACCTATCAAAATTGTCAGATATTTTTATACCTTGAAATATAAAACTCTATGCAATATTAATTCCCTCACCAGTAAAAATTGTTTTCACTTTTTTTCTTCCTCAGAATGGTAAGACATCATTAACAAATCAAATCCACTAAAGAAATTAACAACAGTTCTAGAGAAACCATTACCTTATTGGGAATTAAATAGATACGGGGAACAAAATAAATTAAAAAAAAATACAATGGAGTACTCCAAAACTTATTTCTCTGATTAGAAACAGATGTAATATTTGGAAACTCTCAGGATTCTCATACCTTCAAAATTTTTTTGCGTATTATTTTATATAATACTGAACAGACCTAGTAATTTATTCAATAATTTCTCTATACAGAAAGTTTGTTTGTTCCTCACAATTAATTAACAGGGTTGAGTCCTGCCTCTCCAGAGGCCTTCTATGAAAGCAGGAGCTGTACTTCAGACTTTGATCTCACAGATGTTTGGAACAGTTGGATTCTGCCTATGCTTCAAAGAGGATTAGAGCGTGCTCAAAAATTCTTTGACCTGCAAAAAGAAACGAATATCAATCAAATGAAGTATTTATCAGCACAAATACACAGCAACTATGTTTACGTCTCTAATTCTTTATGCTGTACTACAAGACACAGGAACTAAGTAAACTAAATTTAGGGCTGGCTTGCAGTTTCTTGTCTGTTAAGAACTTTTACAGTCATGACATCTGTATTTTAGCAGGTACAGAGCGCTACACGTTGCAATGATACTCGTTTCTCCAGTGCTGCCAAACTACAGCCCTACATCACAAGTGAATTAATTTAAGGGCAAGTCTGATCTAAACAAAAGGAAGATAATGATTATGTCAAAAGCTATATAATTTAGAATACACCAGGCCACACCCACTACCATGACACTGTTCATATTCTGTGTTAATGAACTGTCCAATGCATCTAGTTAGTATGTTCCTCAGAATGAGAGGCCAGAAAATAAATAAAACAATCTCTAGCAAGAGCATAGTACTAAAAGATTTGATACTGTAGGACAGTGCTATAGATATTCCAGTTAGTGTTTAATACAATTTCCAGTATTTTAAGCACAGATTAAATGGCTACAGGGACCTAAAAATTAATATTGAAGTTCTGATCCATAGAGTGGTATTTAGAACCTTGAATCAGAGGTTTATGTTCCTACACAGAGACCCAATGCAGTACCTCAATAATCCTTACGATTGCAGTGAGAACAGGATCCAAGATGGGCAGCATGCCAAGCACTGGACTAGTATAACACTTAAAGGTGCAGCTACTTTAGACAGCAACATCTTAAATTCAGGTCCATACCCAAAATTGCAGGAAGACACTGTGCTAAGAACTCCCTTCTTACCACAAGTACACATGCCTTCTTTCCTCCACATGTCTCCCCCCCACACCCCCCCAAAGAGCACAATAGTAACCACTCCCTCCTTTTAAAGCATAGCAGTAGGAGAGACAGCCGTGAGGGCCAACCTTCTTTTTAAGAATATAGCAACTTAGTAAATACAGGACCCAAGGAGGACTGAGACTAGCAATGAAACTCCTCTCTCTCACAGAAGGGCATCCTAGCAACTACATTATAGGACAGTCTGAACTGGGAGCACTTTCCACTCTTTCTGCTCAAGTTAGGCTATGGCATAGAAAGGAATCAACAACTCACTACAGAATATGGCTGTCATTCTATTGGCAAAGGCTATCATACATAGACCACATCTGCAAATACTTTGTCCAAATTCCTGATGTGAAATAGAAACAGACCTTGGATCACGTTCTGAAATTGTGACCTTTCCTTTCCTACTTCAAGACTCAAGGAGATGGAAAAATGGTCAAATCCCTTCCCATGGAGAAGGGAACAGAACACAGAACTGTGCAAATACTCTAACTAGAAGGGTGTCATGAGAAAGCCATTCTCCTTTTTAAAAACACTGCATGAGGAACCTTATCATATTGATTTACGTTAGGCATAGTTTCAGGACTGGTCTTTGAAACTGAGCATGTCAACAGAGATGAGACCAGGAAACTGTTTCCTGGTCCCCACTGGACAAAAGCACACACTAGCGGCTAAAGCACTCAGCCTCATGAAGACTGGAGCAGTTCTGGGCCTCCACTCAGGAAATATTAAAAATAAGGCAAACAGAGGGCTCAGGCTGTTCCCAGATGAGCTGGCAGCCACACTGTGGCTCAACTACCCCCAAACCCCTATTTAGGTGCCTGGGGTTGGCTTTATCTCATGGTGCAGATTGGAAGCATATTTACTTTACAACTGGGATGTCTAGTTCCATCAAATAACAAGCTTTAAAGAGCAAAGATCATGCAAATTGCTTTAAATCATTTCTAAAAGGATCAACTGATATCAAAGGACATAGTTGCTTTTCTCACGAGGTAAACAAGTTACTGCTGAAGTGGGGAAAACAGCACATTATCACTGCTGAGGTCTGTACCTTACTGCAACAACTCTAAAATCCCCTTTCCTCAGCTGAATCTCCTCATGATTCAAATACCAGACACCTAAGCAGTTAACATATGAGAGGGCTTGATGGTTTGGGCTAACTTTAAAATTTTATATGTCTATTTCTATTTATATATTACACCCTTTCATGCTAACTAAAAATTAGCTCATCTTCTGCAAACAGAAATCTCAGCTTGGCTTTCCTCTATACCAAACAATTTTTTTTCCAAGAGCTGCAAACAAATTTTAACAAAATAGTCCTGATATATATTCTGTATTACTTCCTAAATAAAATAAGAAACATTTGAAAAGTGTTCCCTGAATCTTCAGATCACTGCTTTTGAGAAGGATTTTCAATAAGACTAATAAATATGGCTGAAAGGGAGTGTTTTGATGCTACTGCCAATCTAACTAACAAGACCAAAACTAAGCAATATTGTAGCAGGCTACATGACTATTATCTGAATGTAACTCCATAATTTAAATATTTTAGAAGGATAGTTATACAGTGAGGCATATTATTTTTAGAGCAAAGGATCCTTCTTTGCTTTAGCTGTATAGCCATTTATTATGACAGACTTGCCATGAGCTAGAAGGATTAATCCCTTAATCTCTTTTATTTAGCTAGAAAAGTCTGCAAAGCCTAGAATAGTTTTCCATTGGCTCGCTTTTTTGGATCAAAACTCAGCTGCAGGTTTAGTAAAGTCATCCTTCAACTTCCTGTTGTAATGCTTTTGTACTGCATTTTCACAGTACCTAGAACTGACATGCTGCCCAAGACATCCGAGTTGAATCTGTGTTCTTTCTCTGTCTCAACAGCTACCTTTTCCTCATACTCCCCACCACCATATTTCTTAAGATACCTGCACAATCTTAGAAGCAGGACTTAGCAAATAACAGCTCTTTTAAAACCATTAAAGATTAGCTCAAGTAGTCATTGTATTTGCAGACAAAGTCAATAGTGAAAGTTGACTCAAAAAAGCCTTTTTTTTTTTTTTTGAAAGGAAAACTTCTATGTAGGAAATTACATGGACACACAGGTTCAAACATCAGTCTAATTTCAAAGAAAACTACAAGCTGAGACACAAGAAGGGTCCTGAATACATTTCAGCTTGCTGACAATAAACCTACGTGATCAATTTGTTCTGCTTGTCAAGTTTTACCTTTTCAGTCATGTGATCATATCTGTCCTTTTTGCCTTTGAAGTCTTCATTAACATCTAATGTTAAAATAGGTATTTCCTGGAGGTATTCAAAATCAGTTCTACATTGGAATAGGAGCAAATAAAGAAATATTACTAATGGCAAACAAGCATACATCCTGAAATTCTCTATCAGAGTATTCATTGTTAAGATTCCCACAAGAAGTGCAAATTTAAAATACAGGCATGAATTCTGAATACAAGAATTAACGAAAGAAGTTTAAATTTACAGTGAAGCTTCTAGGATATACTGTTGATTCTTGAGCATGCTGTTCCCCCCGCACCTGATGTTCACCTCAACTGTGTTTTGCAAGATATGTTTAATCGAATCATCTGGAGCTCAGAGTTCTAGGTGAAGAGAACTCAAATCACATTGCATGTCCTAGCAATACTTAACATCCCGTTACCCCAAGACTGCTACGGAAGTTTAGATAGAAATCTTCCTGTGGTATAACTTTGCATTTCAAAAGAAAAGCTGGCGTTTCACTAGTGGGAAAAGTATTAAGAAACACCCCTACAAAGATTTACCCATCTTAGAGCGATCACTAAACAAATCCTACCGCAATGTTCTATGCTGAAGCCAACTTTCGTGTTTGTAGTGAAGCTTCTCCAGATATTCAATGGGAATTTCTTGCTCTTCATCTCTTCCACGCAAGTAAATCCTATTTAAGCATTTCTAAAGACAAAAGATTAAAAAAAAAATACATGGATTGGTTGCATTTGCAGAAGTAAAGAGGAAGCCTAGTCTGCCAAAGTTTTTTTGCCAACCTCTCCTACTAGGCTAAATATGCCACCCTTTGCCTAAGATGAATATGCAAATTGCTAACTAAGTTTAGGAGCATGGAAACCTTACTCCATGTCCAGCTGACATAGCCTACTGACTACATCTTTCCTACTGAAAGGAAGGCAGGACCAAAAAAAAGTCATTATTTCTCCACTACAAGAAAAGGTCTCAAATAAGCTTTTAATAAAAAGAAGGGAGACCAGCATATTGCACAAAAAGAGCACAGAAATACCGGTATGACGTTATGGACAATCATTTCAAAATCTCATTTGGTATTTACAGCTTTAAGAAGTCCAGTTTTAGAATGTAATCATTCACTACAAGCCTGAACAGATCAAAAGCCTTAACAACAAGGCAATCTCAACTGTTTTATTTTGCAATTTAGATAGGTATTCTTGACATCGGGGGCGGGGGGAGGGGAAGGACGCACAACAGTGAGCCTAGTAAAGAAGTCTTCCCAGTAACTCCAGTAACTCCAGCAACTCCAGCATACTACATCAGGGAG
This sequence comes from Apteryx rowi, assembly GCF_003343035.1. Classification (NCBI taxonomy): domain Eukaryota; kingdom Metazoa; phylum Chordata; class Aves; order Apterygiformes; family Apterygidae; genus Apteryx; species Apteryx rowi. The sequence continues at coordinate 1,342,117 of NW_020451149.1, forward strand.
CAACATTTTTATTTGCAACAATATTATTTGCAACAATAAAAAGAGTTTAAAAAAAAAGTAGGGAAGTACGTAAGTGACCTCTAAGTTAGTTACTACAATTAGAGTTCTTTCAAAATCTTATTTTTTTCTCTTGTGCCTTTAAGTTTCATCCTCAAGAGAGATACTTATTATGTTGTTATTGTGTTCTAAATACATTAGATGCCCAAACATCAAAGTGTTGTGCTAAAGCACCACATATAGCAAGTGCATTCATATGGCTTAGCTCCCTTGTCCCACATGAAAGCACTTTTTTCCCCTGCCAATCACCTGTGGCATTAACTATAAAATATTATATTTATCATGGCAATGTTCCTATAGCTACTTATACTTTTCACTTGCTTTTACTACCAATGTTATTTTCTTGTTTGTTTTGTCATTTAGACATGCCACTTCCATAATCTGGAAACCATTATCACATTTTCCTAATGGACACAAATATATCATATGTTGCTAGGACAAAAGTACCAAGCAAGCATAACATAAACATAAGGGTAAGTGTATGGCAAACACACACATAGATCTGGGATGGCGTAACTCCAGATGGCAAACATTAATGTCAACAACAACAACAACAGAAGGGATGTATGTACAACTACACAGGCTGTAACATTTGCAAAGAACATTCTTATTCTAAGTGTTTCCAGACTGTTAGTATTAATTCAAGCATTATAATCTGTAGGGGAATATTACAATCTGAATTGAACTCTAAACATTAGGGCTGTTACGATGAGAGGTGAGGCTAGCTCAAGGTTTTGAAAATAAATGTGCTTAGAGTTTACTTCACCTTGAAGTTAACTTCAAGGTTACTCTCTCAACTGCTTCCTGGCCTGTTCCAGACATTCAAAACAATCCCTGAAACAAAGATACAATGAGATCTGCTAATATGAGAAAAGCAGCTTCCCATAGCTCTAAAACTAACCGCCTCCCAGAATTCAGAAACAGATTAGATGGGTAAAATCATGTACAGACAGGTGACAGAGCTCAAAAGAGCAGATAGAGTCCCATTACTAAAGTTCACAGAAAGCTGTCAGGCTAATACGTCATCATGTCTTAGCATATTTCAGCAGGATTTTTTTTTTCTACCCTCATAAAAATACTAGTTACTCACCATTCTCTCCATTACTGCTGAAACGAGGAAAAAGACAGTTCATCACAACTGCAGTTAAGTGGTAGCAGCAAAGGGCTAGTATTTTAGATGCAAAAGGCTACTGCAGAGCCCAAAACAGAACTGTTTGGGCTTATCAGAGATGCTTAGAGGCATAGTATTCCTTCCTCATAAAAAAGGCCTAGAAGTACATCTAAAAACTGTAATTTTTTTTTAAAACTATACATACTGTGGGAACATAGACAAAAACAAATTTTTACAGACAAGATATAGAGCACATACTCCCATTCTGTAGGTGGTCATAAATTTTTATTCCTCACCTCAGGAGTAGCTCTGAGATAAATGATCCCATCCAGCGCTAGGCTTTGGCCGAACTGCTTATTCATCCAATCATGCCAGTCTTGGTAAATAGTCCATTCAGTCTCATTCATACAATCAGACTCGTATAAGTTAGCTGCAAAGATGTATCTGTGAACAGGAAATACTTTCCTGAGCAAAGAAAAGCTTGAATAAGGTTGTCACTTTGTTTGTATCAAGTACTCAGCAGGAGCTAAGAACATTAGCTGAGCACAGTAGTTTTGAAACTTCTTTGAGGTACGTTTGGATTGGAAGAAAAACAGTTAGTATCCTTACCCTGTAACTATTTCTATTGCAGTTGCCCATAGAATTGTCTACAAAGAGCAGTAACATTCACAGTTCAGGTATCTGTTCAGGAAAAATCTACAGGCCACTTAAACACTTGACCTCTTCACTGAAACACTCGGGTAACTTATTTACAATATACTGGAACACAGTAAGTCCTCAAAAATTATGACGGTATTCAATGGTGAAGTCTAACCTTGTGAAACCAGAAACTGATAGGTATGGCAATATGAAATAGCTAGAGTTGTTTCAAAGAGCATGAAAGAAAACAAGAATAAATGGCAGATTAAGAGACGGTTCTTCTCAATGCCTGCTTCCCCTCTTTTCTTTAGAGGGTAAGATTAGCACTCAAAACACAAGAAACCCACTCAAAGAAGAAGAAATTACACATAATTAATCAAGTTTATACAACAAATTTATATATCTTCCAACCTGTAATATTACTTCACTATCAACACCATTGAAAGAAAGCTAACAAGCCATTTATTGATACTCTTGTGAATCACCAGTGTCAAAACTATAACCAAAGCAGTCACAAAAACTCATGCACACTCTCCTTTTTATTTATGTATTTATTTCTGTGTTTTACTTGGGAAGAATTTACTCTTCACTTGAACGACTGCAAGTCCAACATACCTGTCACTATAGACAGATCGCTCAAAGAAGACCACAGGATTCTCTGCCTCTCGGAGTTTCCCGTCAAGGGATCTGAGCTGAGCCCGGATCCTGCTGAGGCATGCGTACGTCTGGAAAGTGAAAGACCACCGCTCTGGTTTCTCATACATCATCCGAAGCACATTTCCACCACTTTTCTGTGACGTAGTCAGCTCCTGTTTTTAAACAAATATAGCGGCCCTTTGAGTAGGTAAGGGTAGGATATTAAACTAAGGCAGAATTGCTCTACTGCATTAAAGCTGTTCAGCCTTTATTTTAGATTTAGAGTTGTGTCATTTTACCTTTCAAACCTATCTATATAGAAAACAGAAACGTAAGCAATGTTATTCCTGCTACCACACTGAGCTGAACAAACACAGAAGTATCAAGAAACTTTGATCGCTGCTTACAAACTTAACTAAAAGAATGATATCCTATCAGGACAAGAAGTCAGCAACATGCTAGCAAATTCATGCTGCTTTTACTTTGACAAATGTGAGTTTAACTTTGAAGATCAGCTAGTTTAGTACTTCCCTCTATTAATTACAGTTCATATGACAACAGCTGTTGATATAACATCGTAGCAGATTTTTATGCTCTCATCTTACCTAGAAGGTGGAGAATACATTCCAGGCCAAAGACCTCCTTCAGCCCACAAAGTACTGCTGGAACACTTTGAGGTAGCCAGGAAAGCTCAAACAGAACCTAACTTCCAGAGAACCGTTTCGTGCACTTGTCAGGGACAGGTGCTGTGCCTCAGTTTTACTAGAAAACATAGCCTATCAAAGACAATTGCTTCTGCTGAATCTTTTTGCTACATTATCTATAATTTTTTGAAAATATCTCAGTACTTGGTCTTGGTATTAGCATTTAACTCCCAGGAGTTTTTTAGCTATACCTAGCTATGGTTAGCTATACCAGTAAACTAAAGATGCCAAACACCATGCTTTGGCACTGAGGCCAGCTCGCACACAGGAGCCCATATCCACAACATTAAACTCTCTTACCTTCCAAAAGGAAGTAGCTGCATTCAAACACCTGCTGGGCACCATCCCTTGGCTACCCTACTGCCCGAACCATGCCAAAGAGCTGCTGGAAAAGTGCTAATGGCACAAGCCAAAAGCCTGCCAAGGACGGCTGTAACAATTTAACAGGAGACGTGGCCTAGTTCCACTGTCCAGGACATGCCCTCACTCTATAATCAACCAGAATAGATATAACCTCAGTGACATTTCACAGGTCAAAAGTCCCTCTATGTATCAGTTTCATCACCGAAAAATAAAAAGATATTATAATCTTTTCCAGAGGACGAGTCTATATCATTGATTAACGCTGTATTAAAAAGTCTGATATCAAGTCACTTGAATTATTTCAGGTAACAATACAGCTTTCATCAGAACTAATAACTGTAAAACTAATAAGCCACACCTCTGTTTGAAAACACATACACAAAGATAAATTTTGAATGTATTTCCTTTATTTTGTGCTGTAGCACAAGGAAAAGACAACAAAGTTTAAAAAAGATGGAAAGGTGAAACTACGTCTTTTGGTATGAAGCTACATAAAAAACAACAACCAAGACATTGATTGCTGATCATTTTTCTTTGGAAAGGGAAGGAAGAAGGGGAAAAAGGGAGGAAAACAGGGAAAATGCCTATTGTTTAGGCTGTTTCTTACTAGAAACATAACTGGTGTTCAGTACTGTGTTGCTCCAAAGCAGCTGCCACTGTTACTGCATGAATTACACTGCAAATACCAAGGAGAACATTACAAACTATTGACAATGCAAGCAACACTGTAAGAGCTTTCTATGGACACAGGCGCAAACAACTTAACATGTTATCTAATCTTTACTAGAGGAACCTTTGTTTTAATGTTTCCCAACTAATTTTAGGAATCATATATAATGCCATAATTCTGCAAACCAGCCAAAGCAAACGGAGAAAAGAGAATTTAATAGGTCCAGTTTCAGAAATGATTATGAAGGATGTGAAACAATATCTAAATTACAAAATCTTTAACAGACTTGAACTTCAAGTTGAACTAGCTTGCCAGTTATTTCCTTAAAGAAAAGATTTTCATCTGGTTTTGTATTTGAACTTGCTTCACTACCCCCCCCCCCCCAAAAAAAAAAACACCCAGACAGCTCACCACGGCGCCTCACCGCTCAGCAGCGCAAACCCTTGACAACGCACCCTCCCCCCCCCCCCCCCAAAAAAAAAACACCCTACTAGAACTCTCTAGTTCAGAACAAGAATAACTGAGGGGAAGTACATGTCGTAAACAATTTAGCAGTAGTTCATTATTTCCTAAACATTTTCGAGGACACCTTCCAGGACACCTGGACAACCCCCTGCTTTCACCTGGTTAGTTCACATATGCTAAAAGTAACTTCTGCCTAACGTTTTTCCATCCCTTGCTTTTATTAGTAAAGAGCAGGCTTTCATCACTTTTACAATTTACATCCCGATGTTTAATGACATCTGTTCTATAATACATCTTGTAGGCTAGAAGGTCTGACAATAAACCATTTGAACATCACAAGCCTACCTATTCAAAAATCACTATTTGCAAATACAATGGGAAGTCCAATAACACAATGAGAATCAGTGAAGTGGTTGCTACCAAATATGTTTTAAGATACTTACTTTATCAGATATATCAGTCTTCTGAAATTAGAAGAGTATTTAACCAGTTAAAAAGTTTCACCTTAGTTTCTTTTATCGTACCTCACCATCCTCTTCAGCATTTTGTTGAACATTGCACCATCTTGCTACAGGCTCAGGAACAACTTCCCATTCTTCATCAGCTTGTTTGAGAATATTCACAAATGTTGATTTCCCTGCAGCTGCAGAAAAAACATGCAGGAACAATGGCAGTCAAAAAACACTGATACTGTCATTCTTTAACTATTAAACAAATTTGTTTTCAGGACCCATAAATTACAGTCTCCCACACCGATGTACCTTTGGCTTTATGGAAAGCATCAATCACAGACCATAGTGTACCCCACATCATCACGGAATAAAGCCAGAGAATTTTTTTTTTTTTTTTTTTTAGAAAAACATACCATACCAACACAAAATTTAACAAAAGTCAAAAATGACAGCAAGATTCAGTTCAGATCAATTACCTAAATTCTAGAAAGTTATATGTGCAATTAGAGCACCCAATCTTAATTTTTTATATATACTTAGAGGCCCAGTCTCAGTCCTGAAATTGTTCCAGCCTTCATATGTTACTACAGGCAAAAAAGAGCTTTTAAGAAACGTAAAACAAAAGTGATGATTTTTCTAATGAAGACCTAGACTTGCCCTACTAGTCACTTCCCACAGCACAGAAGAGATTTGTTGGCCACCAGCTGAAACAATGCTCAGGAAATTAAAAGAGATTTAAAGCTCAGAGAGGCTAAGCAGTTAGTTATCAATTGCCAGACCACATATCAGTGGAGAAACAGAAACCCTTGCAACTCCTGCCCTCAATTTTTATGAGTAGTCTGTTGCCTAAAATGTATGGCTCATTATTAATAGTCCATTACACCCCTGCTCTTCACAACAGCTGGACAGGCTCCTCTTCTTTACTGAGAGGAGTACTGAACATTACAAGTTTGACTTGATAGTCTGCATTTAAGCAGGCATTCACAATAAATAAAAGTAGCTGTAGGAGAAGTCTTATCCAGGAGCTGAGTATGTTTTAAGAAGATGTGAATAAGTTAAAATTTCCATTTCATACTTTTAAAAGCATTAATTCTTACGGCTTTACAGCAACGTTTCTGACGTTATTTCTCGGCTTGTTTGCACCACACAACTTGCCTAGCTAATTTATATTTTCTAACCTGACTAGTCTATTTGGCCCTCTCCCCGACCCCCACGAACACCCCAGGCCCATGGGGGAAAAGATAAATAAACAAATAAATAAAAGGGGAGGAGGGCCCTGCTTGTCTGCCGGGAGAACAAGCTGCGGGGCGACCCCGGTAAGGCGACGGGGCCGGCACCGCGGTGGGCCCAACTCACCGATGTTGCCCTCGACAGCTATCTTCTTGATGCTGCCCTCCAGCCTGCCGCGCTTGGGAGGAGTGGCCATGGAGGCGCAGAGCCGCTCTCTGCGTATGTCTCGAGGAACGGGGACGCTGCCGCCTCAGCGCGAGCCGTAACGGCCGTAACGGAAATAACCGTCGCCTCTTCCGCCGCCGCGCTCGCGCCCAGCCCGGCGCCGCGTTCGAATTTGGCGCGCGGAGGGACAGGACGGTGCCCTGACGTCACCGGCAGCGCCGGGGTGCTTAGCCCGCGGCGCCTTCTACGGGTGGCCGCGAGGGCCAAAAACTGGTGTAAGGGGGCTTGGCGAGGGAGCGAGCGGGCGCGAAACGCGCTCGGACAGCCGGCAAGAAGCGAAAGGACGCTCGGCCGATTTCAGCGCTACGGATCAAGGGAGAGTTGCAGAAGGCAAAGCACATCGATCGCTCCGCGCGCTGAGCGCCGCCGGGGCCACACGTGCGACGAGTTTTTCGGTTCTCAGCGCTGAAGGGGCAGGCACAGCAGCGGTGCCGTCGCCAGTCATCGCCGCGAGCATTGCCCCCTTTTCTGCCACCCTACAGCATTTGGCTGCTCGGCGAAATGCATAAGCTTCCCTCTACCTTCTTCATCAAATAGCAAGAAGACAGCAGCAAGAGGGCCTTGACCTTTTTCCACTGCCTGTTTATTGCTTCAGCAAGCAAGGGGTGTCACAACAGTCATTCAGGCGACCACGGAGGATAAAGAGTTCACTGTACATTTAAATATAGGGGATCATTGAAATATGCATGTACAAAAACAAAGCGGAGCCAGATTGGACAAAATAACGTATACCTGTCTATTCAGAAAAGACCCATTCCTGCATCGTCACAGGATCTAACCCAAAGCTCCACCCCAAGGGCCCTCCCCAGGACTTGGTGTGTTATCTCCTACTACCCCAACTCCCTTGTCCATGCCAGCAACCCAGACCGGTCAAAACTGAAGGAAGAGGAGGGGAACGAGGTGACTTGGCTAAATAGGCTGGAGCCTGTTGTCACCCAGTGCTGAAACCCTGTGAGGCCAAATCCTGTCTTACTCCAACTCCCACCTCCCTCGCACTGCCTCGCAGAAAATAAGCAGCCACTGGGCTTTGGGAGAGCAGAGGCCCCTTGGGTATGGGATATCTGTCTAGGTGGATTACAACAGAAATCCAGATTATAATTGCCAGTGCTAAATTCTCTCATCCATATGCTTCAGCAGATGAAAAATTAGAGTTTCAAAAATACTTTTACAGGCCTGACAAACACTAATTGTGCCCAGCAACCTCCTTGTACCTTGGGGGCCCATCTGACAGTTTCAGAAAGAGGAACAGAGGAGGCTGTGAGGCATTTGCACCTTTCACAAAAAACAACCACTACCAGCACACGCTTCCCCTAGCAGTGCAGAAGAGGTTACCAAAAGGCAAGCAGTGAATATCATTTCTTTATGCCTGGACAATCAGAGATGTCAAAGTTTCTAGCAGCGGGCAGCAGCAGTTCTGCACTCTGAAAGCACAGCAGTGAGTCTTGCCAAATTTCTACAGGACAAAATTAAAGCATGACCAAGGCTGTATATAGCTCACTGAAAGGAGCCAATATGCAACCACGCAAATTAAAAACCTTCCAGAAATATCCTAAAAATGAAACATAAATTGGATTTAAAGGCAATTAAAGAAACTTGTTTAGAGGGTTACTGCTGAAAACGTTACAATCCTTAAAAGGGCCATCCATTTCTTCTTTGAAAATGTGTTTCCCAGTAATAGCATCGAAGCATCAAATCATTTTGGTCCATGAAGGTCCAAGTTAAACTGAGAAAAAAATCTTCACATCCATGAAACGTGTTACAGACAACAAGGCAGTCATGACCAACACACACCCTTAACAGTGCACCAAAATTCGACATAGGAGCAGCTTTGGTTACTACAGGAACTATACCAGCCACCATTTGTGGCTGGGCACCTGCTCCAAGGCACACAGAAACGTCTAACACACAACATGCAAACCACTTACAGTTCCTTACTATATTTTTAAGGTTATGGTATGTGATTTAAGTTACATGTAAAGTGCTTGCAGCCACAAGCACCGTCCTAGAACTCTTTTTGCATGCTCACTGTATCAAATGTACAAAATACATGAGTATTTGCGGACACAGATAACAGGCAGACCACACCACTTCTCATCGGAAGGTGAAAGCCCCTTTCCAACTGCAAGAAAAGGATGACTTCCCACCCAAACCGCGTCCTGAGGAGTTCACGATGCGGCCAGAGCCACCGAAGGGCAGCAGGAAGGAAGTGCTCGCAGAGGGGCAGATGGGGAAGGGAAGGGAAGAAAACTCCCGGGAGCCGGAGTACTCCGGAGGTCAGGGTCGCGGGGGGCTTTTAAAAGAAAAAGACATCTGTGCCGCTGAGCGGCGCCGAAAGGAGAGTGTGTGCTTTGTGTGAGGCTGGGGACCTGCTACAGCAGAGCGCTGAGGGCACGGTGCACCATCGTCGTCGCAGCAAAGCTTTCAAAATAACCCCGGACAGAGAGATGCTGACATTCAGCTAACGCGACACTTAACTTTCTATCGGAAATCCCGGACCGAGCTCCATTTGTATTTTGTACATTCAGGGCATCAAACGAGGAAATAAAAAGGGTATCAGGTTGTTTTATTGCTATTGTGTCTGCCTGCAATACAAATATTCACAAATCCAGACAAGGCATTTACAAAAATCTAATTTGTATGTGTAATGTTCATATGTGTACAATATACAGAAAAAAAATCTATCTACAAATAGAAGATAATTTAGAAACAAGTTCAAGAAGGAAAAAAAAAGGACAATCATGGTCAAACATAGCTATTTATTTTTTTCCTTATAAACAGCCTTCAGTTTCTTATTGAAAAAAACCTAGAATTTAAATATTTTGTCCCATCACATACAACAATCTGTATACATTATTTACATCTCTCAAATAAACATGTTGCAGATTTTCAGACATTCAACTTTTTTTCTTTTTTTTTTTTTTTAAATCAAAAGCTGTTTTGATTTAAAACTAAAATATCAATCAGTGACTACAAACTGAAGCAATATTGGCACAGTTAGCTTACAGTAAGGGTTCTCATCTTGCATTTCATATTTTACACCTTATTTTCTCCCATCTGTTTTAAGCTTCCAAAGGAGGAGGAAAGGTTAGTGTTGCTTTTATAGTATCTCTTTTGCCTTTAGAAATGGCCTTTTATTCAAACTTCATTCACTGTTACTGCATATCAAGGTATGTGCTTCTGCGATATTAAGCAACACAATTTCAGCATACAGAAGTAGTAAAACAGCAGTGAAAATAAGTGTTCCCTCCGCGACATGTCTCTGAAAAATGTCAGAAGTTGCAAACGTACAAAAATAATGAGTATAGTTTAGTGGCTATAAAAATTAATTTCCCCTAAAAATACAATATTCTATGAACAATTTAGGGAGTTTGTTCCTAAAAACAAAAATGTAATTTGATATTTAACTACACTGCAATCTTAACCTGGTAAGAGGAAATTATAAGACAAGCAGAAAAATAAAAGGTTTAACACTTAGAATGACCAACGTTAGTCTCATCTTAAAAGGTAAAACATCCAGGAAAAGACGACAGGCAATTGTAAAACTGCCAGTGGTTTAGTAGTGCAGTTCGGAAAATCCTGACTGATACTAGCAATGAAGGAAACAAGATTCAGAATACCAGTGAGTTGTGTAATTAAAGAAAAGCAAGGAGTCTGTATTCACGCTGCAGCTTTTTAAAGTCCAACTAAGAGTGTTTTATATACAGTAATATAGCACTCTGGCAGGTAGGAAGAAGGAGAGGCTGGCAAGAAGAAAAAACCTACCCTAAAGGATGTGTTTTTTAATAAAATTGTGTGTGGCATTCAAGAGAGTGGGAATGAGAAACAGAAAAGAACAATGTGAAAGGTAAGTCAAGTCAATAGCAGCAAATAGGTATCTTACCTGTTAAACGAGTGTCAGGGAGATTGGGAGAGTGTTCAGTTCCTAAATACTGAATAAGGACAGTGCTTGTCTATCTTGGATCTTAAAGTAAAAGCAAAAGTTCAAAATTCTACATTGCATAGTAAGCAGTAAAAGAAACTCGATACTTGCAGACGGGCTATCTGCCCCTTGAAAATTGTTTTCTCCCTCATCTACCATTCAGCTATCTGCAAGAGCAGAACGTGGCTTTTTCTTCCCCCCCCCCCCCCCNTTGCACAATTAACTTGGATCCCTGACTTGAATAAGAACTTCTCGAAAACCAGTTACAATTTCTGTGAGCGGAATTTTTCCGCACAATCTAAACAGTGTCAACACTGGCAAAGATGGCAGAACTTGAGTAATTTAACAGCGTTTGCCCTATCCTGTCTCGAGGTAGGCAACCTCCTGAAGTTACCACCCAAGTCACAGACACGGTCAAATACGGTGGTAGCTGAAAAACACCCCAAACCACAGAACTTAAAGACCCCATGACACTGGAAGGCCGTAACCAGCACTGATAGCCCAGCCTGGTTTTAAACCTCACCAGCATGTTCTGCTCCTGCCGACTATGCAGACACAAGCTTTTGTATCACAGAGCTCATGACATGTAACAGAGGGTCCCTTTAACACAGGCCTGGAGCAGCGAGGCTTCTGTTCACAGGTTATTTCCCTGGGGTTTACTGGGGGAGGGGGGAGGTCCTCCCCACACCACTCTCCCTCCAGCAAATGCACTGTTTTATAAACACATTCACTAGATCCAGATTCAGTTTGTAAAAACGTGGCAACTTTTGTTTAGTACTTCGATGTGCCCTTACTTCAAAAGTGTAAACACACGCGAACTTCTGGTCCCACATCTTTTTGAAGGAAAAAAAAAAAAATTAAAAGCTGCAAATATAAAGAGCACAGGGATACTGAATCTCAAACACTGCATACATATCTTCCATGTTGTTATTTTCAAGTGTCTAGTTAAACAATGTGTTCATACAGCTGTCAGGCAAATCACGATCTCCAAGCTTTTATTACATGTCTAGAAACTATTTGGTAAAAATGTTTTCTACCACCAGATTCTAAACACAAAAAATACACTACCCATGTAAGACTCATCTTTTACACAATACATTCTAATTTGAACTGCAGCAGATGCCTTTGAATTTCTAGAGCTGGCTGAAAAAAAAAAAAAAAAAAAAAAAACACAAACAGAGGAGAGGAGAGGAGAGGTATGAGAACAGCCAATGCACTGATACCATAGCAAATCCTCACTTTTAAATCTTCTTCTTTTGAATACTCACTGGTACATGGCACCAAACCAACCAGACCACTTCAGCTCTAATGGAGGATATCTCCTATTTAGCACCTTGGCGCAGACTTACACCACTCTCGCTCTCACGCCTTGTTGCAGCACAGTAACATGAGCTAGCTCTACAGCTGGTTAAAACGTTCTTCTCCAGTAAGCACACTCAGCACACACAGTCCCCTGAGCAGCACTGAATCAACTCAGCAAAAGAGTTTTTATTGGATATGAAGGTTAACAGCATTTTTAATACCTAACTGCGTCTGCAGCACTACCATGCCTCTGTACCTGGAAGCTTATCAAACATTTCTCAGGTATGAAGTATGCATAAAAGCTCCTGTGTGCAAGATCAGGTTCTTAAATTCAGCTTCCTGCCTAGCTGAAGTCTGTTTAAAATAGTGCAGTTCAAATTCAGGAGCTAAGCTGCTTTTGCATAGTCAGATGGATGTTATCCACTCCTGCAGTTCTGAAAGGACATTTGTCTCCAACATTATTTAGCCCTGAACTAAAAGAGTCCTCCAACCCTCTGCCCAGAGCTAGCATTACTATTCTGCAATCGCAAAACTAGGCTTACCTAGTCACATCCAGACCAGATGTCAGGCTTGCTACTCAGTTAAAAAAAATCCTGAAGTTGCAAATAAATGATGAATAATGCACACGGTCCCTACAGGTACTGACTTCCCAGTTGTCTTGGTTAACATATCAAAGCACATAAAAAGGGTGGTGTGTGCAAGAGGAACTCTTCTTCTCCAGCTATTAAGCAGGATAGGAATGGTACCTACTCAATCCCATATTGGGATATTCTGCTCATGGGAGCTAGTTTCTTCTTTATCACCATATTACTCAATTCCTGTCAGCAGCATTTAGATGTTACACTGCTGACTGACTCCTCCATTGGCCAGCAAAACTTCCAAGGGAATTTAAGTGTTTGTCAGCCCAGAGAGTGTATGTCCTACAAATAGTAGGACTAACAAAAGCATTGGGGTGAGTACCACGGTCTTAGGTGACTTGCCAAAGTAATGGAAAGGTGTTTGTGCTTCTTGTTTGCTTTTGTCTTTAGCCTTCTTATGGCTTGCACATTTTTTCCCACCCCCTGACTCCCTAAAGAGATAACAGATATTGGGTATCTCCCCTCTTTTCCTCTCACATGTGCATACACGAGGGAGAGTCAAGATCCTTACCAGATGAGAAGGGCTAAGACTTTACTCTGACTTTTTAAAACTGGAAGCTTGTTAAAACTTTTGAGGGAAAGCAGTCTTTGCATTGTAAGTTTGACCCACCTGGTCCTTCTCATTTGGACTGTGGACCATTCTCTAGTTCAATACTGGATTTTCACAACTGTGCTCAAGTCTGGTAAGAAACAAAGAGACAGAAGACGTAATAAACAATAAATCAACTGCTTCTGCTGCTGGACTAGGAAATTTAACTCAATGGAAGAATAATATTGTTCTTAAAGTAAGGTACAGATTATTTTGAAATAATAAATTTTAATTCAGAATATTGATTCTAGTCTCCAAAATTAACGTTTATCACTGGGTTTCTATATTGATTAGCTGGCTATACCAATGGTCACTTGCAAGTTTTGCAGGCTATTTGCACAGTATTTTATTTTTCACTCAATCTTAACATTTTCAGTCAAGCAGAGGTGCACAAAATGTAAGCTCAACTGTTCTCTCACATGCTAACCTTGGTTTCAACTGTAAATTTTTGAGGTTCAGGAGTCAATCTAGTGTGCATAGATCAGTTTATGTCTTCACATCATACAGACCTAAAAATGGTCATCTCGATCTAGCCAAGCCTGGCAACATTAACCATCTAGTGTATTTTAACTTGGCAATGAGCGATACCATTGGATAGCACATTACAAAACCTAATACAGATTTCTTTGACTCCAAAATACAACAGCTGTGACAAGATCCATAAATGAACAAGAGATAGTCATAGGGGTTTTGGCAAAGAGAAACCTGATTCCGATACAGCTGTAGCTAAGATTTTCAAGCCATAGTCTGTGATCACCCAGAAGTTAACTTGTCACAGACTTCCACTCTCCTCATTTCTGGTTTGAGGAAACACAGGACTAGAGAGGCAAAGAGACTACCTGAGGTGGGGGAAGGACCTATTTTGAGTATGTTTTCTCAGAAACAAAAGACACGCTTACCAAATGACAAACCACTAAAAATTCACCAGGATGCTCCTACTATTTTTCCCTGCTGTAGTTGCCTTGGAGATGGGCTGCAGTTTTAGATGGGAGAGAACACTACTGTGCTAACGTAAATCCAAAGCGGTCCATGAAAGCCAAAAGCGGCTTCCCTCCAAGATACATTTCCTACCACAGAAAACACTGGCCACCGGAGCTCCATCACAGAGTTGGGCTTTGTATTCCTAACTTACGAACATCATCTCACTAGCTATTTTTCAAGCCAGATCTTTCTTAGTATTACTCTAGTGTAGTTCTGACACTGAATATTTTCCCTAACTGTATTTGTGCAAACTGATGGTTCATTTGGCAAATGCTAGGAAACTTTACAAAAGTGACTGACCCAAGTTGATGCTTCCCTGTTAAAAAAATACGAGCAACTGTGAAATGCCAAAAACAGTGCAAAAGACAAATAACTGTTTGCTAAGCCCAGGCCCTCTGTAACTTTGACACCACCTTCATCATTTTCATTTGGTGACTAGAACTTCACCATCACTTTTCTCTTTAAGAAATACCTAGCTTTGAAAAATTCTATATTAATCTCTCTAAAAAAATAAGACAAATATTTGTATTAAAAGCTGGAGATCATTGATTTAAGTAAGTTATGGCTTTTTTTTGTGTAAGCATATATAAATTTTTCTAAAACAAGTATCAGTAAGTGTCCTGGGTATTAGTTCATATTTTCTGTTTCCAGCAATGTTCAGTATTGTATGTGCTTTGCACCTCAGAAGTGAGTCTGCCAAGGCACTTAGAGAATGTAAGCAAGTCTTTTAGGGACTTGATGAGAATGGGCTACCATTGACACAATACAGAACCCATCCACCAGCAGAGTCAATCCCCCAACCAAGCATGTTTCCTTTATAAACACTCAGCACCTGCTAAAAATCCACAATGAATAACAACAATCAAAAAAAAAGGCTATTTACTGCGTGTCACTAACAGACAAAAGATTTCCCCTAATAAAAACACAGAAAGTAGAGTTTGGCTGTCAGTAATAACAGCGCAAGTTTTTGTTTTGTCTTGTTTTTAAAAAACAAATGAACAAAAAACAAATACCACACGCTCGCTTAAAGAAACAAGTGACTTGAAGAAATCCTCTTCCTTTTATCTGTCCTTAGAGGTGAGTTTTTCAATCAATTCTTGAAGTGGTGCGAGTTCTCTTCTATCAATAAGGTTGAATTCCTGTAACAAGGATGAGGAGAAAGACATACATACACACAGTGTTTTATTTGTGCAACTCAAGTGAGAAGTCTTATTTAGATAGAAGTCAACTGGCAGTAAGCTCTTCAAGTCCAGGCTTAGCCACTAGAGCAGTTTCTGTCTGTCTGCTATTATCTGTATGGCAAAGTTCAAACTGCCTAAAGCTTTGTCCCCAGTTCAAGGGAGGAAACGTGTGAGGAAGAGGCTCTTTGTTGAGGTGGTGGGGGGAGGAAGGAACGTAGCTTTTCAGCAACCAGAGATGCTCAGAACGCTCAGATGCTGTCCTCCCTCTCTCATTTGTTATGAATTACTGTTCTATTTAGTTATTTGGTAGTGAATACACATACTTCGTTGAAACCAACTTTTCAGCTCCATGAATGTCCCAGCAGTAAATACAGACACAAACAGAATAAGACACAATTGGGTCTTACGAGTTGTCCATACTCATACAAACCCATCAGCTGTTAAGAAATTTAACGGGTGTTATTCTGATACATTACTTTTTCCAGAACAAAACCAAAACCCTCATGTACCTGCCAAACTTACCTGAACAAAAAATATAAAGTGCTTGAAAGAAGTGTTAAGATGTGCCTCTTCCTGTAGCTGGATCACTGGATCAAAGTGCTGGTGATAAATGTGAGCATAAACTCTGAAGAGACGCTTTAAAATTGTCTTTGCCACTGACATGAAATTCTTTGGGAAAGGGACACCTAGAAATAACAAAACCAATGGCATATTTTTTAATTGCATGTGCCACGTTCATATATTTTGAAAGACATGATAATTCAACCCTGTCTCTTGCACAAGGGCTGTTTTGTTTCACTCAGCAGTTCAGCTGCTCACACAACACAAACCAAAGCACAAGGAGAAGAGTTTTCCCTCCCTTCAGTAGTTCAGTGCCTCCCAAATTCGCTCCAAGATGAATTTGATTACATTTCTATTTTGAACCCACTTGGCTTCAGCTTCCAGCTACTGACTCTCATTATGCCTTAGTACGCTTCCCCAGAGAGCCTTCTCTGAACAAGAATCTTCTTCCCATATGGCCTCTAGCAGTGGGATTCAGATGCCCAAACACAGGCACCTAATGCCATTAGCAATGTCCTCAGTACCTGCCTGGCCTCTCACTGCCAGTGCAGAAAGTCTCCTGCAGGCTCTGACCTTCACTGCTGGTCCTGTGACACCAAGGGTACCTCAGTGGCAGCAAACACTTTTGGGTAGGTAACTGAAAGCCACCTTAATCACAAAAATGCTCTCTTCCAGCTGTCTCGTGCTCACTGAAGAGACACCTCTTTCCCTTCTGATCCTCACCATCCCTCAGCCAGAGGCTTTCTTACCTGCCTGCTAAAATATTCCCAAACACGCTCCTTTCAGTCATTGTAGTGAAAATGACCCAGGACAGTTAAAATCAGTTTCAGTCAGTTTGCTAGTGCATGAGTTTTTATTAAAACTGTTCAGGGAAGAGCAGCCAGCCACTGGGAGCAATGTTCTCTAACTGACAAATCTACAAGCTAGGAAAACCCATGCATTAACCATCTAAATGGACTGAATCTTTTTAGCTTCTCATTACGTAGCAGGTTTCCCAGTTAGCTTAGCTCTTTCACAGCTTTTCCAAACGGTGAAGTCCCATCTGAGGGTCAGAGGCGAAGGCTGGATGCTGTAAGCCTGTCATGATGTCACTAATGCTTTAAAACACTAGCAATAAAATTTCCATACTCCTGCTTAAGTTTGCCGTGGTTGCATGTACATCACATTTCCTTCATTGGCAACTGTCTCACAGGGGTAGTTAATATTTACTTGGTTTTCCACTGCGACTTTTAAGTCCCTTTCTGAATCACTGCCTTTCAAAAACATATCCCACCCACCATGCTATGAGAAGAAAAAACTAACTTCACAGAAGTACAAGCTGCAGTAAAAGAAAGACCAAGTCCTGACATAGTCTTTTGGGCACAACTTTAATACAAACTATCACAGTTCAATATTATTCCTGTTAATACAAACTGTCACAATTCAACATTATTCCTGTTAGCAAGGTAGCAAATTTCTACCTTAGTTCTGAACTCTACGATGAAACATCAAGATCAGTGTCATATTGTAAGCAGACATTACGCTCACATCTATTGAGCAGGAAAGATTTAGATTTTTGTCACCTCTTCCCAAACAAACCAGCCTCCCCTGCATCTCCATTTACTCTAAGTAAAAACAAATGCCACTTGATTCTGACAGGTGGCCTTGTTTCTCTGAACAGGCTTACTGAAGATCTGTCAAATGCTTCAGAAACTATTCACAAAACACAAGCAATCAAGAAATTTCCCTTCCTTTTTCCACAATGGATCATAAGCCTAAGAGTAGCAGCAGTGTACTGGAAAACTGCCAGTTAGAAGCTTTAGAACAAACAGCCTCTAGAAGAAGGCATTTTCTCCTTCTTCTCATTTCAGAACTGGTGGTGGTTTGTTACTTTCCTTGTTTATGAAGGAAATCTCTTAAAAATATACATCTTCCATTTTGATTTGAAAAGATGAAAAAATATGCATATAGGATCAAAGATGCAATTCCACTTCCTGGAATGTGAGGTCTAAGAGAAGTGCCCCATCAGGATCAAGCCTCTCTTCTGCATGAAAAAAAACTGTGAGTTTGCACCAATTTGCTGCTTACAAGGTGTTGATAACCTCTTACCTATTTCTAGGGGAACAAACCACTTTTCAAAATTAAAAAAAAAAAAAAAGCATTCAATCA
Organism: Apteryx rowi; assembly: GCF_003343035.1. Lineage (NCBI taxonomy): Eukaryota > Metazoa > Chordata > Aves > Apterygiformes > Apterygidae > Apteryx > Apteryx rowi. The sequence continues at coordinate 1,359,988 of NW_020451149.1, forward strand.
AAAAGGTCAGTTATTAAATAGAAACAATACTTCCTACATTCCGAATTATGATGGATTTTTATTAAGAGTACTAACATACGGATCAGAGTTCATATGCTAATACATAAATTTTACCTTAACAGATCAAAGTGCCTTCCTATACTCAATGTAGCCTTTCACAATTGTCCTACTCTAATCAGATATTTAGGAGACCTTTCAATGTTACAAGACTTCAATATTTCTGTACAGCTGTAATCCCAATACATTGTTGAACCTGACTTTTGTACTTTACCTATTTTAGATGGAAATAGCGTTTCATCATCCAGCTGATCCTGGACCCAAGTCATCAGGTAATCAATGTACTTTGGTGCAGAGCACTTAATTGGTTTCTTTATGTTTGTCCCATCTGCCCAGTGGTACTCATATCTAGGTTGGGATGACAACAAGAAGACATTTCTTAACACAAGTGAATCATGCATACAGAGGCCTGGAAGGTTCCTCTTCCTGCTCCACCTCCCTTCTTCCCACACCCTCCCACAGCTCTTCCTTGAAATTAAGGTCCTGATGTTCCGGAGTCACCTGCAACTGCTCTACCCCTTCTCCCCACTGCAATCCGACTTTAGCTGGCCTCTCTTCTGTAGTCCGTGAAGGCCTTCAAAAAACTTCTTCCTTTATAGGCACAAGACTCATTCATCCTTCGTTCTAATACACCTGACAAAATGCATGTGGCAACCTGCAGTCAGAATATCCCTATACATCAAAAAGGTGCTGCAGGATTAGGTTTCCAACACTTACACAGAGCACTTTTCCTTGAAAAAGGCAACAACTACGTAGTCTTTTTTAAAGCTTATTCTTTTCCTACTTTTTTTTTTTGTGATAACCTGTTGAAGTGAAACATCAAAAAGTTGCATTAAATTCTCATACAAATAAAAGCTAAGCTCCAGGGCTCAAACTGGTGAAGGCATCTGACTGATTTCCAACTTGAGCCGATCCATGCTTGCGCTCCGTAAGTCCACTTTGTTCCCCAAGTTGGCCCTAGCAACGGGGTTTTCTTTGACTCCATTTGCAGAGATCTGCAAAGCAAGTGGCAATGCTCAACAGCTGCATCAGGTGCCAGGCAGACACATTAGGCCCCCAACATTGACGGAAATGCTTTAAACTTGAAAATGTCCTTACAGATTTTGCGTAACTGAAGACCAAACTACGTTTCTTCTTGTCAGAGATCCCAAATTACTATTGTATTGAAGATATGGGACAAATTCAGGGATATGTTAATACCAAGGAACACTATTACAAAACTGGAAGCTGGCAAGAAACGCATTTCAGCTGGTAGTTAGAAGAAAGCTTCTAAATTAAATAGTCCTCCTTAAAAAAATGTTCCTATCTGAAGGTCTGGCACTACCATCCAACTCACGGATGAAACACATTCAGAAAACCTGTTTCCAATTATACCACTGACCCACTGGATAGGTGTAGGCCAGTTACTGTCTTTAGCCTTTGTTTTCCTATTTGTAAATGAGCTGAGATTCTCCACCTTTACCAGCCACTGCATGATTATGGAGCAATAAAATGTGTGCTATTTTTATTCTTTTCTATTCATATAACTAATAACATTAACATCTTTTATGTAGTATGCTTCATCAGTAGATTTCACCATCATTCATTTTATAGTTACCATTTTAACTTCAGGAATTGTAAGAGCCATGGAAAACCGTATTAAGCATTATCCACTTACATGTGCAACCACACAGAAAAAAAGTCTTCATGAAATTAAAATGGAAGAGATTTATTTACTGGCTTGGGGATAGCAATTCCACCTAAGTCAAGGCACAAGAGAAGATGGCTAATCCTGAGAACAAGTAGCTTAAAAAAAAAAAAATCACATTTAACATTGGGAATCTGACAGTATCAGCTTTCAAGCGAACCAGTGTTTCTATTTCTTGCTAAGTACAAAAGCATAGATCTTAATATTCCTTGCCAGTCCTTAACGTCTGAACAGTTTCTTCTCAGTAGCCCAGAGCTGTGCGTAGCCATCTCTTCCATCTGAAAACAGCATCATTTCCCACGTCTGTTTTAAATCAGCCAGCCTTGTTCAGCCAACCAGCCAAAGAACATTGCTGAAGAAAGACTATCCGTGGGGTGAGCGTGCTGCCAAGCCAGAAGCGAAAAGGACTGCTGAGCTTTGCAGCTCTGAAATCCTCCCAGAAAAACTAACGAACAACGGTTCAGAGCAGCAGCCATACTCCTCTGCAAAATAAGGACAGTACTGTCAGCTCAAACAGTCGTGCTCTTACAGGAAACATACCTACCTAATCAACCAGCTCTACCTAAATTCTTTTTAGGAGAATTCAAAGAGATGTTATCAACAGCTAATATTTGTTCTCTTCACGGGGGATAGCGTGCTTTATTTGATTTTTATTTCTTAGTGCATAGGAGTATGCCACAACATTTGGGCTGTGAACACTGTAGTTTAAACTTTGCCTTGCTACCTGCAATTAACTTTATAAGGACATTTGTAAAGGTCTACTATTTTAAAGATTGTACAGACCATTTGACATGAGTCATCTGAACCATTTCTGATCAAATTTGGCTTAAAATTTTGTTCTAAACATTCAGTTGTTTTGTCAGAACAATAACTGGGAGAACATTTTCACAATAAGCAAGAGTGAGCAGCATGTGCTGCTAACAACGGCATGAAGATACCGTTTTTATAATAGTATCAAATTAGAGGGTCTGAAAGCCTTTCAAAATTGTATATAAAACAACATTCAGAGATTCTATACACATTAAAAACAACAACAACAAATTATATCTCAAGCTTATGAGCAAACACCTCCGTCTCTGATAATAGAAAAAAATTAGCCTTATCATTATATGGCGCTCCTCTGGGGAAAATATATTGTGAACAACCTCTACTGTTCAGTAGAGGGGTTTTTTTGTTTTTTTTTTTAATGGGCAAAACAATATGTGAGGGATACAGCAAGAAATACGTGGCTTACATTAACAAGTGGAGGAAAAAGCTAGGAATCCCTAATGACACTGCTGGAATTCTCTAATACTAATAAACCTAAGTTATTTGGCATCTATAAATAGAAAACCCAACTATGCTTCCGACACTAGAAAATATCCCCGAGTATAAATGATCACAGGACCAGTTCCTTCTACCGTGCAATTTGATGCACGTGGCCTGAAGAAAAATAGCTTGAGTAAAATTAAAGCCATTACTTTGCCCAACAGCAATGAAACTCAGGCCTTTTAAAGCATCCTAGGACATATACTTGGAACTGTCATCCTTAAATCTCAGCAAAATGGTATTAAATTGGAATGAAATAGATGAAAACATCATATTCTGTTTTGTCTCTGTTGGTCAAGTGACACAGGTGCAAAGCAGAGCATCACAAAAGGGCAAAAGGATCAATACTGCTGAGAGACCTAGGGTATTTCAAGAACCTGTGGGGTTTGGGGGGGGGGGTTTTTGCTGCAGACACAGTGGGCAGAAGACAGTATATTAACATTCAACTATACTAGATTAGGCTCAAGTAGGATTTATGGGAGCTGTCCACTTCTGAGTGTCCAGCTATTCTTATTTGAACATCTAAACGTAGATGCGCTGAGGACCTACAAACCTCATGAAAGTCAAAAGGGATCTCACCAACACTGGAATTCACTCACACAAATGCCTAAATTTGGATTTTAGATCCCCAGTTCAGACATCCAGCTTGGAGCAATGCAGCAGCCATGTCCTTTGTGTTCTCCATGAAGACTTACAACCAAGGAGAAAAATAAAGAAAATTCCTTCCACCCCACACTAGTCAAAGAGCGTATTATTTTTATGCAGGTTTTTAGCTTCTTACCATGCCTATTCCATTGATGGTGATGCTACAACTCTTAAAAAAATAATGAAAAGCAGTAACCAACTAGGTCTTGCTTGGCTTGTTTTTACTGAAGGAATGGAACATTACCATGAGAAAGCATATGTTTGGAGCAACACTAAGGTTTGGGGTTTTTTTTTAGTTGCTAAGACAATGAGCCGAGCAGCAGGACAGAGAGCTCCGTTCTTGAACTTTATGTCAATCATTAACTAACTCGAGGTACTAACACCTTGTTAAAGGCTAATTCAACAATTCTTCCAACAAAGACTAGTACAACAGAAGTCTAAGTGAGCCCACAGCACACATGCTGTTCAATGTTAGCAGGAAAGCCAAGATGGTGCTTTTATTTCTCCTGACTTAGAAGCAGTGTTCGGCTCCCATCTCCCATCCAGGCCCAGAAGCTACCTGCCTCAGCTAAGGCCTTCTTTTCAAGATCGCTAGGGAAAGAACCGGTGAGCCTGAGTAGCAGTTACACAGCCCCACGCATTTGCTTATTCTTAAAGGCAGCCCTTTAGAGACGGTAGCTCTCCCTGCATCAAAAACAAACACAAAACACCCATGCATGAATGATGGAGGATCTGTCCGTTGCCAAAGGGTTAATTTATTCTTTTAAATAGGTTTTGAAGACTAAACACCGGTACCAGGCAGTGGATGCAGGAAACATCATGCGTAAGCACTGGTTACCCTCCCACACAAGCAGTCTGGCTTAATTTTTCCATAGATTGCTACAAGCTTGTCACTTGTGCTATGCAAGTTGCGACTGTGCCATAATGGGTGTCAAACCACTATGTACACAGCAGCAGCTTACAACCCTTTCTCAATATATGGACCATAAGAATTTTTCCAGTGCAAATGTGTAGCTCTACACTGTGAATTTAAGTGTAACCGTAGGTTTGCTTTAGGTACCCCAAACACTGAGTTACTAAAACAAAAAGAAAAGCCCAAGTGCAGATGCAGTTTTACTGGAAGGCAAATAACTTTACAGGACTTGAATTGCACAGAAAGAAAAATCAAATCAGACTTTATAGCAAGAGGGCTTGCCGCTTTCAGTTCTCCCTAGTTATTCATGTTACTGCTGCCTAACTTGTTGCAAACCAAAACGGCCTTATCGTTTGGTTCAGCTAAATCATACTCCTTCGTTTGAATAGATGAGGCTGCAGTAACAGTAGCGGCTCAGCCAGCACGAGTAAGAGACAGTAACCGTCAGCCTAAGAGCAGTAGAGAGCACCTAAGAATCAATGCCTCTTGCACTGGTACAGCTGGAGCCAGAAGACAACAGGAAAGAGGGATAAGAAACACAAGAATTCTGCAAATATCGGTACTTCCATAATTTTTCCAGCAATATCTCTCTAAGAAAATTTTGCAGGTCCACTTTAACTTAAAGAATGGCCACATTCACTCAAATTAAACATACAGTCTATGCTCCACTGCCAGTCATGGCTGGCCTCCCAAGGCACCTGGTCCTGGGCCTGTAGTCCCAGTCGTGTCCTCCCCCCMCACACACACACACTCTTACCATTTTTCACAGACCCCATCCCTGAGCACTGGTGGGGCCTGCACAGTTTCAGCAACGGTTTGCAAATGCTGGACACAATGTCATCTAACCAAAAGCTCTGCAGAATGCATTTCCTGGACTACAGTTTCTCCTTTCTACCCACTTCATAATTATTTGAGCATTAGATAAATTCCTGTCACTGGTTATTGGCCCCTTTGGAGAGAAATAAATTGTTTAGATTGGCAAACAGATGGTTACGCCTCTAATTAACCTCAGCCCCCAAGTAACTGCTTCTGCTCAGACAAACAATAAAGCAAACAAATATTTTCATGATCTTTATTAATAAATAAGAGTCTGTTCCGCGTTCTGAAGTGCAAAGCAGGCCACGGGCTGTGTTATTGCACAACCTTTTCCCAAAGTTCTTCGTATAATAGAAAACTTTAATTTGTTTTATTTTTCGGCCCTTGCCTGGGTCGCAGCCGTAGGTTTGCCTGCCCACCCTGGTTTTGGCATTCAGTAGCGCCCGTTGTTAGTTAAGGAACGTAGCGCCGAAGCTGTTCTTCGTCTGTCTTGCTGCTCTCACCTTGCAGAGCTCATACTCCCTCTGCCTCCCAGCTCTCCTTCCCAGCAGCACCCTGCTGCCCTTCCTCAGCTCCACACCTCACTGGCTCGGAACTCTGACTTCGGACAGTAACAACAAATTTCATTATAAAGGAGGAAGAAGCGGAGAAGGGGATTGCTTTTCTTTATTTATTGCTTATTTAGGATTCTAAGGTAGCTTAAAAGGAAGCAGTGCCCCCTCTCTCCGCTCGCTTAGAAATGCAGGTATTTTCCACTTTGGAAAACACAAAGCAGCTGGAGAGCAAGCAACAACACAAAAGTTCAAAATCTGTACAAAAGTATAAACAAGAATCAAGGAAGTGAAACAACTGAGTGACAGTGTAGGGGATTTTTATTCAAACTGCTCAAAACTGTAGCTAAGTTTCTTTTTATAAAACTTACTGGAACACCTACAAGAAAGGTTTTGGATCACCCTAATTGCACACTTGCAGATAAAAGCTTCAAATTTGTATTTAGGAAGCCCTCAGTAACGTATCTGAACCCAAAGAAAAGAACAATTTTGATAGTCATGCTATTTCCCAGGTTAAATAAAAAATGAGAGAACCCTTCCCTTCACCACTTTCTTACAAAGCTTCAAGCTTTTTTCCTTCCTTAGGTAACAAGAGCAGACATCCTTTCCACCCACAGAAGTTAGCTTATACTCAGCATTCAAAGAACTGAGCTAGTCTCCAGTTTTCACATGCAGAATAATCTCAAAAATTGCACATTCTCAATGATGTGTAAACAATAATCTTACTTTGGGCCAGCAGACATCACGGGGCAACTCTCCTCTGTGCAGAAGTCTGTAATGGTTCCATACAGCATATTGATCTGGTTGAAGAAGTCGACAGCTGTAAAGCATTTAAAACATCAGTTATCACTCTGCAGGGTAACTGCAATGCAAGCTTCCTGCAGCTTCAACTGCAAAACACCCAGTGCTGAAGAAGGGTCTGGAATATATATTTTTTTAAATGATAAAACCTCTTTGTCATTGCTTTTTAAGACATATTATAAAGGAACATGGAACATGACCACTAACTAACTTTCTTGAACATTCTCTGGCAAGAGCTATTGCCCTTTTCACTGCAGCAAAATCTTCATTTCAGAGGGAAAGAGAAAGCAGTGTTATTTCCTCTTCCAAATGTTTGGTCCGCTCTATTAGAATCCCAAATTCTACTGGCAAGTTTATAATAAAACAAAGATTTTCAAGTGTAAACTTTCCAAGTAGAGAGAACTGTTGCTCATTAGCTGACACGAAGGTCCCTCAAGCCTCATATCCCAAAAGACTATCTTTCCAAAGAATATTTATGCTACATTAAGACACTATGCACATGGAGGGGGAAGGGTGTATAGAAGGCAAGACATAGTTAGTGTCAAGTGAATTCTGTTCCTCAGATTATCAAGCCATTACCACAAATCACCAGTTAGTCCACAACACTTCCTCATTTAAGAATTATCCTTTGAGTCTTGTTCTTGAGTTTTTTTGCTTAGGTTTTATTACGTGTTTGAGAAAATAGTTCTCTTAGCTGAAGTTTTTTTAAACACTCTACAGTTGTAATACCCGATTAAAAGACTGAAAGTTAATGTATCTAAGTATTCCCGCAGATCCTACTACTTTGAATGGGAGTTTGTGCGCTCAGAACCTTTGAAAAGCAAAGCTCTTCTTCAACAAGCTAACGGTAGGCTTGGTTTTTAGGAACTGTGACCACTGTAAAAAATTTGTAAGAATCAGCTTTATCTCCCCTTAATGCACGCTCCCCCTTGCAAATGCTGGGAAGCACAGAGCGCTACCAAGGTTTCGATACATAAGTTGTATCGTTTCAAAACGTCTTTCAAACAATGGATGTCACAGGTGAAATTTAAAAGGGACCAATAAGAAGCACTAGGAAGTAAAATTTTAATTAGGCAGGGTTAAAATCTTACCACTAAGTAAATACATGACATGACTCCAGAATAATGGTTGCACTAAATATTCTTATTTCCCTTATCCTAGAATAAACAGCTGCTCTAACTTCTGCTTCTGCATGAACCCAAGAAACACAAACAGACCAGAACATAAGACTGGTGGGATTGGCTTTAGTGTCCTTGTTTGTTCAGTTTTATGCATGGCTGAAATGTAGCCATCATACGAAGGCCCAGATCAAGTGTTGTGGAATCCAGCTCCTTCTATTTTCCCACAGTGCTTTACATATTTCACTGCTACACCAACATACCCTCAAGCTGAAAGGGACTATATATAATGTAAAAATGGGGTTAATGTCCTAATGCCCAGTTCATGCTACATTGCCTCTTACTCTTCAGAGCACTGGGCCTGCCACCTTGGACAACAGGAGCCTTTACAGCTAGAAGCTTCATTTGGCGGTCACGTCTGCAAGGCTAGTCCTGGTGGTGAGGAACCAGCCCACAGTCTGTCTGAGCTTGCAACATGGCATATTCTCATACGATCAGTCTGCAGGACATGGTGGAATTAAGAGCAGCAATACACTCTTCTTGATCTGGTGCCGAGCTATAAGAAAGCCGGTGCTGTGGCTGTGACAGAACAGTCAAAACCATCTTGCGTTACTTGGTAGCCAACCCAAATTCACATCCTTTACTTAAATCTACAGAGAATTACAAGTCCTCTAATGAAAAGGAGGTCGACATCCTGAATTTCAGCACCAGCAGATACCACGTACCATGAAAGGGAGTGATGAAAAGAAAGGGATAAATACTTTAGCTCCCCTCACTGATTTTTCAAGAGAATAAACATTAAAGTCTACATGCACATCATGGCAGCAAATTACAGCTATTGTTCAGCAGATGCAGGATACAACTGCGTCATGACACTTTCCAGGTATCAAAAAAGGGAAGTAAGTAAAAACTGGTAGGGCATGCATCTAGCCCAGTTCATCTCCAGCAACAATTTGTTTTTTCTCCCCCCCTGCAGAAAAGCAACAGCAGAAAATAGCAAGAAAAATAGGGAAGGGTTGACAGAAAAGTTACAGAGGATGAGGACTGTTAAAGCTTATTTGGGTGGGGAGAAGAGATACTTAACACCGGACACACAGCAAGAAGCGCTTATATACTGCCCTTATTTCTTAAGCATACGGAAGAACTGTTAATTAAGTTTCCATTCCTCGCTCCCAAAAGAAACCACAGCCCAATGTTTGCCTCAAGGCAAACACGTTCAAAAAACCCACACAGACTTTGACACGATGACTGATTATTGTGAAGCCCACTCTTGCAATCCTCAAAAGAGCATGAGACATACCACCCATCCGCCAAAGCCAGCACTGTCTGACAAACATGAAAACTGCAGGCACCTCCTCTCCAAAATGTGTAATGCAGTACAGTGCCTGCGTGCATTTTCATTTCCTCTTTTTACTCATGGTTCTGAAGTTTGTAGGGTTTAGTTTACTTTTTCTAAGCGCTTTTCTACTTGAAGTAGTGCACACTGGTGTATTTAAGCAAGATTCTCATTTCTGCCCCCAAATATGTCTTTGTTTTCCAGACTTTTTTTAACGTTTATCAACTATAAAGCAATAGGGGTACTGTATTTCTCAAATTGTTCTTAATACTTTTGAAATCAAGGGGATTTCAAATGAAACCAAGAGGAAACTGATTATACATTTCTTACCTCAGAATTTTTTAGTTTGAAAACACATACTTTAAAAATTCACATGTAGTCAACTCATTACAGGAAAACATCAGTAAGGCTATGGATTGAGCAAGAACTAGAAAAGAAGAGTACATTTGTGCCTGTGCTCTCAGTACATGAAGGGCAAAACCAACCACAGTAAGTAATACTTTTATTTACTTATGAGACATCTCAATCAACGGAAGAGGCTTACGGCTACCACTAATTGGTATTGGGCGTAGTAGAGGGATGCTTTAAGTCAAGGAAGCAGCTCATCAGGCTAGTTAATCACTTCTAGGGAAAAAAAAAAAAAAGAAAAAAAAAACAACCCCCCCCCCCCCCTTTGCTGCAATGAGGCATGGAAAAGGACCGTTTCATTACCGAACCCAGCTGTTACCACAAGGCAAGGGCCACTCTTTTGTTAAGTGCTTCACTGCCTTTCCCCACCCAGCTAATTTAGCAGTCAAATCATTTGGGAGGGGAAAAAGACCACTGCCACCCAGGAAAGAAAAGACATGGAATGGCAGATCCACCAAAAGCAGAAGGTTGCAAGCAATATATGAAGGGTCCTTAGTAAAACTCACTCATAAAAAAGGGCTGGCTTTTTTTAGACTGTTCTGCAAGGCAGTGTGAACAATCTTTTATTAAGAATGGTGTCGGTAATTTCAATGTTCCCTGCAAACAACGGCAGCTCATATACCAGAGCACTATGTGACTAATTAAGAACTGGAAGGTAGAGGTCAATACGACAGTTTCACTTCCCAGACATGTCAAAGAGCAAGCAGAAACAAATAGAATCACATAAAATAAATAATTAGAAGAGATTTATCTTGAGTACAATTTATACTGCACTGCCATGTACAATCAACACCGTACAATCAGGGAATTCAAATACACCAAAGACCAGAAAATAACCAGACAGGGCCCAGGGTTTGCGGCAGCCCAAATCCTGCATGGCCTGCATAGGATGATAGAATTTGGGCTAATCCATTCTTTTAGGCCAGAAGAAAGGCAACAAATTCACGAAGCAGGGAGAGGAAGGAGGAGGAAACTTGGTAAAGCAATCAGAAAACACTAATTTAGGCATCACTGTTCGGCCTGCCTTGGCTGAGAAAAGAGAGCTAGGAGAAACTGCCTTACAGGAAGTCAAAATAATCAAGTCAAAAACTTACCAGAGCAAAGGCTGACAACATGGTAGAAACAAAGCAAAGAACTAAATTTAGGAATACTGCAAAGATCAACTTCTGTATTTGTTACAGACAAAAGGAAAGCCAAGCCATATATGTGACTGTAGTCTTAATGTGCGTCAGACTTGGCCCTCAGCACTTAGCTAAGGTAAGGTTTTAAGCTTGAATGCAGAAGCTTGGCTCTACCATTGAGCAACAAGCCTGACAGGAAGTGCTAGATCGGACCCATTAAGAAGGCACTGACAGGCTCTTTTCTAAAAACAGCACCGGCATTTCTACCTCAGCACTTGTTTGTGAACAAGTGCTCAGACTTTAACCACTAAGAACAATAATTATTTTGTTACCAGAAACGTATTTTTACCACGTGAAGCATAAGGAGTTTTTGTCTCAGTGAGCCACTCTGCAGCTGTCAACTCTAAGTGACAAGACATTCACCTCTCCCAATTGCAGCATAGCGCAGAGTGGTGTACACGGGACAGAAGTGCCCACCACACTAGAAAGAGGTACATAGTTGTCCTTCAGCAATGCTCAGTCCACGTTCAGTGTCCCCCTCACAAATGACAGGTTAGCCAACTTACTGTTAACTGCAACCCATTCATTTAAGTCTTCACCCTCTGGAAGCATAACGGCCATTCGGAGATTACCACTTCCAAGCGTGGCTTCAGCATGCTTTAGCAGCTCGTACTGGTGAGACCCCTCTGGAATATTCTTCTTTGGTTTGAAGGTTTTAGAAGAGCGACTACCACTGCAAAAGGGAGAGCAAATATTTAGAGAACTTGTGAGAAGGGAGGGGAAGAAGGAAGGAATGAACAAGCCATGCACAACCACTAGATTAGTGTCAAACACTTTTCCCACTCCCTAATTTTCATGTAGAAAAGGGGTATTTAACAAAAACTGAGACAGATAAGTTTCAGATGCTTTTATCTGTTTTTTTTAAGCAATTAAATCACTCCCCGCTACACACCATTCTCAGCTGGTCGCCTTACTGTTAAGGCAGCTGGACAACAGGGAATGCTTAGACTCCTGTCTCTCTCGCCAAATCGGATCACAGGCAAGACAGCACCAAAAAAGTACTTATTTCCCCAGAATTTCAACAGCTACATTTCAAGAGCAACAGCCTTGCTAAATAAAAATCTTCAGCCTCAACAGTCATGAAGCTTGTCACCATGATATAGAATACTAAATAACAGAAAAACTCACATCCTTTCTAACAGCTGCCTTCAAGAGACACGAAACGTCATCACACACGCAGAAGTATACTCAGAGGTAAGGTCAGCTGGTCCAGAACCCTCTCTTTTCAGATCAGCTATGGTGTCTTAAATAAGGTTACTATTAATTCATTGAAAATAAGCAGCTATTATTTGGAAAAGCACACCCTTTGGAGTCTTACCTAATTCAAAACAGTATCTTAGCTACTTCAATTCACCAGCAGTGTATTAGATCCTAATAGTTGTGTCAAAAAGTTGGGGGAAGGGTTAAATGGCAACATAAAATACACTTTGCAAGTATCTGGTGCTATTTAGGAACTTAGTTTTTAAATTGCAGTTGCTCAAAAATATGAGAACACTTTAGCTGAAGACCATCTTCCTAACTATAAATTTGTTTCAAAAACATGGACTGAATTAGAAAAAAGTTTAGATACTTGAATGTTAAATGATGGCAGTGAACCAGATAGCAAATTAACTCTTAGCATGCCAGAAACATGAGATGCACAAAACTCCAAATATTTGCGGAAGAAAAGTGTCAGATAAGCCAACATGTGTGAATTTTTAGTATATGCGTGAAGAAAACATTTCTGTTGGAAAAAGAAAACTGACCTCCAAATTCCAAAGAAAGAACATAAAGCAGTGAAACCCAGGCCACAGAATTTTCAATGCAAACATTGCCCAATTCTCATTTCTCATTACCAATTATTTGCCAATTTTTCAACAGCTCTCCACAGGACTGAATAGAATTTTTTAATTTTTTTTTCAGTGGTACAAAAAAACTGTTTTGGGGTAGAGGTGGAGGATAAGGGTGCTCCAGGGCTCACCTAGTGTTTGAACTGCATAATCAAACACACAAGGGTTGCAGCTGATCTTTGGAGCAATGTTAATGCTCATGGTCACGGAGAAGCGCGCCAAGAAACTTATTTTTCATTTTGTCCCCCACCACCACCACCACTCTACAGCCTGATACAAGAGAAAATTAAGAAAAATTGCTCATTTCTAAAATCCTAAATGCTAACAGCTCTAGCAGAGACACTATGCACCCTAAAGAATACCAAAAATATTGTTCTTTCCAAAACATGACAGGTGATCAAGAGAACATACTGTATGCCAAGCATGTGACAAAACTATCTACAGTTAATTAAGTCTCTATTTAAATCTGAACAAGAGCAGGGTAAGAAGAAAACATACTGAAATTGGAAATAAGTAAGAAGCTTCCCAAATTCTTTTGGGGAGGGAACATCTCCTTCTTCATAGGAGCATCCTCGGATACAGACCAGATGCCACAAAGCTGGCTGTTAGAGATTTAAGTGGTCCCGGTCCTACTCTGACATCCCTTTGCCACAAAGCAGCATCATTTTTCCCTGGCCTCAAGAGTAATCCTGTTTTCTAACCCTCATAAAAAAGCACTTAGCTGGATTAAAAAGAATTGTGGGATGGTATAGGTGATGACGCACAGGACAGGGTATAATTCAGATGGATACTAGGTGCTGGCACAACAATGAACAGTGCCTAGTGCAGTCAGCTGCTAAATGCATCTAACAGCCAGAAGCAGGATAACGTGTGGCTCCCACATACTGGTACAGGACACTTCTAACATGCACTCAGTCATTTGCATTTTACCCTAAGCAAGGATACCAGATTCAAATCTTAAATGAAATAATTGCCTCCCAGTGGGAGTGAGAAGCTACTGCGGCTCAGGGAGTTCCCTTCCTCTCCCACCCCCCAAGGCACCTGCATTTGTTGCCAAGCCGGGTTCAAACCAACTCAGAAGAAAAAGCAGCTGTTATCCGCCCCCCCCCCCCTTACAACTGACTGCTAGTGAAGCAGGTTTTTCTCTTTGGGAACACACGCTTCATAGCCGAGATGCCAACAGGGGGAGTAAAAATACCATCTAAGACATTTGGCAATTGCCTTGGTGTATGTCTGCATGGAGAGGGCTGACACAAGGTCATATTCACAAGCGTGAGAGAGACTGGTATCGTTATCTTTGCACGTGTGTCAGTTTAAGCAGAAGAAAAACAGCCTAAGATGAAGACCAGCACATCACTTCCTGACTTGCCCAGAAGATTGTGCTCTCACTACATAACTCAACCACCAGGGAAACCAACTCCCAATACTTGCACAAAAAGCAAGCCAAAGGTTTCCAAGAACTTAACACCACTCCAAAGCTCAGTTAGTCATTCATCACAAATGGGAAAGGAAAATAAAAGATTCCCTTTCCCCCCTCTTTCCTTCCCTCACCTTCTCTCAAGGCCTAGTACCATCAGCTTCTCTTTCGGAGTGCTGTTACTTAGATACAGCGAAGGAGACTGAAAGAAGTAGCTGCTGTAACCAGTCTGGTGCAGCTGCCTGAGGCCAGATCTACAAGCCCACTACAGACTGCTGGGTGGATGGAGCTCTGTGTGCCGGATGAGAAAAGCTGCTCCATCAACACAGAGGGAGAACTTACCAGGAGCATCTAGATTCAGAGAAGCCAGCAGTCAAAAAGCTACCATCAAAAGGGCAGCACCTCACTTACAGCTTCAGCTCAAAGTCTTTGTTCAGAAGGAGGAGGAGACGGAATAGGAACGTACAAAGCAATAGCAGGAAGAAAGTTTTTTTTATAACTAAACCAACAAGCGGTTTATTTTGGTGTTCTCGAAAGAAGTAAGTCAGCAGAGGGGGCGAGGTTCTAGAACAAGGCCCAAGGAAAGCACGGTGAAGGAACTCCCTGAAGAACACGGTCTATTTTGAGAAAACTCAGGGTAAGGATTCACACCATATCCATCCCAGACCGTGAGCTTGCTAGATAACAAACCACGTCACTGCAGGCCTGTTGAATATCCAGAGAGATCTTCTCTGATCAGGGAAGCAGAGGAAGTATGACATGTTGTAAAGTCATTAGATATCACTTAATCTCTGCTATCCTGTTCCCCATAAACAGGGAGTTTCTTCCCATAAGTTGAAAAAAAMCATAAAACCAGGATACACAACCGTTTGGTCTCATCAGCTCTCCCAAATAAGCCATCCCTTGTTTATATACCTGTATTTGCCTCCACTACCTTTCTGATCATTACTTGTCTAATTCAACACAGCCATTCCTAAAACGGCAGGAAATGGTCTCATGCAAAAGACAGTCAGTAAAGCATCCAAAAGGAAAAGCAACTAGGGTAAATCCAGGCCGCTAATCATCACATGCTATGGAAATATCTGCAATCTTGACAATAAATTATCAAAATTCCATGCATTCGTGCAATTAACCATGCAAGAAGTCAGCCAACTGCATGTGATACACTTCCAAGAACCTAATACAGCTTCTCTTAGCCAAAACTCTCATAGGACAAGTTTGCTCTTGGGCAGTCTAGTTATAAATGTCGCTACAAACATGGTTTCAACTACTTTATTAGTCCAGAAGCTCTCCCGTTATTTAACCAACAACATCCTTTTTTTATTGACATCTTGGCACCATCACTTTAATACCCCTTCAAATGCTTACCTTTTTTAAGGAATCCTGCTTCCTCCCTAAATCCTGAACACAACAGCTTTTGTCTTATTCTTGCTTCCTTACACTATGATTCCCCAACACTGAGCTGAAGGCATCTTACCAAAAAAAAAAAAAAAAAAAAAAAAACAACATTTTAAATTATTATGTCAAGCTGGTTTGTATGAAACAGATTTAGAAAGTCTTATTGCTCCAGGTCTATTTCCTGAACCACTTGGGCATAAAAGGAGGAATGTATGTTTTAAGAGTTCTGCTTGGTGGCCGTTCAATTCACATAATAATACATGTCTTCACCAAGTATGACATTTGATTTTCATATATATTTCATAACAGATTAGTTATATCTGTGGATCATTTCTCCTGAGAGTTTAAAATGCTCAGAGGCAGTAGGCAGCACCTGCCTTTCCCTGTTAGTCCCTGAACTCTCCTTCAGTTTCGAAATGTTACATTAATGCAGAAGTGGAAGGGGACGGTAGATCTCTCTGAAACACCACACTGAAGATTTCATTTTCCTTGGACATTAAAAGGACATGAAACAGTGAAAACATTGTGTCATCTTCAGAATTTCTCAAAAGCAATTTCTATTCCTCCAAAAGGAACCGACTTCCCCCAAAATTCTCGCAATTCCAAGGACATTTAGCTCACTTAACTCCTACACCCAACATTTCTAGAAATTGTGCCCTTCTATTTTTACAGGTAAGTGCAGTTACCGAAGTGCCAGATGCAGTTTGATCTAGCACTAAATCAGGCAATGTGTTTAAAGTAATTACTCATTCAGCTGAGCCGAGGCTCAAAGCCTCGCTAGGAAGCCCCACCTCCGAGCCACAAGAAGCGCTTCCCACCGTCTGAATCCCACATGCCGCTTTGCCTCACAAAGACGTCACGACATGCCTGTAAGCAAGAACACAAAACTTCCTCTAAAGCTGTAATTTTATTTAGTCATCTGCTGACAGGGAGGGTTTTAATGATGCAGATTCTGCAGCCTGGTCCATGTTAGGCTGGCAGAATCACATCTCCAGAAGAAAAGAGTATTCTCGGGCATCTTTCTTACACCACACTTGCCTAGCTGCCTGAACAAACCCACTCCAGCTTCAAATTCAGCACTGGCAAACCTTTAAAAAACAAAGCAACTAAATAGCCAGCCAAAACTCTTGCTGTATTTCCTTTTAACTGGGGGAAAGAAGCCTCAAAAGAGAAACCCCTACTTACACATCATACTCTTAAGGGAAGCACTTCGGCTGGCCTCGCTTAGACCTCCTCACACAAAAGATATCTGAACCCTTCAGTCTTCCACCAGAGCCTTCTACCTGTTTCTATAAGGCCTGTGGCATATCCATGGAAGTTTGAATTAAAACAGAGAATTTTAAAGTCCTTGTGCATAGAACCAAAAACCTGACGGCTTGTTCTCACCAAGAGCTAACTCAAGCGCTTACCTACTGTTCTGACCACCACAGCTCGTATTCGCAAGCAAAAACCTGGCCCTGAATCCAGTGTGCTTCACGATCCAGCACACGGATGCATATCAGAGTCCAATCACTGCCTTTACAGAGGCGGCCAACCTATCCATGCTGCGGCCTCCTCACATCCTAAATCATAGAAATATTGACAGTACTCCAATGTCTTCCCCAAATCCCTCCTTTGTGAAAAGACCAGACCAAGTTACCCCATAATTCACTGACAATGCATTAGAGCATCTCAGACTAATGCAATGCTTATAAAATGTCCAGAAGTCCTACTGCATCACTGGGAAAATGGAAGAAGGGAAAGAGGAGATACCACCTGGCAGAAGGTGCAGAAGAATCTGATAATCCTTTCCCCTCCACCCCCCACATAACTAGTTGTGCATCACATACAGAACAGACATGTCTTACAAGATATAATGATCTCCTTTTAAAATATCACAAGTATTTAACTTCCACAGAAGGTAGGGAGTACTACTCTCCCAATCTGTTTCAGGCTACCTGGAGGCTCAAGAGCACACTGCTGCAAGTACTATAAATCACATCATGAGACACTCATGAGTGGACTGTTTTGTCAAACACTGGAAAGAACAGAATCTTGCCCTGGGGAAGAACAAACAGAATATGCTGTAATGGCACCTTTTTCAGGATGAACCTGCTACATATATTCTTCTGAATTGTATACATGACTAAGGCCATGGGATATCATCTTCATTTCTTCCCTCAGGGGAATGTCCATGTAACTAACTTTGCAAGTACGACTACGTGACTCAATGCCTACAAAACATGTTCACCACCATGGTCCAACTGAAGTAAGCCCCTCAAAATAGCTTTTTAAACCAGCATTTGGATGTTCTCGAGAGATTCTGAAAAAGCAGAACTCAAGACAGTTCACAGAACATTTACCTGGTGCATGGAAACGTTTAATATTTCAACTCCTGCTTTCTCATCTTCAAAGGCCTTCACAAGCATTAATTAATCCTTACAAAGTATCTTTGAAGTAGGTATCATTAGCATCTTGTTATAGACAGGGAAGCTGAGGTAGAGACTCTGCCACAGACCAACAAGTAAATTTATCAGAGAGATGTCCTCCTTGTCTCCTTTCTCCTGCTGTACCTCTTTTTAAACCCTGATATACAGAAACACTGTAAGGTGAGAACTAAGCACCCGAAAAGCAAGCATTTCCAGCCTTCAAACAATAATACTGGGCTTCAAGTTATAACATCCTGCTAAGAACAGACACATTGGAGTATGACCATGCTGGTTTCCAAGAGCCAAGATATCAACATAAAAATTAAAATAAAAGTTCCAGCTACTTTTTAGAAACCAAATCAGTATTTCAGCACTTAAAAGTTTTTTCTCCATGACAATCAAAGCATCAGAAGGACAGCAGGAAAAATTAAATAGCGCATGTTCAAAATCTACACTGACAAGATTTAACTTGAGCATTTCTATTTATAACACTGAGTAGTCACAACATTTCTCTTCTGAAGAGAGAAGGTATGTAAGCCAGGCATCACTTTCTTAAGTTCTTACAGTACCAGAAGTCAATAACTTTTCAGTCTAATTCCTATTCATTAAAATAAGCCTGTCTCATCAGTTCATTTTAATTTGGAGGTAACAATCCAATGCAAGTATTCAGTAGGCAAGCACTCCACAATCTGGCATTCCTTTGAGGTGCCACCATGCAGCAGGTCTAAGGACAAACAACGTAACAACCAACATCCGAAAGAAAAAGACAGCAACGAAGCTTCAGTCCCTTGTTCGCAGAGGTTACAGTGGACCTGGCCGGGAAAGTGATCCCTTTTGTTGTTTTGACGCCAGGGACCACACAGCATCCAGCAGGATGAGGAACCCTGGGGCCTAGCTGCGTGACACCTGTAGACAATTTCTGGAATGCACTTCTACTCCCTGATACTACTTTCCATTAAGGGGACCATGAGACCCCGTGAACAGAGCAGGCTAACAGCTCCAAAAGAGATATGGTGCTGTCCATCCAGCCAACTCAAATTCCAAAGACTGGAGGTGCTCCAACACAACACAATACTGGCTTACAACTGAACACTAAGAAGTATTTGAAGACTGTTCAACACAGTATAAGAGCTGAAAGCCAACAAGCATATGTATAAATAGAGCACGTGCAAAAGCGAATAGCTCTCACCCAGAAAAATGTCCATGTGTGTAAAATTCTTCAGACACTGTCACGGTATTATTCTGGACAATAACAAAAGCAACATGCTTCTAGAGAGCATACTCATCTAACAAAAATAACTTTTAAACGTTTTAAACAGTTAAACTGTAGCGAGCACAACTCTCCTCACAGGTGGGGAAACACACGCTTTGCCAGTATCACGAAGCAAACTGAAGTAGACAAGCCTGAGGATTAGCTAAGAACTGCCAACTCCTCACACAACATAGTTGTTCTCCCAAAAATCCAAGGTAGTGGTTGGAAAGCAATTCCAGGACTAGATTTTTTTTTTCTAAATACAGGAAGAATGGGTTGTGTCGACTTAAAAAAAACATTCTTGGACACATGGTCTAGGGATAAAGAATATATGCTGTTTATTGTTTACATACTTTGTTGTAGTAAACAATGACTGAAAAGATTTTCCTCAATGGCACACAGCTGATGCTTCCCGGGGTGGCTATTATGAGATGTAAGAATAACCTAAATTGTCTACTACCCCCGGATTAATCACCTGGAATTACAAATACCCAGGTTAAAAATGGTGAAATTGGGGGGCCTATGAAATGCCCCTTCCCAAAGCTAACACTACATTCCATAACTGAGAGGCCTTCTCTTTATTAAGACATGTCCTTTGCCCCTTCAGGTAACATACCTATCGCCTACCAAAGTCACAGTCAGTTGCCAAGGCTACAAGACTGATCTCATGCTTTATAACCCAAGGAATAAGAGCCAAGTTTCTTCTTTCCAGATTTCGGCACGCTCCTTCTGTAGCACTGTAATTAGGGAAGCTTTATAAAGCATCTTCAGGAATAAGGACCGGATTTTGCCAAAATAATAATTAGGCTTCCAGACATTTCTGTGCAAACCCATCTCCATCGTATTTCCACAGTAGCTCCTGCTCACTCCAAACCGGGACTGCTTGCTAAGCTGCGCTTTCGGTTCAAACGCTTGTCTCTTTGTCATTGCAAGGAAGGGAGCTTTGTTTCCAGCTTCTAGTGACACACTCCCTCCACCCTTACGCTGGCAACCAGCCCCGGCCGCACCTTCCCCTTGGCCGGACGCCCAGGAGGTCAGGGAGAGCTGCTGCAGCTCCCGCCTGGGCAGACGGCCTCGCCGGAGGAGCAGGCGCTACTCCCCTCGGATCCCCTCAAACGGGCTTCAACTGAGCAAAGTCGTGCTGCCCGCAACAGCCATCGCCTTGCCAGTCTGGCTGGTGGTTTCTCTTAAAAGCCCCAGATCCTTGAACTTGCGAAATTAGCAAGAAATTCACATTTAAAGAAAAAAAAACCATCCCAAGGTAACAGCTAAAAACCACAGCTTTCCACAAAAGGCAGGGTGTCGTTTCAGAACAGAAAAGGGGAAAGCTTAGTTTCAAACACCACAGCTGCTTAAAAAAGCCACCAGCAAAGTGAAACTTTGGGATTCATGTATCTAAAAAGAAAGTATCACAGATCTGGGTGTTTTAAGACAATATCCTGATTTTTCAGCATGTGGGATTGACAATGTTGGCAAAGCAATATGGGTTATTCCTAAAACGAGTGCTTCCTTGGATGTCTGGAAATGGAGTGTCTACAAGTCCAGACAAAAGCCCGAATCCCACTTCTTTCTTTTCAGTGAAATACTATTATCTGTTCTTCCCCATCCCACCCTCTTTCTTTGCCACACCATGGAATAATTTTAATTTTCTGTATGCTTTTCAACCTGAACATACGCTTCAACTGATGTAGTGACCTTCATTTTTAAAACTGATATGAAATAACACCTTCTACTGCTGAAGTATTGACAGTGAAACAAGTATTTTCATGAGATTTTTGATTTTATATTCATCAAGGCTGGAACGCAAACCTGTCGTCTTTCTCCTAGAAAATTAACTGCCTATCTTTATAGATTACAGTTTCAGAACGATACCAGAGGAGGCAGATTAAAAAGTCATCTTATCAATAGATCTTTAAAAAAAAAAAAGTATCACTATACACAAGACTCCACATGTTAAAAGAAGAGCAAGAGTTTATCAGATGATTCAGAACCAGTAAGGGAGAAGTTTTTTTAGGGTAGCCTTAAGGAATGGTTTTGCTTTTGCTTGTCCCAAGCATCACCACCCCGTGTTGCAGACTGTCGTAACACATACAGTTTGATTTTCCTCCCACATTTTTTCAACGACTTTTTCTTGCTTTAAACATTGCCCTTCATAAAGCGAATTATACACATTTTTGAGTCAGTGAAATGAAGCAAATTCAGGATCCATCTGGCAAAAGCCGGATGCTCTTACATGCACCACAACACAGCTGAAGAGAAGCTTTTGTCTTTGCTCCCCAGCAGCCCGTCTCAGGGGAAGGCAGAAGGCTGGCTGATTAGAGGACAGAGGACCAGCCTGGCCCTCCAAGGCTGAGCCATTTATTTCTTCCATGTGACACCTGCCCTTGCTTGCCCTGCAGCAACACACTTCGGGGTCAAATCCACAGAAGTTTTAAGTGGCCACAGACCCTTTTCTGCAACAGCTAGGCGCCTGCACTTCTCTGCGTCTCTCTCTGCCTCTTTTTCCATCTGCGACCTTAGAATTTACCCCTGTAAACACAGGGGAGGTGTTATGTTACAACGGTCACAGCTACTACAACGCCATCCACATAGGTAGCAACGGGGTTCCTACTGCTGACCCTGTTGCACGCAGCCCTTCTCCCAAGTTCCTAACGCAAAGGACAGGCAGGCGTCCAGAACACCATCCTGTAAGCAGGAAATCATCATCAGTTTGCTATGCTCCCGCACCAAGTAAATTCTCTTGTTTCATTAACAGCATGCTCATTTAATACAGTTTCATCCCCTGGAAAACCCTTAAAACAAACAAAACAAATCAGAGTTTCAATCACTGAATACTACTGGAGCTCTCTCCATGTGCTCAAAAACAGAATTAAACTAATTCTCAGAGCGGCCAACAGTTGCAGAGGTGACTCAGCTTACACAGCATTGTCCTCTGTAGGACTAACGGTGGTGATGGGGAATGCAAGAGGGACAGTGCAGAGAGACAAAAAGGAGCACTTTACAGGAGAATCCACCAAAGAAAAACTGAGATGAAAGGAAAGCAAAAGTATTCAGCAAAGCATGCCAAATTGACTTGCAGAGGCAGACAGACATGAAGACAGCAGAGAAACTGAAACATGTCCATGGTATAAAATCTCCGGACTGCAAAAAGTCTTCTGTCCCCATTTTTCTCAAGGCATCCCCACAAAACCATGGAAAAGCCAGTAACTTCAAGATCATTGTTTTAAAAGTCCCATACACTCTAAAATTAAAAATCAGTTATAGGCTACTATCATTATTAAAGTCTTCCTCATTACTAGATAGGAAAACAATCACTGGTTCATCAGTTTAAGCTAGAGAGAAAAACGGCCAATGCACGTCAGCAGCAGAAAATCAGTAGCATTTAGTGGTGTTCAAAGTGTAGCTTTCTACCCAGCAAACACAATTATAGCAAGATGTGGAGCCAACTGCTTCCTAACGCTCCTACTGTCACAATCATAATGTGGAAATGACGCTCCATTTCAGCAGCGGACACCTTTAAGAAATGTTTTACTCCACGCTCCCTGGTGTTCACTAACTTGAAACAAATGCAACAGTGTCTTCACTCACAGAATTTGCCTTACTACAAACAGAAACTAGATTTCAAGCCAAACTGAGGGCTGGTCTTAGCTGTTTTGTTGGGTGTTTTAATTAAATTCCAGTTTTCTTGACTATTTTAATCCTCATATCGTGTGCGTGTGTGTGTGTGCGCACGTACCTTGGAACTGCGGGACAGAAACAAAACCAGATTAATTTGTATTCTAGTCTCCTAATATTCATGTACTCATTCTTTAAAAGAGCAGGCTACCACAATTTTAAAGGAGGTAAATACGAAGTATTCCTTCCTCTCCGACTGTTTCATTTTTTTCTGAGAACCGTAGCGAGGGAGTTCAGTATCTTTACCCTTTCAGTCACTAATTAAGTTCTCCACAAACTAAATGGCGCTATTTTCTCACTAATGCTCCCCTACTTCCCCAAGAAATCCTTATTTCTGTCAATTAGCATTAGCTTGCTTAAAAGGAAGGGCACAGCATGAATTCAAACAAAAGTTATAACTTCACCCAGTTATGCTTCAAAGTTTAGTTTCCACTAAGGTTCAAACCTCAGTTACTGAATGTGCCAAGTAAATCATTCATTAGAAGAAAGAACTACCCTTCTTTTGTAAAGCCTACCCTTTCCCATACATAAGCCTTGGCATTAAAAAGCTATCTGAGCACTTATTTCTGCTGTACATGAATGTATGGCACATTTCCCTTTGAAGAGAGGGGACTCAATAAAGCTGTAAAGAGCAGCCTACTGGAAGGAGCTGAAGGGTTGCTGAAAAGGATGCCATACATACCCTGCAGCAAGGACTGCTTTTTGAGAAATAAAGCCACAGAGCAGGCAGCTCTGCCCAGTGGCAAGCAAATTCAGAATCAACAAAATCAGACGCCTGTGACAGAAGATTATATAACACGTTAACAAAGTATACCAACAAGCTCTCTACTGAATGAAACCTGCAGAGGGACTTCTCCCTGCAAAGTTTGTAATCTAAATAATTTGAGAGCACGTCTCTAAGTTGTTATATGAATGACGAAGATACAGAACTGAGAGCAAATACAGGAAGAAGAACATTTTGAAATTCACGCATTTGGAAGAAATTCTCCAAACCTGCCATTCACACATTTCCAAGAAAACGTTAGGTTCTGAAGAACATCAGTTAGAGGGAAGATGCCTGATAACAGATGTGGGAGTGAGGCCGATACCGCACATGCTACGCAGACACATGGAAACATGAGAAGTAGAATAATGAACTCGAACGTCATGCAGAGCATAAGGAAAGGGAAGATTTTTTTTCTTTTTTTTTAAAGAGGGAAGCAATAATATTCAAGCCCTAGACTGGCAGTCAAAGTAAATACCAACAAGAGGGGGAAACAAATCAACCAAAGAATACAAGCATCCACAGATGGTCGGAAATGAAAACTCTAAGTTACCATTACAGAAGATGCAACTAATCAAATCCCAAAAGAAATGTAAGAAATGTACGAGTCTGGGTCTGAGGTTTTTTCTTTTAGTAACACATCTGATTTTGTTTAAAGAAAAGATACTGGAAACACTAATAAAGGAAGGAGGTTTACTAAACTGTTTAAGCAGGCATCAAGGAGTTCAAGATCCTTCAACTAGTAATGGAAAACATCATAAAGTGGCCTGGGGAGCTACAGCTCCCTACGGGCAGCCTCACAGACTGCCAGCCTTCCACAGTGCCGTGTGGATTGCGGGGCAGAAGGGAAGGCAAGGGGGGAAATCAAATTAATAGAGCAGCTGATGAACAGTATGTCCCTTGCTGTGATTTCTTCCCTGTAATACCTGTTCAATTCGACAAAACAAGGACCAAAGCGTCCCATACAAACGGCACGTGCTATATTCCATGTCGTACTGTTCCATGTGTCACGGAGGTTTCCTGACATTCAGCTAAATTTTCTTCGCTCACTTACATTACTAATGCATTCTAAACAATCCTCACTGTTAACAGTCACGCCCTTTCAATACATGTAAGAAGAAGGTAGGAAGCACAGGTTTTCAGAATGCAATCTACATGCTGCTGAAGATGATGAATTACAGTAATAAAAGCTTGGCTCTAATATCAAATTAGTTCCTTACTTATACAGCAAATATAGTGCTTGGAGAACGTGGCTCAGAATATGGATGGTTTCCCAAAACCCTGATCGGTGCTTTTAAAAACCAATGCTTTATGAATGACTAAAGTAAATCTAGTCATACAACCTATGAAATCACAGCAGGGCATCAAAAAGAATTTTAAAAAAGACTAACAAAATGGCTTAAGACAGTCTTCACTCCTTCAAAAACAGTAAAGAGAATAAGCTGTTAATGTGTTTAGGAAAAAAAACAAGATTAGAAAGAAGAAACTGAGCTCAATTTTAATGGAGTGGGGTCATTTCAACACATTATAAAAGGCTGTCTTTTATTGCCACCCCCACACAAAACAGACTGATGATACAAACACTGCAAATCAAAAACACACTGCAATTTCCCAACAGAAACCTCAAAGCATATACTTAAGATTACACTTACACATTGATTAATAGGTGCAACGGCATCTGGTTTCAGGAAGGAACAGAACGATCATTAGAGTCAAGAAATAACACAAAGAACAGCAGGAAGAAGAAATGGACAGGAGGCAGCAATGAATAATCTAACAGCCTTCCAAAAATACCCTACATTATCTCATCACAAAGTATTTCTTCAACATTCTCCATATTTAATGCAATATTGTATGTGTTGCATCTATCTTCAGTAAAGTTTGATTTTACGTTGCAAAGTACCTTATCAAGAAAAACAACTATCTGAAACATCTTAAAGTGCCATTTTCATTTCTGGATTTTGAACGCTCAACAAGTCCCTAAAACTATTACGCTGTTCAAGTAGAGCCAAGACTATCACTGAAGTTGGTAAAAATGCAATTAAAATACAAACTAAGAAAGCCAAATATGGGTTATCTTATTAAGGTTAACACAGGAAGCCCACCCAATCACTCTGTGGGTTGAAATTCTTTTCACGTCTAAAATCAGCCATCTCAATTTTTTATTTTTATTTTTTTTAGCAAAATAGGAATTTACCAAAGCTAACTCAAGCTTGTTTATTCTCTCTGTCATAAAGGAAGGAATTAGACTTGGGATAAAGACAACAAATTCATGCATTATGAGTTCTTATGTGCAATGTGTTCTTCTTCTCCAAGGAAAGGAGTAAGTCTTTATACTTCGGAAGTGCTCACATCCCTAAGACGCAAGCAATTAACTCCAGAGGTAAGCTCCCCCAGTTAACAACAATGGGCAATGATAGGCAACCAAAAAAAAACGAATAGAAAAGGTGCAAGCTATAAAGCTTCAAATAAAACTAAACTGAAATATGGATAGGATCACAGGCGATATACAAGAATAACAAAAGGAATGGATTGAAGCCAAGGAACAGCTGTGAACTGGAGGAGGAAAAAGGAGAGAAGAGAGGGTGAACAAGACAGAAGTGTCTCCACGCAGGAAACAGGAGGAAACTTGGAACAATAAGCCAGGGTTGCTGTTGGATTTAGAGGGGGAAGGGGAAGAGAGGGAAGAATGAGAAAAGGATCCTTGCAATTTGCAAGTTACATCTGTGCAAAGCAAGTCTATGTTTTGAAGGACAAGGCATAATGGACCAAAAGGCTGTTAGTTATCCTTAGCTTTCTCCTGAAGACAATCCTAAAAGATGCAAAAGAAGAGTGAAAGAATTCTCTTCCAAGTCACCAGGAAGTGACTGCTTTTAAATGTCTCAAAATGTACAGTAGTTTCAAGGAAAAACTACTTTTACCTTCATGAATTCATAGTGGGAGGTTGTTGTTTTATTAGCACAAAACTATCATCTCACATGCATGAACGTAGTAACCACTGATTCAGGTTATATATTTGAAATGGGAAGCAAAGATTTGAATTTCACACAACAACTCTGAGATACACAGTGCATTTTAGTACACTGAACAGAATTGACTATCAAGTCCTGGAAAGTGTACACTCAGTAAGATTTTTATATTCTAAAATTTCTGGTCTTGTTTACAAAAGCAGAACTAAGAGGTAAGAAGTCATTTCAAATTTATCAATAAAGAATCAATTATAGTTGTGTGGATACATGCCCCTCCAGACAACCAACACATGGTTCTTGTTCCCATCTCTCAGATTCCTTCCCCAAAGTATCGACCCAGACAGCGGCCTGGGAAAGAATCTGGCATATTCACATGCAGAATAACCATTGCACTGGCTCTGGCAATTTATAAAAATATATATATATACAAGAAAAATGAACTTGGCCTTATGGTTATTTTTTTGTGATCTACTTTAATCTGATTCAGAAAAGCTCAGTCAGAGCTTTTCTAAACAGCTCAATCAGAACACACTTTAAGTTTGGAGGGAATTTTACAGCCCACTCAATTTCAACATTCAATACATTTCCTTCCAGAAGGAGATAATGCAACAGATGTCTTCCTCTGGAAGAGTTCCCCTTGAAAACTTTAAGAAAAGTAAGTTTCTTGCCCTTAGTTGCCTCACAGAGACTCAACAAGGTTTAACTACCAAATGCTTTCGTGGTCATTTACCTGTGCTGATCTTCCTACAGCAGAGGATGGTACTTGGCACTGCTGCAAATACATCCATCACCACTTCTCTGCAGTAATGCCCACATATCATCCAGCAGGCATACAGGCATTACAGTAATGACAGCCAGCGTTACAGTAGTGCCAGAGAAGTGCTGTGCAAGTCGAAGGGAAGGAAATACCATGTTTAAAAAAGCAACATGCACAGAGAAGACAAAGCAAAGCACTGGATCCTGACAATTCCACTCCATTAAATTTAGAGGCTAGAAAACTAAAAAAAAGTCTGTGAAAAGCAACAAAGTAATATTCATTTATAGCCAAAACCAGATTCTGCAGCATTTTAATCCCTATAACCCACAACCTCCCTCTCTACGCACTAAAAAAAAACAACCAAACAAACAGTACATTCATTGTTTCTCAGTGCTAATAGGAAATGGCTTAGTTTACAAATGCTGAAAATATGGCAAAGCATATCCTGCGGTTTAGGTTGATTTGTGGGTCAAAGGCTTATTGATAGCTTTGGCAGCAACATCTTTCTTGTTGCTTATTATGGAAGACTTAAAGCGGCATGATCAGATGCAGCTATTTATTTCTCTAAGTAAAACAAGCAGTTCTATTCTGCCAGTTAACCTTTTTTTTCTTTTCAAGTATTGGACTATACAGAAGGTACCGTAGTCAGAAGCAAAGCACTGAGATGAACAAACAACAGGCTAGAGCTAAGGCAAAATAAGCCTGCAAAATTAAGTGAGAATATTGTCAAGATCTGATAGGGCAGACAAACAGTTTAATTCAACAGCCAGACTTGGGTATGAAAGCATACTACCACACTTGTAATTCTTAAGCTACCTTCTGGTGGACAAACACTTCTAATATTTTATCCTTTTTAAAAAACTATCTCACAGAACATATACACTATAAGAGGAAGCAGTGACCCATGGGCTCTCCTTACCGCAGCTCTCTGTTGCCATGAGGAAAGCCTAAATCCAAAGCCTTGACAGAAAATTACTAAAAACATCAGGCATCTTTTCAAGATTAAAAACCAGGTCACGTTACATGTGCACAAATCCTCCCCTGGAAGCGATCCTTGTTCCATCACTATTCTCATCTGACAAATGTAAAGGGCTAATTGCGTAGGTTCACTTACATTACAAACACAAACGGGGAAGGACAAACAAGGGAAAACAACTGGGTCATAAAAGCAAACAATTAGGAAACAAGACCGGACATCCATTGCCATGTAGTATACACAACTTTCACACCGAACAACGCCTTTCTTCAGGTGTTCTTTTCTTCATTTTAAACTAATGCTTCTTTATGGAGAAGGAATCACCCGTGAACAGCGAAAAGGAGCAATCACTCAGTTCATCAATTACACATTCCCCTAAACAGAGGATCGGTGGCAAAAATTTTTCAAATGCAATTCCAAGCGCAAATATCTTGCAGCCTGAATATGGTTTGCCCAGCTCTGTTATTTCACGGAAGATTCATTCATCTCGAAATACAAGGAGCCAGGAGTCAGCATAAACTCAGCTTTGCAGTCCTCCACCACCAACCCTAACTATAAGGCAGCAGCAGCCACGCATTGCTGGCTACAATTCATTTGCATTTCATCATATGCAAATTTGATCCACTACTTTTTTTTTTAAGTGTATGTCAGTTTACCATGACAAGCACACATTGCCTCAGAATCACCAGGAAAGAAAAAAAATCACTGATGAGGGAATGGCAGGAACTCACTGCCTAAGAGTCATCTTATAAAGGTAGTAATGCATGCACAAAACCAAAGTCTGAAGGACAGGGTTGATGATACAGCTCAGCTAATTTGATTGCTAGCTAGCAGCAAAAAAGGAAGCCTCCTCCCCCTTCTTTTGCTAAGTCCACACACTCCTGCTGCTTCCACTACTCCACCACCAACTCTCATCTCATTCCAGTGAGCCAATACAAGTAGGCAAATTAGCACAAAAAAAAATTCTACCAAAAAAATCAATAGTTTTCTGCTGGTTTAGCTTCCTCAAGGCACTCATTAGAAGGATGACAAGTGCCTCAGTGAATTTAACCCCATCAACAAACTGCACCCCAAAAAGCTGTTTTGTGGTCTTCAGGGAAGATAAATGAGGATGGAAGCAGAGCGACAAGCACTTTAAAAGGCTTTCTTCAAGACAGTCTGAGAATTTGAAAATGAATTGTACTAGAGACAGCACAAGGGGGAACACGAACACTTCTATTTAACTTTTAATGCTGTATTCATTGCCATGGTTTCTGGAAGCTTTCTAGTCCATAGAGCTCCCTTCCTTTAAAGTGAGGGACTAGCAGAGCTACAAGCCAAGGGGCAAATCTTTTGACAGCAAGCCTTTCAAAGTAGGAATTAAACACAAAGTTAATGGTGCAATTGGAGTGACACAGGCTTGAACAATATTAAACACAGACTTCAGGTAAGACCATACATTTCTACAGGCAGTAATTTCATTAATGCTTTAAGCGGTTTAAAAACAATCTTTACAGTACTTCCCGTGAAGTTCAGTGTCACAGCTGATTCCATAAAACCTCTGCCTCCAAGGAATCCTCCTGTCTCCTCAAAACTCAAAATTTCTGTTACCTAAACTTAAAAAAAAAAAAAAAAATCCCACTTGCACAGGACAGATAAAGCAGGTTTTCCTGCTATAAGCCAACAGTTTTCTACAATTTCTTAAATTTCAAAACTTTCCTCCAGCTCCCACTGAGCACTGCAAAGAAAACTTCCCAAACACACACAGCAGACGTGCCACTGGGCAAGTGTTTCGAGCGCCGACTTCCCAGTTTGTTGGAAGGACAGGAGCCATCTCTTGTCTTATGCACCCAAGGTAGCCAAGGCAAAGAATCTGCGGAGGCAGAGAACCAAGCTGGCACTTAGTTAGCAGTTTTCTCTCCACACAGGCAAACTCCCAGACCTTTCATTGCCAGTAACGTTCCAGAAGAGAACCAAATACGTCTCTAATGATACTAGTTAAACAAAAGTGGCAAGGAAACAGATTTCTGCGGCAGGCATCTTTGCCCTCATCTCTTAAATACGACTGCAGCTTGCACAGTAGTATCACACTGGTCAAGCCCTAAATGGAGGAATACAACATACTCGAATGTAAACAAACAAACAAAACCCCAAAAACAGAAACACCCAACTGTAATAAGGGTGGCCAGTTTTTTAAAAATAGAGCAAGCAAAAATATCTGACTATTCGACAAGTGCACACCTCTCATTTCTAACAGTTTGTAAATGCCTACACTTGAATTTTCAAAGCCCAAAATTCCAGTTTAGAAGTGCCTGTGGGAGTCCCTGATAAAGAGGAGGTAAATGCCACCTCTCCAGCTTTAACTACAGAAGACAAGGAGCACTCACAAAGGACTCAGCTGCTCTCCAGCTAGAGGTGCCATTAAATAGTTCTGTAAGGCTGAAGAATACTGCCCATTTTAAAAATGGCTTTCATTTAATAAGAAGCAGTAAGTCAACCTCTAGGAAAGCTGAGAAAGGGAACCGTGATGTTCTTCAAGAGCAGGTGCAGAGTGGGAAAGCAGGAAGGCCATAATGCCTGTCAATCCAGAAACAAGCACACCTACTCTGATTTTGTTATTAATCTGCAAGACATGTGAGGGAAAAGGAATGCCCCACTGCATCTTCTGCATATACTTATACACACAGAAAATGTGCTTTTCATTTAAAAAAGAACCCACATGCACCACCAGAAGAAACTGCTAGGCCCTGCTTATACAAGACTGAGAAATAAGAGGATAAGATCCTTGCAAGCGCATCTTTCCCCCATTTGGTTTACAAGTCACCTTCACATTAACTCATAAGTGTATGTACCCCAAATTAACAGTTACTCATCCACACCCTTATATACTGTTTCCTTCAGCTCTTAGCCTTCAGAAGTCCCATCAGTTATGACTACTTACATGAATCCAATGTTAAAATTCCTCAAACTCCATGCACTGGAGGTTTATGAGAGGGATTTACGAAATATGGAGAAGAGTTTTTTCTTTGCTTTTCTTTTCTCTTTTTTTTTTTTTTTTAAGTCAGCTTAACAATCTTCGACAAAAAAATTCTCTCTTTTACAAATAAACGATTTTTTATGTAGCTTCTTTTTTACATAACTTTTGCCAGCGTAGGATAACGCAAGCGTGTTACCATATGGCACGCCTACCAGAACTATCTTTAATNCTTTTCTTTTCTCTTTTTTTTTTTTTTTTAAGAAAATACAGCTTTACAATCTTCGACAATAAAACTTTTCCTTTTAAAAATAAATTATTTTTTATGTAGCTTCTTTTTTACATAACTTTTGCCAGCGTAGGATAACGCAAGCGTGTTACCATATGGCACGCCTACCAGAACTATCTTTAATTTCTTCCTTGGAGATGTAAGCTACAGTACCTGCAACTATGCTGTAATTTCCTTTTAGAGAGAAATTGTCAAGCTGAATTTTTTGGAACTGAAGATGTTTTCCAGTGGTTTTTTTCTCCTCCTTTTCTTTTTCTCTTTTTTTAAGATTCAAGATATCCTATTAAAAAATTGTTGATGTTTACAAAAAGTGTTTTCAGAAAGGAAGAAAAAGATCATAAAGACAAAACAATGACGCTGAAAACAACAAATGCTGTCAAAATCAGATTCCATTAATTCAGTGACTCCTCTCAAAGACAGTCTTCTTATAATGTTATCCATAACAAGAAAAGACAATGGTTTCCCTTGATTTTTTTTCTGCATGTAGCTTTATATGTCACAGGCCCTAGCAACAGAAAAGAATAGCAATGGATTTGTCTGCAGACAAGGACCATGCAGTGGGCTTTTGAGGGGGGCCCCAAGCACCCTGTGCAAACGTTATCTGAGCACAATTGCCCTGTTATTTGACTGCAAACAAGCCTGCAAGCAGAACATGGCTTCTGATACTGTACTTGACTGTCAAAGTGACAAACTACAGCCATGTTACTGACGATAAACCTGTGTGACAGGTTCACTGCAATTTAGAAAATGTTTCTAGTAGGTGTACAATAATACCTTAATCTGGTGCATCTTTATTATGAGCTTGAAATTGTGTTCATAAAAAGACAACAACAATACCACTGAAGTGGAGAAAACATGGACAAAGAAACAACTTTGTTACTCCACACCCTGGAAACCCTGCCTACTATGAAAAAATGTGTTTTCTTGCAGCATAGAATGCAAATATGAGCTAAGTCTGCAAAGTGTAAACATATACAACCTCTATCATTGAATGACTCAATGAAGATAACATGAAACTGAAGCTGGAGAAAAGGTCACACTAACTTTCCAGATACATTAAAAAAAAAAAAAAAACCTTGCCAGTAACTAAGAGAAAGCTTTTCCTGGCTCCCCTGAGACCTAACAGGCATCTTTAAAATTTATTTTTTAAATCAATTTCTAGACCGCAGATGAGCAAATCAGGTGCTGTCCACCCAACTCTACCGACAAGAGCTAAAACAGCTGTGCCAACCTTTCTAGCTTTGCCATGCAATAACTTCAGTTTCGCTCTCCATTTTTCAACCAGCAGGACTACTTGAAACAATGGAGGCAAGGCTAAAGGTTTGCTTTCCTGGGTTTCAGAAGGGTCTGGAAAAAGAAACAAAAATCTCATTACTGCCTTTAACAGAGTGTATGGTTTCATGCTTTTCAGTTACCAGTTAGCCAAACACCACGGATCGTGAGGCTCCCTAATTTGCAAAGCAGACTCCCAGGGCACCATGGTATTAGAAATCCTGTCCCCCTCCTCCGTTGCAGCAGCTGAGAATTATGAAGGAGGGGGACAGCTGGGCTTCTCATTAGGAGCACGGCGCCTGAATCCAGGGACAGTCATTTGTATCTGCCTCCAACTAGCAGCCTCGACCCCCCAGCTGGGAGGCGTCTTTCCCATCTCTCCTGGGGTGAGACACTAGCAGCGCAATTACAGGCAAGCTGGTTTGGTGTGACAGAGTTTGAAGACAAACGCAACGGGGAGACCCAGAGCGGAGCGAGCATTTGTCTCCATGAAAACACAACTTACCAGAACACTCCAGTTCACAAGATAAAGTGCCTTCACTAAAAGCAGGCTACATGTACATCTGGCGGTTATCAATATAAGCCTTTAACAACTGTCAGATATTATGGCACCAGTCCCACAAACTGCACACGCTTAACTCCAAACACACAGGTCCGCTCAGCAGAGCAAAGGCCTTAATGGAGCCTTGCTCCGTAAGGGCGCCTTTTCCAGCTGCCTGGATCTCCCTTCTTTCCCTAGAGCACATCTTCACTTTAATTAATAGGTCACTGAACCGGTTTATGTTAATTGTCATAACTACCTCGTCTTTGTTCCCAAGGGGAGGGATCAAAGTTCATTCAGTTGCCGTCTATGAGGCAAAAGAACGAAATCTAAGGTTCTGCACACACCTACATTGCCGCTAATTCCCCCGGGAGCCTCGCACGCCGCCGCGAGCAGCTGCCTCGCCGCGAGCAG
>NW_020451149.1:1394941-1401275 GCF_003343035.1 Apteryx rowi
CCTAGACACCTCCCCCTCCCCCCAGAGGCCCCCTCGATGTCCCCCACTCCTCTCAAACACACCCCCTCTCCATCGGATACCTTCCCTTCCCCCAAAGGCCCCTTCTCTCCCTCGACACCCTGCCATCTCTTCAAATGTATCCTCCCCTACCCCCAAAGACATCCTTCTCCCCTTAAACATCCCCCTCAGACACCCCCCAAGGCCCCCAAACACCCCCTCTGGGACATCCACCTCTGCACCCCGCAGCCACCGCCCACAGCCCAGGCACCCACAGTCCCCCAGGTGCCCCGGCTCCCCCCCAGCACCTCCAAAGGGAGTCGGGGCCATGAGCAGGGCACCGAAGGGAGAGCGGGACTCAGCCCCCAGCCAGCCTCTGTCTCCAGGTAAACCGCGGCACCACTCTGGACCACAGTGTCCCGGCTGTCATCCAGGGACGCTTCATGGGCACTACTATAACATGAATGAGTGCGACAGCCTTGGGCGCTCCTGGCAGCAGGATCCTTTCACCATCTTCCCCTGCCTCGTAGCCTGTCACGGGGCTTCTCACAAGCAAGGGGTCCCAGTGCCTCAGACTCCTGTTTGTGCGGCCTGTTACTGTATGTTGATTTAGGTGCATCACAGAAACGATGCTGCTTCTGCCCATGCGAAGCCTCAGTGCAGGCCCTTGGCAGGGCAGCCCCTCAGTTTTGTGTGGAGATATGTCCCCGGCTGTGACAGCCACTGCTGGGCACAGTGTGAAAAGAGCCCCGTGGCCACTTACTAAGTGTCATAGGAGAGCCATGAAAAATGCCTGAGCAATAGTGTGGACTCCCATATTCCTCTTCCACCCCAGACTGCTTCCCTGACAGCCTGTGGAGCAAGTCTGCAAGATAAAGAAGCAGAACGCTTCGCACTGCTTCAGCATTTCATGCAAGGGACTCAAAACCCATTACCCCTTCCAAGTTTCCTTATGAAACCTTTCTAGGTGTGCCACAAAGGGGTTCAGCTACCTAATCCACAGATAACCAACACAGTCACAAAAAGAATAGAGGTATCTTATCTTCTGCATTTCTGCCCTCTTCACGTAGTTAGTCCTATCTTCTTTTTAAATAAATACATAAAAATGACTTTCAATATTTCAGAAGTATATAATGTTTGATTTGCAAGCACTCTTTAACAAAGTTGGCAGGCAGTTAAGGAAGGACACACCTCTAAATAAAGATAGGGCCACTTGCAAGCTACTGAAGTTAAATCAATCAAGTCCTGCCTTCAAACCCTTGGCAAGTTTTCAACATTGCCTTTACCCAACCTCTGCCCTGAACCTCCTCACCACGCGAGGAGTGTAGGTTAAAAACTGTACATCCTCTCGTGTGGAAATTTCATATACATAATAGTCAAAGAGTATAGTTTCAGCATAAGAAGTTTCAGAATAAGTTCAACCACCTCTTTGCTGGCAATGATAATCTGAACACACAGTGTGAAACACAGTGTGTTCTTCTTAGACAAGAGGGCCATTCCCTTAAGTTCAAACGGAGGGTGCACAGCACATTTCAAAAGATGTCCAACAACCCTTTAAACACTAGGCGACAGCTGCAGGCTGTATTTTTGGGTTCTGGGGACTATGCTCTGGGAATTCTTACCTTCCACTTCCAGATCAGGAATGATGGTCGTAATTTTTTTGTCTCAGATGTTTGAGGGGAAAAAAAGATAGACAGCAGCATCCAGAAGGCTCTAAAATAAAGCATTATGTTCATATCAAACAGGGATCAAAACTTAGCTCTACTTAGCTACCTCCAAGGGCCACTTCTCAACAGCAGAAGTTACGATCCGAGGGTGTAATTTCATGTGAAAATCTACCTCCGTTTAGGTAAGATCCAGCTGGATTTAGGAGAGGAGAAAGGGCAGATGGCACGGTATTCCCAATGTTCCCTCCTGGGCTAAGAGGACTGCACATGCATGTAACCTCACAAAGCCGAGACTGTGCCAGGTACACCATAGGAAAACCCAGTGACTTTCAAGTTTGTTACCTGGCAAATTTAGTATGTTGAAACATGCTAGGATTCCACACAGAGTTAAGTTTCTGTATGGCAAGTGTGGGGTTTCTCTGAAGTATAATACCTTACATTACAACAATGAAGGCCTCTGCTTTTCTCATGCTTTTAAATGCTGAAACTGCATTTTCTGGGTTCTGGTTCTGTCCTCCAGAGTAAGTCATAATGTCAGGTCGGTGTGATTCTAAGTAAACAAAAATTATACTAGTGTTTTTAAGGCACTTTTAAAATCAAGTGCCTTAATCAAGTAAATGCATTTCATGACGTTTGCAATTTTCTCCTTGGTCGTATTAGTAAAGGCAGACATGAAATGGGTCTTGGTGTACTTTCTAGCACCCTGCGTTTACAGGCTGTCAGACTAAGTTGGCGACATAAATCAAGTTCCAAAAATATTACTAATCTTTCTGGTGTATTCGTGTTTGGACCTGAATAACCTCCGTTCTCTGTTCCCACCCATACGCTTCCTTCTACCCACAGAATGTTTTATTTTAGTGGCAAGTTAGAATTAAATGTCTGTTACTGCAGCAGTCAGTAGTCAGTAGGAAATACTTTGCCTGGGTTGCTGTCAGGAGAAATGATTACATAATGTGTAGATTTTATGCCTCACATTACTATTGCTCTATTCACGATGGCTAAGGGTCACATGAAATGCTTACTTGAGACACTGGGGATATAAGGGACTGGCAGCATGCTGCAGTATTACGTAAGAGCAGAACTGCTCGGTTGCTCCAGTAAAGGCATATTAGATGTACCAAAGGCCTCACAACTGTCATTTTGGTTTATCCATTATACCATATAGCATAAAGAATTACTTTGAAAGGGCCCTAAAGCTGAAAGCTGACAAAACGCTTTTGCTTCTGAGGGGAAGTTTCCAGCTTTTGCAACAAAGATTGTAACACAGCTCAGTAAACACAGAAGATTCAAGCTGAAAAAAGTTCAGAAATGAAGATCAAAATATTGATTACGTATTGAGATATATAAAAAGGGGATTAAAACTTTGTTTAGAAATGTAAATAATATAGTATGTAAATACTAAGGTCTATAAATATTCTCCCCACATTCTACATAAAACTTACAGTACGCATCAATTCTTTTATTGGATACTTGTGCGTTAAGGTAAGGGATTTGATTTGCCAACAAAGAATACCTGGAGGACTAACGATATAATAGTAGCGTAACATTTAAGTATAAATATCAGATAAAATCTATAGTACATACCTGGAGAGTAATTCTTCTGAACAAAAATGCAATGCATGAAAAAATTACAGAAAATCCAAGGTATTATATGGTGGTCCTGAGAACCACCTTAATCCTGAAGCTGGGATAGTAGAGCTCATCAGCTTTGTTATTGCTGGATTGTAGAAAGACTAACAAACACAGCCTACTGTTGCCTTCAACAATGTTTCAGTACTCAGCTACGTGTCATTCCTGCAGCAGCGTGCTTACGCATTAATAATAAACATCTCAGAAATAAATTAATTGGAAGACATGCTACAGAAGTCTCCACAGTGTTTGTGGCATGGGCACCCCCAGCAGGGGTTTCATTCTACTTCAACTTCTCCAGGCAATTTTTTTTTTTTTTCTGTTTTCTGGAGTCGGAGGCTCACTCAGCCTAAGCATGTTACCTGCTGCTGAATGCTGAGAGGGTTGTAGATGAACAATTGTATGATGGGGTCCACTCTCACAGAAAGCGATGGAAGCCCCCCTCCTTAAGTAACTTAAAGTTAAATGAATAATTTCACAATACACCATGACAGAATATTAAGTCTCAATTTTGCTTGACAATAGATTGCACAGTGATA
The DNA here is from genome assembly GCF_003343035.1 of Apteryx rowi. Lineage (NCBI taxonomy): Eukaryota > Metazoa > Chordata > Aves > Apterygiformes > Apterygidae > Apteryx > Apteryx rowi. The sequence continues at coordinate 1,398,774 of NW_020451149.1, forward strand.
AATAATGTACCCCAACAGAAATTAAGCCTTTTTTTTTTAGTATCAGGCTGGAGGAGGCTTTTCTTTTTTCTCCGCTTAAGCAAAAGACAAGCTGATACAAATTATTTTTAACAGTAGCCTGTTTAACACTGGGTATTGAAAAAGGCATCGTCCAAGTAAATAAATTAACTTCTTGGTTAACAGCTGTGTGGAGGGGGACTTTCTAGAGTCCTTGTATTTTTACTTAGTGTAACACATTTCCTCTCATAGGTAGGTTTCATTAAACATCAGCTTTGAAAAATAAATACATGCGAATTCTATTGTCCTATGATGAACTTTTTTCTGATCCCATGCAGATGCTTTGCTCCTCCCACGCTTGCCGAGGAAGCCCGGAGATTCCTGTAAAACTTCGATGTCAACAGATGCCCAACAAAATGGTGCCCTCTAAAGGTAATTTGCACACACTGAGAAGCCATGAGACAAATAGCAATGTGATATTTCTCACAGTACTTGGGAAACAGATATATTAAAGGCAAAATGGGTGGACGATGTGTATCTGTGTTTAAGAGAATCCTCCTTGCACCCTGCTTGGTTCAGAAACCTTCAAGAACAATTAATCTGCATGAAAAGAGAATGCACATAACACTCCCATGGTCAGTAAGATTCAGTGATTGTGTTATTCAGTGAATACTCTTATAGTACGAAAGCTAATCTAGATCAAAGATCAAGTGTTCAAGGGGAATTACTATAACTACCTTAATTTTTTGCACCTAGAAAATGTACCTGCAAGAAAAACTTGACATTTCAACTATGAAAAACTTGAACATGTACCACTTGATATATGTACCTTTAGCTCTGAGTTCAACATTCCTTTGAAAATGCGTATAGAGATTTATTTTGAAAAGTCAAAAGAAATTGAGAGATAATGTTGTCAAGAGATGATGTTTTAATTAGCAAGGCAATAGTCTGTTGTATAAAAATTTGTTACATGAAATCGTTTATAAAAGCCAAAGCATTAACGAGATGACTTAAAATAGATTGTTTACCTAAGAAACATTCGAGACTTCTGGTAAATTAATGGGTTGGCAGCACTACAAGCTGAAAGACTTGTAGTGGAAAATGGCAGAGAACACCTTCTGTTGAAATCCTCAAGACATGTTTTGACTGATACCCAGTAATGGCACACAACTGTCACCCTTCTCTGGTGATCTCAAGACTGGAACAACAGGAGCAGAATAAAAGAGGACAGTCTTCACTGTCGTGGCTGTCTCCACCTCGAAGGCCAGGGTCCGCAGCGCCAGGAAGGCATGCCATGTCCTCATCCCGAAAGACCATCTGCTCAGATACCTGCCTCGATACCCTGGATCTGAGCCACTGAACTCTGCAGCCTCCTTCGACTTCCTGCACTGCTCTTCCAGCTTATCTTGCCTCTTCTTGCTCTTTTTCCTTCATCGTAAATTTTTTTCTTCCCCCTTCAGCATGCTGTTGCCTTCTCCGAGCATGAGCTTACAAGCAGAAAGGCCAGCTAATACCACTGCCTGTCCCAGCCTCACAGCAGGAGCGGTTTGCCAGCGCTCACCAAGCCGGGCCTGCGTCAGCTTAGCAAGGAGACTGCAAGCACCAAGTCAGCACCAGAGACAGAAGCCGACGCTTGCTGGTTTCCCCCTTATCCTTCTCACGTAGATGTATAACAGCAGAACGGTGTTTCCAGACCATCTGAAGGTTTTGTGTCTATTGCAAGCAGGTTAAGGCAGTACTGCTCTAATGTACAAAACTGTCAGGCTGGGATGTGAGCGAGGGGAAGAAAATCAGCTCTCCTAAGAAAATCTGCAGTCCACAGGGAAAGAGTATAGAGAGTCCTGTCAAACTGCAGTCTTACTTAACAGCTCACATTGCAAATATGCTGGGTTTTCCTTCCTTTTCTGTGTCTTTGATATAAAAAAAAAAGTAAAAATTTGCGTGGTGATACAAGTACTGACTGTGCATAAGCCATTAAGAACTTGTCATGAATCCCTGAGCCATACATCTCTGTTTAATATAATGCCCGTTAAGAAGGATTTCGTTTATAACTCATTTCTTACAGAGCCTGAGCCGCCCTCTCCTCCACAGCATAGGCTGCGTGCACCTTACTGCTGGGAGACAGCCCGTCTGCTTCTCCCGCTGCCGTCGCCCCACGGCTGGGGCCTCCTTCCTCCTTCTCCTCCCGCAGCGCCACAGCTCCCGCGTCCCGCGAGGAACGTGGCCTAGGAAGCAGGAGTGAGTAGCCGCGACTTCGGCCGGCGGGGCGGGGAGAGGGCGTCCCGCGAGCCCCCGGGCTGCTGACAGCGTGCGGGGCCTGCAGGGGCCCGAGCAGTCGCCCCCCGGGCGGCGGCCCGGGGCTTCGCACAGGGCAGCAGCACCGGGGGCGGACGAGGCCTCTGCGGGGCGGCTGAGAGCGCCACGGCTGAGCCAGGCTCGGCCCCCCCAGCCCCTCTTGCAGGCGAGGCGAGGGGAGGGCAGGGCCTGCCCCGGCCCCTCTCCCTC
>NW_020451149.1:1401531-1471160 GCF_003343035.1 Apteryx rowi
CGCCCGCCCGCCGCCGCCCGCCGCTGCAGCCAGGTACGGCCGGGCCGGGCCGGGGCGCAACATGGCGGCGGCGGCGGGACGGGGGCTCCGCCGAGCGCGCCGCGGAGCCCGCCTTCCTCCTCCTCTTACGCCTTGCTTCTGCTCTTGGTGCCAGGTTGCCGGGTCTCCCCCTCAGGAGGGCCGTCTGGCAGAGCCGGAGCCGCCGCCACCGAAGGCGGAAAACGAAGACTCCGTCTTTCTCATCAGGGCGCAGGGCTTCCCCTTCTCGTGCACCGAGGAGGACGTGCTGACCTTCTTCGACAGTACGGGGGTTAATCTGGTGTAGGGTGGCGGCCCGGTGTGCTCTTACGGACCCTCGTGTTTCGTAATTAGTTAGCAGAAAGAATTCTTGCAAATCGTTAGTCAGCAAAAGATGAATACTTAACACTGGTGCAAAACTGTGCCTCATTTATGCCTATAATACATGCAGTCACCTTCCAGTAGTTTGGAAGTCATTATAGAAGCTAACTCTTCAATAGAGCGTTTCATATGTATTTGAGCAAGCCTTCCCCTTAATCAGCGTTTCAACTGTAAAGGCACATTGCTCCAAGTCCAAGCGGTCAGCTTGAATGCTGTTATGGTTGGCTTCCCCCCTCCCCCCCTTTTAAACAGACTGCAAGAATGGCGTTTACTTCCCAGTTAAAATTTCAGAGCTGCTTTCTGAGCTTAACGAATAGCCTGCTGCATACCTTTGCAGGGTTGATCCCTCCATTCTGTAATATCATGATACATCCTGCCACAGTAGAACAGATTGTCAGATCAGATTTTTAAATGGTTTGATAACCTGCCGAGCTAAATTAAGTCAGTTTGAACTCCTAGAGGAAAGAGCTTCCAGCAGGCAGAGCATAAGTGACTGAAAGACCCCATAGCATTTCTTTTAGATTTAAAGAAATGGTTTTGAAACAAAGAATTGCTTTCAGAAACAAAAAGTTCACCAGCAGCATGAGGATATATATTATGCAATTATACAGTTGTGGAAGCTAACGGATGCCAAGTCAGTTTCTTCTCTGTGAAGAGTGTTTTGTGTTAGCATTAAGGTTAGAAATGGCAGCTTCCTAGCCTTTGTTTCAGGACAGTACTTTACACTGCTGAGAGAAATGGCTCTATACAGAATATTCGGTTTGATTTAGAATCAAAACACCCCCATGTTTGATGCAACTGCATATTTTTCTGTGTATCACGTCTTCCCTAATTTCTAGGCTGTAGAATTCGAAACGGTGAGAACGGCATACACTTCCTCTTAAACAGGGATGGGAGACGCAGGGGAGATGCCCTGATTGAGCTGGAATCAAAAGCAGATGTCCAGAGAGCCTTGGAAAAGCACTTGAGATACATGGGCCCACGCTACGTGAAAGGTATGTTTGAAACGGCAGAATGTAAATTGGAAGAAAAGCATGCTCAGGTCAGTAAGAGCTGCTTGAAAACGAAACAAGTAGTAAAGCTGATGTGTGGGGGACAGTGGAGCGAGATGCGGGATGTGAACAGAATGGAAGAAAGCAGCAAAAGTGACAACAGAGGCACCACTAAGTCAGACTTTGCTAGGCTGGGCAGGGAGGAAAAGGGGAGGTGACTTGTGCAGCGAGGGGTACCCTTGGGGTGTTGCAGAGAGCTCTAATGGGGGGAAATGGGATGAAGGTTGGGGGAAGAATGTTGCTTTAGAAGAAGGGTCCTGCAGGGTACCACCTTCTGCATACCATGAAGGGAAACATTGTGTGCGTGTGTTCCCTGCAGTGTTTGAAGTACACGATAAAGATGTAGAAGGCTTATTGCAGAGTCTGCGGCATGAGTCCCAGGCCATTAATGATGGAGTTGTTCTACTCAGAGGCCTTCCGTTCAGCTCCACTGAAGATGATATTTCAGATTTCTTTGCAGGTAACTCGGATTAACTTTTGCTCTTTGGTTAGGATTTATTTCCTGCTCTAAGTTCAGTTTAGCTAGGCTGTCATTGCTCTAAATGAGATTTGCAAAAGCACTCTAGTCTACCATAAGAAGCCACGAGCACCTTGAACATTGCGAAAAGTCACTATCCCCTTGCAAGTGAATGCATCTAAAGCTTTCAGCTGCAAGATTATAATACTACCTGTGACTATTTTTGGAGGTCTAACCTAGGTTAAGTATTTGCAGCAGTCTTTCGAGGGTGGGGGGGAATAAGGAAAGGGATGAATCTACATCAATTTTTCTGCACTTTGATTGCTTTGATTTTGGAGCAACTGTTTCCATTTCTTGGGAAGCTTAGGGAGACCGCTGCAGAAGGTAATATTAAAGTAAACCCACACACCTAGGCTTTTAAAAAAAAAAAATCCATCCAAAGTAAGTGTAGAGGCCCAGCCCAGTCTGTTGGTGTAAGTTTTGATTAAGGTAGACTCACAGATCTTACTCTGTATTGTGTCTGATGTAGTGACTTCATGGACTACAAGCTCTCCAGGAAGATACCGCATGGTGGGGGGGCAAGGGAACAACACCTTAACTGAATTTGGCCTCATTTTTAAGAGGAGAATGAAAAAAGTGACCAGAGCAAGGAGTTCTAGTTCAGGTGTATTTGTGCCTTGGACTTACTTGTTCTCTAGAACTTCCATTCATTTGCTGTTCTTGTTCGAAGCCTTATGTGGATTAGTTATTGCAATTGAGGCTTCTGTGAAAACTAACTTGTAAAAATACGATAAAATGGAATAAAGAAAGAATTAGGCTTAATAAATAACTAAATAAATAATAATAAAGCTGTATTGGGCCAGCATGAGCAGTTGTTTTGGAACTAGGTAACTGCTGGGTTGGCTTCTCTCTTAAAACAGAAGGGGATGGGAAGGGATGTCTTTTTGGGCTACGGCACAAGTTCCTCTGACAATGTAAATGCCTTTTTCCCCCATATAGGTTTGAGCATAACTGACATAGCTTTCGTTAACCGGGGAGACAGAAGAACAGGAGAAGCTTACGTGCAGTTTGCAGCTCCAGAAATGACAGCTAAAGCCCTATTAAGGCACAGGGAATACATTGGGAATAGGTAGGTGCTTTGCTCTGGTTAACAGAAGATAGCAACTGGTCTAAAGCATGTGGTGTAACTTAGAGCTTGCCTCTTACCAGAGGAAGCAACAAACTTTAATAGTAATGCTTGTATACTATAGCTAAAGGCTTAGATAAGATTCTGCCTTTGGATTCAAATTCCCTTGGAAACCATGGCAGTCTCACAGGGTGGTATCAGACTGTTACTCTGTGCCTTAAAGCATTTCTTTTCTAATAGTGCCCTCTTAAATATTCTGAGATGAGTTTTACCATTTCTGGGGGTATTTTCTGAAGAATTTTGACAGCACAAGGAGAAAAAAAAAAAAACACAAAAAAGTGAAAAATTTTTGATGGGCTTCTCTGCACTGCAGAGCAGCCTTTGGCACATGCAGCTTGTTGGGGGGCTTTCATGCCCATCAAAAGTCATCTCTGTTCTTTTGCAATACACCTGAAACCAATCTGACCCTTGTGTGAGTGGTTTGGCAGTGGTCAGAGCCAAGAGGAGTTATAAAGATAGACAGCGCTCGCCCAGGCATCACTACAGAAGGGTCGCCTTCCCGCTGCGAGCATTTGCCAGCGCTCAGCCCTCACCTCTGAGGTTTCACAATGTCACCAGATGCTTTCCAGCACTCTGGCAACCCTCGCTTTTTCCTTCAGTCCAGCACATGCCACAGCCAGCATCTCCATCAGGAGCATCGGTCATGCAAAGTGCCACTTACCAGATCCCTCTGGCTTGAGTCCGTTTCCGTAACTGACTACTGCTCAGCAGCCGATCTCCTCAGCGACTCCGCTGCCTGTCTGGGCTGTCCTTGAGCCCCACTTACACTTTCCTACAGAACATAGAGCCCCTACACCACGCTCTTCCCTCCTGAGGTCCTCTCTTTTCTCAAGTAGAAGCACATGCAGCTTCTCCCTGGAGTCATGAGCTATGCTCTGGATATAAGGTTTGGTTTTACCTTCTTTGGGTTTTGATTTCTCTTTGATAGCTTACTTCTCTTTCTGAATGTCAGGTTGCAGAATATTTCTCCTAACCATACGTCTTCTTTTACAGGGTACTGGTACCCACTTCCCTTCTTTTGTTGCTTTCTTTCCTGTTTGTCTCTCCCCCATTTTAAAAGGAAACCGCCCCTCTGGAGGTGTGCCCAATAATTGAATTACCTGACACATCTCCCTACCACCAGTGGGGATTAATTGCTCTCCCAATTTACAATTAACCTTTTCTTTGTCATGTTGGAACAGGGCTGAGCAGACTCGCCTACCTGGGTTTATACATCTCTGTTACTGTGAGATTAGCCAGGAAACAGAGTAGGTTGTAAAATGACTGTCAACTTTCTCTTGTTCTTTCTGGGTTATTAATTGTATCCAGAAACTGCCATCAGTTGTGCACACTATGGAGTGTGGGCTCATGGATATTAGGCTGTAAGCTCTGTCGGGCTCTACAGACAGCATCTTGGGTTCCTCGCCTTGCTATAGCTGCTCCTGTTAGGAGGGAGGAAAGCCTTAATTGGATGTTCTCGCTCTCGTGTTCTCCATCACATTATTTCTTCTCTGCTATGGAAATGAGCTACTCTTACATTTATGTAAGGACAAGCTGGGTGCTGTTTCCAAGGCTCTGAAAGATTGGCATAGGAGGTTCTGCATAAGGGCATCTCGGGTAGAGGAAGATGCAAGGTGTTACCATTTTATGCTCTGCCTAAACCTGCTAATATTTTATTTTATTTTATTTTATTTTATTTTTGCAATGTAGGAAGAGCCTTGCTAGATTCCCTTAGTGTTGCATTTCATGTTGGTGTATTGTATCTGTAGCTTTAATTTCCCACACAATTACATTTTACTCCATTAATTTCATAGAGGTATGTAAAATCTTATTGGAGCCACTGAGGTATTTAGTACGACCCTGCGCAGCTTCTGTATTTGCCTGTTTCATTAATCTCCTGTTTTGGGGTTGGCTTTTTTTTTAATTTGGGGGTTGTAGAAATTGCAGGTGTTGTCAGTGCAGTTTGCAGGGGTGCATCATGGGGGAAACAGTTTCGCTCATGTACAGGGCTGATTGGAAAGGATGCGTGCTACTGCAAGGAATAGAGAACATTTTTCACAGCGAGTAAACCTGTATTTCTGCAGCAGAACATAACCTTGCTTTGTAATGATTGTTACTACTTCTACAAGAGCTTTCTAAAAGGCTGTCAACTAAAGATCTTGTCCAGGCAAAACTGGTAATCGGTCTGACAATGGGTGGGTTTAAAGGAGACTGACTGTCATTTCAAGTTAAAAAAGGCTTCATAAATCTGAGTGACTTAATTAATTTTTCAAAACTGTTACTTGCCAGTTCCCCCAAAATAGTAACTACGTACCACAACTCTCACATCTAGTAGGTAACTAGAGCTGAGCTAGGAATATGTCCTGAAGTAATGATATTTCCTTAAGATCTGGAGTGCTTTGTGGAGGGCACACACGTGCCACATTATCTTTTCCTTTTAATTCTAGATACATAGAAGTGTATGTAAGTAGAAGGCATCAAATGCAAAGGCACATGATGCATCACAAAGAGATGTTGTCTTCCCCGAGAGCGGGTAAAGAACATGAATCAGTTTTCGAAGAAGGAGGAATGAGTGACGCAGGAGGGTCCAGTGCCGAAAGAGAGAACAGTGAGTCCTTCCCTGTTACATGTGTTCTTTGAGGCACCTTCATGTTATTCGCGCTGTCTGCGCAGGTATGACCCTGCGTTTCTACAGCTTTCACATGAGGGATGTGATGATTGCAAGTGCTAATGGTGCTTTTGCTCAATTCTACAGAACTGTACAGAGAAGTAACAGAAAGGTCTGGGTGTGTTTCAGAACCTGGGAATACCTCGTTGTCGCAGCATTTTGTCCACGTGAGGGGTTTTCCTACCCAAGCTAGCGCCCAAGACATAATAAATGTGAGTAGCAGTAAGAGGATGAACGATGGTGGCTGTCAGTGCCAACATTAATTGATTAATCTGTACAGAAGAAGTAGCTTAAAATTTGTGATTTATCTCTATCTGTGTTAGTCCTCAGTGCTCCCTAGTTTCAGGTCGACTGTATGTGGAAACTTTAGCTGGCATCATGTTGCTGAGGGCTGCTAAAGGGGTTACAGGCTCCCCAGGGTCGCTGTGACACCATGGGCACAGTAGCTGACAGGTTCTCTAGGGCTCAGCGTTATACTTCCTTCTTTAAATACGAATGGATAAAAGCTTGCTGGGTATCTTGAATATCCACTACTCTCATTTGAGCATCCGTTTATAAACTTAGATTTCTGAATAATTGACCACACATAAAATAAATTTCACAATCTTTTTAATATCAAACCTGCATATCTTTTATAGCATACAGAGTCACAGAATGAAGGTACATACATTCAATGACTTTGGGTTTTGTACAGAATTTGGATGCTGTGTGATGACTCTTGTCAAAAAAACCATTGCCTGGAGCTTACCTGCCCAGAGGGTGGGATGCTGTGCAGCGTGGCACAGCGGACTCACGTGTGCATCAGCTTCACCCACACCTGGSGGGGGGGGGGGGGGGGRGGGTTGCTGCTCAAGTGCTTAGTACACAACAAGCCAATGAGCTCAGACCACGGTGGTTGCACACGCTTTGTTAGTTAAAAAAATATATATATATATATATATATATATGTATGTATATATCAAGTTCAAGTTTCTCTGTAACAGGGTAAGTTAGTTACTGGTTTTCATTCCCTTGGAAGTCCTGGGAGTTGGAGTCTTGTTGTTTTATCCAGGGAGACTCTGCTCACCCAACTCACCATGTTTGGTTCCCCTTTTTTTTTTTCCTTTCCTTTCTCTTTTTCAGTTTTTTGCTCCCCTGAAGCCCACAAGGGTCATGGTAGAATACAACTCCCATGGAGAAGCCACAGGAGCAGCAGATGTTCATTTTGAGAGCCATGAGGACGCAGTTGCTGCAGTGGCCAAGGAGGCGTCACATGCACGTAAGTGAAAAGGAAGGCTGGGTTACAACTATAAGCCTTAGATCCTCAGGTGCTTGGGCACATCCCATCTGGCTACTGGTAACCCACTGCCATAGGATCATTTTAAATCTGGAATTCCAATTTGCTCTGTAATACTAAACTGGCTTTCTAGAAAAGAGAGGGGAATGTAATATATACAGGTAACTGAACACAAACGGACCTCTCTCAAATTGTTCCCCAGAGTGCAGCTCCATTGAATTATTCTTGAAAGAACATCCAAAGGTCAAACAAGATTGCTAGTGACAGTGGAATGATAGCAGATTTGGTAAGTGCAGCCCTCTCTTTTTAGAAATGTGCATCTTTCTTACATTTGTTATTTCTGATACTTCATATATTTCAAATAGCTTAAAGGCTGTAATTTAAAATAAGTGGCTGAAGTTGATCATCACTGCTCACCAGAGGTCAGGCATCAGGCCTGAACACTGACCTAAGAATCCAGATTTCACAAGAATAAGTTCTTGTGGCGAAAGGTAGGAGCTCATTTCTGAGGTTACAGCCAGAGCTGGCCAAGGCTGCTGTGCTAGCCCAGACTTTGCAGAGCTACACAGAAGCTTCACCTTCCACAGCTGAGGCATCCTGGAATGTACAAAAGTCTTGGGTTTGGTTTGGTTTTTTTTTTAATAACTCTCCTAGTTCTGATTTGTAAAAAGATTCTGATGTTATTGTATTTCCTGGCATGGAAGTTGAAGAGTGGTTAAGTGTTTTCCACAGCCATATATTGACAGTAATTGGTCTTTCAGCTGGGGAGAAATGTTGCTTACAGTTATGGGCAACAGTTTGGCCAGCTGTAGCATTCTCCAGTTTTTCTTATTTTTGTAATCCAGCCGCTCTTTCTAAATCGTGCAAGTGTGTTAGAAGGCCTGTTCTCAATGCAGATAGGTTGTAATGCTTGTTGCAATATTAACAACAGGGGAAAGGCTGTAGTGGGACAGTTTAACATTTGGGGGGGGGGGGCCTGTACATGGCCTGTGTACCTCTCAGTGAGGTTTATGTGAAAAAATACAGGCTATATTGGGTTTGAGAGTGAGGGACACTTGTCTTGGGCCATGGCAGGCACAGTGCAGCATGAAAGTTTGTGCTGCTGTTAAGTCTGGGTGACTTGCCATGTACCTGTCCCTACTGAAAACATGGCATGGCCCTTCCTGGTGTAAAAGAAGGGTGATACACCATATTTACAGTGGGAATAGGGTTTCCTGTGACCCTTATCTAAGTCCCTGGCCAACTTCTAAAGCTTCTGTGAATTCTCTTCTGAAAGGGGAGGGAGAGGAGGTTACAGGAAGGACCCTCCCAAGCCCACTGGGCTAGCCTAGCGGCAGTGGGGAGGGCCAGCTCACATGCCACTGCCCACGGGGAGCTCAGGGGATGTGGCAGTGCAGCGCTGGCTTTTAACCCAGGCTAGGGATAAGCTCTCAGGGCAAAGATTCAGCATGCCCCTACCTTAAGTGCACTTAGCTGCAACCTCGGTCCTACAAAACACTCCTTGTCGAGTCCTTTCAGGAACGCACAGGACTGCTTTTGAGCTGTGTGCAGGGACTCGGGCCCAACAGAATTAACCCTCCTCCCTTCCACCCCACAAGAAAATTTCTCATCTCTTGCAGGCTGTTTGTACTGTCTTACCTTTTTTGGTGAGATCTTTTAATATTGCCAATTTCTACAATTCCTTTATGGGAAACAACTGTTTACATTAAAATGCAATGGTATATTTAAAAAAGGCAAAGAACAAATAAAGCTGCAATGAGGTAGTAAAAAGCTTTTCTCCTCCTCCTTTTTAGGGCAAAGCCAACACATTCCGTGCTTATCATCATAAAGATGAAGTACAGGTGTCACTGCTCAGTGGCAAAGATAAACTGTATAAAATAATTTAGTTTGGATTTGTGTAAAAGCATGTAATAAATTGCCCTGACATACTCTGCATAAATCGTCTGTTTCAAAAGTAGAAAAAGTAACAGTGAGACAGCTAATGCTGCAGGATGGAGGCAGTTCTGATCTTCAGCTGAAGCATGAGGTGCCATGCACTGGAGGGCAACGACTCAGCTCTGACCTGAGAGGATCTTCAAGCAGAATTATTACAGAGGAAACGCCTTTTCTGAGAGGGGACTGGACATTCAGGCACTGCAGTCATGTCTGACTGTTCTCAAACCTACACGATCTTCTCATGTGCAAAGCGTTGCTCCCCCGTGAGAGTCTCGTCGCTTCCTGCACTGTCCTAACTCCTGGTGGCTAAAGGCTGTTACTAGCATCTCAGCTGAACAATGAGTCGTTCCTTGAGTTAGTGGCCCTTACAGAGACAGGGTCTGCTGCTGCTCGTTCACTGATGTATTTCTGTGTCAGAAGGAATGGTAAAGCCCCCGCACAGTAACTTGTTTTGGAAGTGGATAGGTACCTCCAAGCAGGAGAACTTATTGCAAATGAAGTGTTGAGGTACAGTATACACAACATGAACAGAAGAACAGTATTGGCAATAAACCTAAACCAAAGTGATTTAAGATCCTAATGCACAAAAGTCAGCATGTGCTGTGTTTTATAGCTAATACCTTGTCCCTCTTACCACACTTCTCTCATGCTGTGTAAGCATTTGTACATCTGTTACGGGTTTTGAAATACTTTCATAAGAATATAGCCACAGCGTAAAGGAAGGATTGCTCAGGATCCAAGATACAGATGAGAAATTTTATTATGTGTGGAACAAAACTAACACGAGAAAAACTGCCTTCCGCTCTCCCCCGTCCAAACATTCCAGGTGTGACTCCAAAAATCAAGCATTACAAGCAGTACCTGAGCAAACGTGCCTTGAACATTTGCAGCATCACAAAGCATAATATCCAGTACTTGCTTAAAAGTAGAGATGTTCACTGACATCTACTATAACAGGAAAGAGGCAAGCGCTAACACAGACAGTAAACACGCGTCTCGCTCTGACCTTTTTAAATGTCACTTACTATTACAGCAGCCAGGGCTGTATTTTGAAGGATCTTCAGGCACCTCCCTGAAGGGCTGCTCGTTCATAGAGATGTCATGTAACTTAAACAGACCTGCTAAAGAACTGTCCTGCCGTATTAAATGAAGACAGTCACAGTCTTCACCTCAAGCAAGCAGAGCAGCGGCTGATCCTTTTGGGACAGTCAGAAGCAGCATACAGGTCACCAATAAGCTGTTGCATCAAAGCTGCAAAATTCCATGCACATACCAGTATTAAAATTATTTACAGTAAGTGCTGGGATTCCAGTTTAATCTTCCAACACTGAAATTGCTTGGATCAGAATTTCTTTGGGAGAGAAGTCACACTGGTTTTCAGATGCAGAAATTAAAAATCCCCATAAATGTGTACAATATGTACACAAAGTTAGTATCTGTTACCAATAAATTCAGCATCTTCTCCATTCATCTATGGTATCCCACCCTTCACAGCAGTGTTTGCCTGCACTTGAATTCCAGGCTTTTTAAATTTTAAAACTATTTACTGTTTCTAGTCTACTTTAAGAGACAGCAGCAAGAAAATCCAGGCAGTAACACCACCATGGGGGGAAAAAAAGAGCAGAACATGGAAAAGAATTACAAGTTCCCCCTGTGAAATGCTCCCTCTCTAAAGGGCACGAAGAGAAGGAAGAGAACTTGGGTGGCTGAAAATGCCAAGTCCAGCAAGGAACTAGAAGAAACTAGCTCCTGGTCCAAGCTCCAGCATCACCTACAGTAAGTAAGCTCCGCTCTGACAAGCTTTCTAATGCAGCTCCAGCCAGCCTTTTGAGGAATTAAACCACTGCCCCCAACACAATTTGTACAACACCAAATCTATCTAACTGCCACATCATATATATAAATAAATCAGTTTTCTATGGATTATGAAACATTCTATGGTCTTAAAGACTGAAGTAGGCTTCCAGTATAAAACAGAGCAAATAAACTCTGATCTGCTGCATGCTTTATGAGGAAGCCGCCACTTTTTGGAGTAAAACACAATTCCTTGAGATAACAGCAACAAAAAAAAGATGTAGCATGAACTGTAAAACCTCATTAAACTGTGTTTGAGATTAGAATTTCTGGTAGGTGAAAAGCATTCAGACTTCATCCCAGTTTCATCTTAATCTAACAAAATATAGTGAAATACCAGATATAACCACTTTCTCACATGCACAAGGGAGAGAGGTGCCCAGACATGGCCCTAAACATTCTGTGTAGTTAGTGATCAGAATTGTGCATCTAAGTACTTGGAAATCAAATTCCTCCAGTTACTATATCAAGATAGAAAGTACCGTTGCAGCCCTTTGGTCTGACCACCATTTTGTGGTCATCGAGTCACAGTGAATGTCTCTGACAGGAAGGTCAGAGATGTCTTAAGGCACTTCCATGACTGCTGCGATGATCAAATCAGTGCAGGTCGGTTCTCACATCGTGCATGCTTCAAAAAAGACCCTAACCACCCACACCCCCAAATCCCTAAAATACTAAAGAACTTTTAGGGTTTCTTTTTTTTTTTTTTTTTTCATTTTTGATATTGATATGCATAGTAAGCCCATGGCCAGAGGACTGAACTGAACAACTTCAGATAGAAAGTGTTTGTTGGCATATTATCTGGGTTTCTTAGACCTGGCACTGAAGTAGCACAGCTGAGCCAGATTGTCAGAGGCAGCAGGAAAAAGGGAAATGGTACTTCAAGTGCAGCCACACATGAAGATTAAAAAATGCTCCCATTTTGCTTTCACTGAACCTTAACAGCAGCATGCCTTCAAGCAACACAACTGAGGAAGAGAACTTTCCTGACTTGTACACGCAGACAGACACACGCACGCCCACACTCGACTCTTTCTGGGGCTGCCTGGTCTCACTGCTCCCTGAAGGTGCCAGGGCACACTCTAGGGCTACTTCATGCGCAACTCCCAAAGCAGTTCTCCCCAGCACAAGCTGAGGTCTGAGAGCAGGTAGCTTTTTCAACTAGGAAGGCTCAGACTGTTCATTTTTAGCCACAAGAGACTGTAAACATTATAAAGCAGCCTCCCCCTCTGACCTCCACAGAACCCAGGCCACTGTCTTCTCCTCAAATTTCCCTTTAACGCTTTCGAGACGAACAACAGCTACAGCAATTTTTTGGTCACCACCATCTGCAACACCCATCCTACAAGGGGCTGGTCGAATACTGCCGGATGAGTTGCTTGTGACACGGGTTGCAGACATGCTCAGGGTTAATGCTAGATGGGAGGGGCAGTTCATTGGCTGAACAAGCTTCACAGAAGATACCGCCGCAGTTCTTGCAGACATTCTGAAATGGAGGAAGAGGACAGAAAAATTAAAGAGGATGCTCAAGACAAACACACACACAAACAATATAGAGAAACGTGGTTTTGTCTTACTAACATTCAGTCAACCCAATCTTCTACTGGACTAGAGAAAGATACTCAAAAATTTCACTCTTGCTCCCTCTGAAGATTAAGTTTGCTCCTTTGCTCAGGGACCAGGCTATGGCAAAGCTTATTACACCAGAGAAGAGTAGGTGAAGCCTTGTAGTGAAGCTATCAATAATTAACCATTCAAATTTTAATTGACTCAGTCTAGTTACAACTTAGAGCTAAGCATTTTGTCACTAAAGATGCACATGTATATTTTGCAGCCATTTAAACATACTGGCATGGCGAGTTGTACTGTAGATGCATATATCAACATGCATGTACATTTGGAAGTCTATGAACAGCAGATGTAATAGTGGTGCAAATGCCCCAGTTTCTTCTGATGTGTTTTCTGAACACAAAGGAACAGGCAAGACTACAAATCCTGTGCAGGGTTCCCATGCACTTAACAGAAGTTGAGAGGGTGACTAAGTGGGGCAATGTACTGCCCCCTCACCACCTTTTTTTCTGAGCATCGCCCTACTGCAGCATTTGGGAGGAGAAGGCTGGGTCCTGAACGCAGCCAGGAAGGCCGTCTGCGCAGGCGCTGTGCCATGGGCTGCCTCGGGAGCCCTCGTTTTCCCTGGCAAAATCCCTCATCCCTGGACTCACTGTGGTGCCAGGCAGAACTGCCAAAGCAGCAGGAGCTGGGAGTCCCTGCCTTGGAGCAGGGCAAGCTCTCACTGCCAGTTGTCAGGAGTGTGCATCTGCACGAGGCTGGAAGCTTCCCAGTTCTCCTGCCCTCAGATCTGTAACGTCACCGTGCTCCTAGTCCCCTCCGAGCACACAAAAAATTTTCCCAGGACCTATTTGGAGCCAAGGTACAGGCTGATCTCTACTGATCTGCCAGGCCCAGGGGTCAGAGTACTGGGTGCCTCGTGCCAGAGGAGCTGGTATCGCTGGTGCTGCCTGCAAGGACTGCTCCCTCCTCCTGCCCGCCTGTTTTCATGGCTCCCAGCAAGACCCTTCAGGTTCAGGTCTTGGCACATAAGCTAGGGGAAAACACAACCAAACTACACTTTCTAGTTAACCCCTGAAGTAATTGCTGCAGTGTGACCGGAACGCCTGCTGCACTGACAGCGGTTTTATCAGTGCCTTAGCTAAATACTGATGAGTTTTTGTTTTCGTGAAAACTGCTCCCGCTCCTCAGTGTCAGTGGAGGAGAGCATCCAGAGGAAGGCAGCACAGCCACTGAACACCCCACCTGTAACTCCTCCAGTGAGGATACGAAGAGGGGCTTAGCCACAAAGAGGGGTAAAATGCATGTGACATTTGTGAAAAAAGAGCAAGGCAAGAGAAAAAGCCAAGATGGTTACAGTGGAGAAATAACAGGTTTTAACACCCTCCTGTTCTCACTTCTGGCTGACTCCAGACAAAACCACCTAGTTAAAAATGGCAGGGAGGAAACTGGAAAGAGGAAGGAAAAGCAAAACACCAAAGAGGCTGGGGGACCCTCAAGTCTCCACTGTTTAGCAAGTTTGCCTGAACAGTAGAGAGAGCGTCAGAAAAGGGGCAGTTTCTTTGCCCCAAGTCACCTATTTGTCATCTTTTGCAAAATGAAAACCAGAGGAAATGTGTACATTCACCACATAGCTGAGATGACAATGCAAGCCTTAGGAGTCACCTTTTTTTTGCTTCGGCTGCTTTCTTCCTGGCAGAGTTGGCAGAGCTGGGCATTTCCAGGTGTTGACAGCTGCTCCTACACCCAGGATAAAAACAGAAGACATTCAGCTCTGCTTTACGTGCCTCCTTGTCATGGCACCTATATTAGGGCTCTACAGCCGATCCTCATCTCACAGGGGGGCAGCCATTCCACATCCTTGTGTTTTTAACCCTTCTTCCTTCACAGTGCATCATGCAAACCCACAGGATCAACATGCGTTTGCAGCAACATCTACAGTTATGCTGCCTACACCATGTGCTACAATCAGAAGAGTGACTACAACAGCGATATTATCTTCGGCTGTCTCTCTGCCCCTGTCTCTTATTAAGTCAAATTTTATGTGACCAAAATCAAGTAAAAGACATGAGCTCTGCAGAGCAACTCTGGCACAGGAAGAGAGCCAGATGCCTCGACCAGCAGCAGGCAGAGCAGCCCACTCCCCCAAGTGCCGGGGCAGAGCGGGAAGCGCAGCGCGGCTGCGTGAACCAAGAACAACGCAGCTTAATTTTCAGGCCTAGACAGAGGCTGCTGGCCCAGCAACAAGAAGGAAAGACAAAACATCTTTTTCACCATGATCAAGAACTGACAGATGCAGAAATTGCTGATGGACACAGCGAGAGTGTCACAGCATCCTATGCACAGTCAGTGGCAGTTTACCAGGCACCCAGGGGAGAAGGACTGGACTCTGGTAAAGTTTGAACCTTACCTCTTGCCTACACAGTGACTGGTGAAACCCTAGTGCAGACCAAGGCGGTTAAAACACTGCCATTTTCACAGATGTTAAACTAGATTATTATGCTTCCATTGTTCTTTTTAGAGGCAACAACCCAAAAAACATGTGGGACAAAGGAATGATAAAAAGGATGAATATTAGTTAAAAACAACAAAAAAACAAACAGCAGTTGTGCTGAGGATGCAAAATGAACTCATGTAGGTACAGCAGTGCCCACTAAGAGCTTTTCTACTGAGATAAGCAATGCTTTTCCTCCCGGGGACAATTACTGCTATGGACTCTACAGACAAATCCTCATGACGGCAAAACCCAAGGGGATACTTCAGGGTGTATGGGCCAAGAAAGGTTGCAGTAATCCATAAGCTCCCTCCATACATGTGCCCTTCAGCATTTCAAAGCAAGGAAACATATCACCAACCTGCTCTTCCTGCAAGCCACTCTGTAACCTACAAGAGAAGAACACCGTCACTTGGAGTTACCGCTCCAGCCACCGCTACATTTAAGAAACCATCTGGAGTATCAGAGGACTCTCTCAGCCCATTTTTTAAATCCTACCAATAATGATTTTTGTTTTTATTTCTTCAAAACCATGCTGCCAACTCTGCTTGCATGATAGAGAGGAAACATTCATAAGCTTCATCAGACAGCAAAGCAAAGAGGCATATGTGGCGTGCTGTAGAATAAATGTTATCAGCTTAGACATGCAGCACTCTTACTTAAATGGGAAGAGCAGGAGGAAAGCTCGTGAAATGATGGCAGAAGAGCAGAAAAAAAGAAGCAAGAGTATGGGGAAAACTTTTAGACAGTACATAGATTTTAAAGCCTTTTTAGCTCTAAACAAGTTGCTGCAAAATATTTTATCCCCTAGATCTTCTGTGAACAGGCAATGATAACATTAAGTTATGAAACCTTCCAAATAAATCTGCAGACAGAAGCATATAATGCTCCTGCAGTCAAGGTGAAACAGGGAGAGAAAAAGTGTAAAAGCCTTTTTAAGAAGGTGTTTAATATCCAGTAAAGCAGATTTGAATTGAGCTTATGCTATTTTTAAGACAACACTTCACTGATCACCTTTAAACTGGTATTCAGCGTGCCGTGTTACAGCATTGCATTTTTCCCCACTGACATTCAGAGAGTACTTCAAATGCTCCTTACCATCTCTGAGCAAAGTCCTCATGACAGAGCTGTTCTCTATGTTTTTTAAAACATCTTTTCACATTAAAAACAAATCTTAAACTTAGCTTTCAAAAATCTAAAGAAATCTTATGACACATTCTTTTCTGTAAAATTCAGTTCAGAAACATGCTACCTGAACTCTGCTTTTTTACATAATCACATTCTTGGGATGTTATTTTAAGTAGTTCTTCCTCCCCTTCAGCCTTTACTCTTGTCCAGAAGCTACTATGTATTATCTCCACCACCCTACTCTCAACTGTCTACCCTTCCCCTGTCCCCCACTGACAAGAGGCATCTTCTTTGGATGGTGGTATCAAAGGTCCAGCCGGGTTTGATTTGTGAAGCTTCATTAGAGAAGAAAAAAAATAGGAAAGCCCCTAAATTTACATAGAAACAAATTTAGAGATCAAAAGACAGAGCCCTTCTGTTCCAGAAACCTTGAGGGCAAGCAGTAGAAACTGCTTCTTCCCTTCGAGAGCTACAAAGACACAGCAAAGAGGCCTCAACAATAGGCACAAAGCTGAAAAATCTTTCTTAGACAGGAAAAATTCACTATTCCAAACTTCTCAACCAGCAGCAAAGAAATTAGAGAAGCGCAAGCAGGAATTCCAACAAGAGAAAAGGGAAAAACAGGATATAATTTCTTTCATACTTGTGTGGCAGGACACTGTTTTCCTCTCTTGGTAGCTGTTTCTGTTTAGCATTTTCTTCCTGGATTTTGAGCTTTCCATCCTGCCAAAAGGAAATATTTACCAGTCAGTCAAACTATATGAACAGACTCCAGTTTCATCTCTGCCATGCTGCTCACAGAGCAGAGGGACACAACACAACAATATTTAGGGAATACTGATCTCATTGGCCCTCCTTGGCATGGAGGCGTATCTGGACACGTAAAAGCATACGAACACCAATCCACCCCCAGGAGCAGGCTGCTTGCCCTCCTTTTGCTGTGAACAAAACTACTGAGGGACATACAGAAGTTGGTTTCACATTTTGGAGATGGAATCTTAAAAATATCCTATGGTCTCCTTTTCCTCGAGAAGGACCACCTTAATGGTCACCTTTTTTTTTTTTTTTCCCCTCCAGCAGAAGCTGAAAAGGTAAACTGGCTTTAGAGGCTTTTTAAAAACCGATCAGTGAGACAAATCCTCTCAGCTAGAAAAAGAAACAAATTGTCCTCCCCTACTCCCCTGATAAGAACTGGGTCATAGCCCAAGCCGTACACATAACGCTGCTTTGTTAACACGACTATGTCAAAAACAGCCTCCTGCCTGCACGGTAAGCCCCGACAGAACCACCCATGCATGCAGGTGCTGCTCTGAACTCGTGATTATAACTTCAGTCAAACCCGTGAGTTTCTGTGAATGCAAACCTGCCCGGGATCAAAACTCACCTATAAGTTTTGTGGCAAAAGAGAAATCCATTCTAAAACCATTTTTCTCCATATTGGCCCAGCTGTTCCTAGCAGGAGCACCCATCTTATAGCAGTGCTCGCATACCGAGGAAAGGAGGATAACCCCTGAAGTAACCCCTTCTCAGATCCAGTGACGCGCTGGCACGCAGGCAAGAAAGAAAAGCAACTGTTCTGCCTTCCAAATAGCTCATCGACTTTTGCTTAGAAGTTCAGACTACCCAGGTTTTTTACTGGCCAACTGCATTGCCTGTGGATCCCGATACCGTCTGTTGAATCATAGCTGTTCTGCTGCAATAAACACGGCATTTCTGATAAATGAATCAGGATGCATTAAGTAACTTCACAGAAATTATCTGTGATACTGGTATAAAAAAGAAAAAAAGAAGCACTGAACAGTTCAAGCAGCTTTCAACACAAAGCCAAGTATTACAGAAGCAGTCCAGAGAAGGTAAGTCAGAAGTGCAGCAACACAAATGGGAATTTTTGAAACAACCTGTATCACTTTGCTGTCCTCATAGTTATGAGGTTTGCTCTCAGAAATAGCTGTTTTACAGCCAATTCCCACCAAAAGAACCGGTTTCATGTTACAGAAAAAGCCAAAGAGCAGATTTTCACTTTCAAAGGCAAATTTACTTCTAAAAAGGGAGTTTCACTTGAGGACAATCGGTTACACTCTTGAGAGAAACACTGCATTATGCTTTAAAAACACTGAATTCACCAATGCACAACACTAAAAGAACACTGAAAATGATCTGTGGTGCCCTCAAAAGATAACTGCTTGCTGAGGAGTTTTACTATTTAATTCTTCCAGGAGAACACCCCTTAACATGATGGGGGGGGAAAAAAAAAAAGCTAATTTCTTTTCATCAAATATAGTGAGTACAGCATCTCTCCTGCAATATCACACTCGGTTTTATTAAACTAGCACAGGAAAAGACAATCACTGCCAAGATGCTGTAAGCTACCCATAATGGAAGAGGAAACCCATGTTCTGCAGTTAAGTGTATTGCTTTAAATATTTTTGCAGGGCTAAATCAAATAAAACGCCTATTTAGTGTATGTATGAACTAAACAAAAAACATTTCAAAGCTCATCTTGGTGTGGTACTTTAACAATACACAGTCATTGCCTAATAAAACCCAAGAAAAGAGAGCAAGCAAAATTAAACTATACTTAAATACAAGCAAAGAAGACAAAAGCTCATATTACCGCTCTTGACCAATTCTTCGGGCAGCCTTTTTTGTTTTCTTGGCTACTTTGGTGACTGTGTGACCATCTGTCTCTTTCCCGCTTCAGTTCTAGTTCAAGGTGGCTCCTGTAACGTTGAGGAGGAATCATGAATAAAGGCTACGCTTTTACAGCACGCAGCATACAGAGCCTACATTATATCAACTGTTTAACCCTTTCTTCATGCCACAGGGATTGAACCCCAATTAAAGAGCTAAAAGCTGCCTCTTAGTAAATGCTGTCTCCCAGTGTGTAAAGCCACAAAATGCTGAGATACAGAATTTAAAAAATCCTAGTCTAATTCTAGCACAATTTTGCGAGGAATACACCTGTCCACTAAGTCTGCAGGTCCTCAAAAACGCCCTAGATATTCATTGACTATAGTAGTGTTAACCGATGCCCTTTCCAAAATGCATTCCCTGACAGGTAAGCTGCTACAAGACCGGCTGGGAAACCAAAGGCAACATCCTCAACCATTTCTCAAAGCTATCTGTGCAGGGCGAAAAACCTTCTACCCCCAGAGCTGTTGCCATTTTTGACACCTCGCCTGAAAGCCGGCTCGGTTCCGGGAGACCAGCTAAGGGCTCAGGCCGAGGGCTCCTCACCAGGAGCACCCTGCGCTACTGTTCAGGTTGGGTGAGCAGTGGGACACGAGCAGGTGAGCACCCGGGCTTTGAATACGAGGGGCAAGCCCAGCGGGCTGACAACAGAACGCATATGCTGTTTTACGGCTTGCAGTGCACACACTGGTCTAGCCTCATCTGCAAGGAAGAGGTGCTCCTTCTCCTTCCAGACTGCTAAGTAGCCCAGGCTCTGCTCCGCAGAGGCACCGTGGCCGAGGCTTTTGGGTCCGTCCCACACGGAATGTGCTGCAGTAAACCAAGCTGGAGGGAACAAAGACACGGCTGAGTGCCTCATATTCCTGTTTGGGAGACAAATGGATCGGCAGGTCAAGGACAGGCGAGCAAGCGCGTCTGAAGTCCCTGACGCAGTCTAAAGCAGGCCTAGGGGAAGCATGACCCAAAGCCTAGCTGGGGACTGCAGACCCTTAACTCGGGGACATGCGGTCTCGAGCCATGGCAGCTCGCTCCCTGGCGGAAGGCTAGGAGCAAACTAGCTGCAGTTTGGCACCGAAAAGCTCAGCAGCTCCGTGACTGCCGCCTGCCAGGGCACAAGAGCGACAAAGCTCTAGAGCACACGGACAGGCAGGGACTGAAGTGCCAGAAACCCCATTTTTGAATTCTTTACAAGTGAAGTGGGCAGAAATACGGTAGGCTCCAAAATCAAAGGCTACAGACTGAAAAATCAGCTTGTAAAAGTAGTGGCATGACCTGTACTGTAAAAGGTCCAGAATCTTCATTTCCATTCAAAAAAATCATTATCTGTTATTATCCTCATTAGTATCAATACTTCTCCAACAGTTTTTTTAATAAAGCATTATGGCTACGGGCTCATTAATTAGATAACCTAACTGAAGTGAGTAAAGCTGATGGAAACTTGGATCCAGAAATGAATCCAGACCATGTGTGCATGCAAAAACAAACCAACCAGGGCAATCTTATTTAAAACTTGATAGAAAAACACGTAAAAAAACATTTTCTCTTAAAGCAACACAATTCAAGTTAGACTGCTCACCACCCACTGCAGTATCTCTAATACCTCCCCGTTTCAGAAATTCGGGTAGGTAAAGCAGTACACCCTCCCGGAAAGGAGGCTCACTCATTTTCATACCACCACCTTGATCTAGCATGAGTGAAAAAGGAATCAGTAAAAGCCAAATTGATGCAAAAATATACTCATCTGCAAGTGTCCTCCCCAGAGAGTTACACTAATTCAGCTAAACTGACTCAGTACAAGATGCATATGCAGAGAAGACACTTCCCTTTTATATCTGATAACACTTCTAAGCTTGTCCAATTTCATACTTTTGGGTCCAGTTTAACATAACTGAAGGTTACATTTTCACATGTAGACACGCAAAATAGCATGCTTGTACAAACACATATGTATACATACTTCATGTGCACACCTGGAACCTGACACAAATTTCTGATAAAAGCCATTTACCAGCTTTGTGGGTAGCCTCTCCTACTTTTTGTCTTTTAAGTATCTGCCACAAGGAAATAGGAAACAAAGCAGCTGTAGCAGAAGGGGGGGAAAAAACCCCAAACACGCATCCAGCAATGCTTTCATACAATTCATCTTAGTGACCTTGCTACAAAACAGAGGATGCGTCATGTCTGCAGAATGAGAGATGCTCTTCTATTTTAAGATAAGAGGATTTCTATTTTCCTGATGTTGGTAAACTGATGACACTGCAGGGGAAAATTTGATAGCTCTTGCTAAGTTTTCTAACATTTGGCTTCCAACTTTTCAATTGCTTCCCAGAAAAACAGAAACAGATTTTGACTAGAAAAGACACAGTACTGTTTGTCAGGCTGACAATCAGGATTGCTTCCCTTGCTCCAAAACTCTTCCCTGCCCCTACAGAAGCGTTGGCGCCAGGCAAAGACTTAGCTGGTACATTGCTGCTGATGAGCAACGGGCAAATTGGTTGCTTCTACAGTTTGCGTCAGAGCCTAAATTATGCTATTGGGGGAAAAAAAAACTGGTGTACAGCTAGACTTTGGAGAGGTCTACATTGCAGTCAAAGATCTGTCTGCACTTATGAGACATACAGCCAACGAACTCATGCTACCTGCAGCACAGACCTCAGTGCAGGCCGAGGATCTACTGAGCTTCCCAGACAGGCTCAGCAGCTTGTTTCTCTCCCCCTCCAACCCCTTCCTACTGTTGGGATTGTCCTGCCAGTTTTTATATGAGACACAGTAAGAACAGCCCAACAAACAGATTAGAAAAGGTTCTCTTCACCGCTGCCTGAAGAGCTCTTCCACTTCCAGCTGCAGGCTGTTGATTTTGTCCCCGAACTCCTGCTTGAAGAGACGGTTGTCCTGCTCAGCCAACTGACGGTCCTTCTCTGCCTGTCGCAATCTGGATTTGAGCCACATGAACTTGTGATAAAAAACAAAAGCCATGGTGGGGAGGAAGACCGAGTTTAAACAACAAATTAAAAAACCCAGTGAAAAGGAAAAGCCAAAAAAAGGGATGGTAAGAACAATGGGAAGGAGGAAAACATTCTAAAGAAAAGTAAAATGCAGGTGAACCAGGCAGAAGCTCTGATTTTCAATGTTTTTTATTCTATTACTACAGTTTACAGCCATTAGATGAAAAACATAAAACATCACTTTTATCCAGATTCAAAGCAAACCTCAAGTACACAGAATTTTAAGTCAAATTTGATTTTAATGTACGTTACATTTCAGCTTTACACGTGTAACTGGAACTTGCAACATAGGTTAGCTATTATATTTAGAATTAGTGCATTTTCCTGGTCTCTTCCACAGACTATCACACTGGATCAAGTGCCTGGGCATTAGCACACCAAAGCATCTCTGCTTTGGGCCTGACATCAGAAACTGCCAGATACTTAACTCTTATTTTATAACTGCTGTGACAGAAAACAAAACCAGCCCAAACCACTATTTCTACAAAAGAAATTTGAGGAGGGACAGGGGAGTTAACTGTCCTAACTAGCTATTTGGATACCTTGATGAAAGCTTTATTTTTTTTCCAGGTAGTTAAAATGCGTTTATAGTAAAAGGTTACCGAAGATTAAGTTCATACTTCCAAAAATGCGACTTGGGGATCACTTAAAGACTCAAACATGGTCTCCAAGTCTGCTTGTGCAGGAGTCAATTAGGCAAGCTAAGCAGTGATACACGCTTGTGTACAGGAGGACTAGGCCAAGCCTCACAGATTCTTACACGTACCTAAGTGAGAACTCAATAGGTTTTTTCTTCCCCAGTTGCATTACAGTCACTTGGCCTCCCACCTCCTCAAGGAGCACTATTCTGTAGGACAAAGGAGGAGCTGGCCTTTTACAGGCATCTCACCAGAACAAAAAGACCCTTATTCAACACAAAACAACCCCAAACGTGATTCTCTTGGAGCAAAATATTTCTAGGAGCATCTGTAACCTAAAGCTTGTGAAGGGCCAGCATGGTGAAATCTTGCGGCCACCAGGAAGAGGATATTCATTTACAATAGTTCAAGCTACAGTTACTTTAAGTTTTGCACTGGGGTGTTGACAGTGACTTTTCCTATTCAGAGCTGTTTCCAAGCTTTAGCTGTTCTTTCATTAGCAAATTCCATATTTGTATTAAGCAACAGAAACTTAGAAGCAAATGTAACAAGTGTAATAGCAAAAGGCAACTCTTCCTGTTAAACCACTAACTACTCAGACAAGGAATGGTCAAGTGCCAAATGACTGGTCCCACTCCCCACCACTGCGCATTTTCTTTCCTTTTTTTTTTTTCTTTTTTTTCTTTTCTTTTTTAAACACTAGAGTATAAAGATCAGAATATTTTTGTAAAATGTGTAACTTCCCTTTCTAGGAAGAGGAAAGACCTATCAAAACACCTCTCCTCAGCTTCCTTCAGTCAGGAAGAACTGCGACGTATTTCTAGAGGGATTCATGGCAGAGGTAGAAGGCAATGCAAAGATAAGGAGGTTTTCACTGAACTTACCACTCTATCATATTACTCTAAGACACCTAGCTACTAATTCTGGACACATGAAGTTTAAAGGAATAAGGATAAGTCCCCACCCTCCCACCAAGTCACTAAGGCAAAATTGTTGCAAGCAGTCTTGGTTAAAAGAGGGCTGGTCTTCACGCGATGAGCTACTGAGATGCACCCATTTGTCTTTGACTCGGGGATAAACCCACAGAACAGAAGTGAACGGGGAACGGTTTGGGGTACGCACACAACTACTTTCAACAACTTCCAGGGATGCATTTTCTCGTCTACTTCACAAAAAGGGTAACACAGAAAACTAGTCGACTTTCCAGAGCTGGCCAATCAGATATTGGCTTGAACAACGCATCTAGTATCCATAAGTGTTGAAGATTTGTGCTGCTGTATACAGTACGCATCACCGGGATGTACAGAGCCACATATCTCCCATTCCTTATGCTTTTCTGATGTGTTTACTGGCCAACTCATTGGTAGTTTAACAGTTTAAATGGCAAAGTCAGGGGATTTTTATAATCAATTCTATATCTCTGAAGAAAAACTCACTGATTTTAAAAATTCAGCAAATTCCAAATCAACTTTAGGAGACAATTAACATTTAAACAGTTGCTTTTAGTAATTCTCAAGTTCTCCCCTCATAAATGAGTTCTGATGTCAGAGCCATGAGGTGACCAGACATAAAAATGTCTAATGATGCTTCTGGATCAGTTTGTTTGCTGCACTATTTAAGGTTTTTGCCTGTTTCACCAAATCCTTTTCACTGTATGAGTAAGTCAGAATGAGGATGATGAGAAAATGAAAAAATAAGAACAGCGAGAGAAAAAGAGCAAATCAATTAGCTCAACAGGTACCATAATATGTTTTAAAATACAAAGTTTCTACAAACAAAGAGACCTCTTTGGTAAGAAATCATTCAGAACATAATCCCTAAGATGAAATAACTAGTTTAGTGCATTTAACTATTCATTAAATATATCTCAGTAGAAAACGTATGTTATCGAGACCTAAACATTTCTCCCGATTTTGCTTGGAGCTAGCACTATAGTCCCATTTCAAGGCAATGAAGTTCTGAACCTGACGCCAAACAGCTGCAAGGCTTGGCTTCAAGGACAGGAAAAAACAGAGGTTGGGGGGGGGGGGGGGAAGGAACACTGCTACCTCTCAAACCAATTTGACTTTGTTGCTGCAGCCCTCCTAATTACCTGAGGGTTAGCAACAGGAGAGCAACATGGCCATCAAGATGGAAAACGTCCTGGCCCAAATGGATATTATACCTGCTGGCTACCTTTATCAATTTGCAGTGACAATCAGGCTTCCTTATCATGTTCCTTAATTTACTTCCACATGAGCTTTTTTCAAGCTCAGCTTCCCCAGAAAGTACAAGGCCCAGACCGTTCAGCTGCTAATCAAGAGAACGGTGCCATTTGGGTGTTTTCTCAGAACAGTACCAGAGTGATCTGGCATAATCAAGCATCTCTGAGACCTGTCTCTGCTGCAACACTTCTCCTTCCTGCTCCCACTGTACTACCGTCATTAACAGACAAGCACTTCTCTAAATTTGCATTTTATTTTTATCAGTGCTATCAGAGACGCTAATCGACTTGTAAATGACTGCATAACAAACATGCAGCTCATGCAGGTGAACAAAGCTTCTACAATAATTACTGTTTTAGTAGTATAATCTTTTTAATGAAAGACTTGTAACACTTCTAACAGCATCTCATGAAATTGTTGCTATGAGACCCAACCCCGCTCTCCTTACGTAGCTTCTGTTTAGTGGCGGCTAAGCTGTGCACTGTCTCTCACCTGTAACAGTACTAGCTCTGCTTCCATTCAAGTCAGTAGCAATTCTAGCAGACAAATAGAGCAGGGCTAGGTCACTCAGAGGCCCTTCAAACTTCAAAAGCTAAATTAAAGCCTGTCTACAAACAACTTTCTCAGGAATAGCACTCCACTCGTCTGCAACATTCATGTAAAATTGAGGTAGAAAGTTTCTAATAAAAACAATCAATATAGTCGCTTGAAAAAAAAACCAGCCCGAACAGCACACACTGTGCCTCTAGAACATGCACATAATTTCATAATTATAAAAGTTGCATTTTTTACCTTTGTTCAAGCTGTTTGATGGTAGCAGCCATCTGATTTGTTTTTTCTTCCAAACGGCTGTTTAATTCGCTCTTCTGTTTTGCTCCCATGTCTGAACTCTGTAAAGAAAGTTGCATCGCATCTTTTATAAGTAGCAGTAAAACCAAACTAAGCCACAATAAATTACTTAGCAAGTGAAATGAAATGGGCAAAAGCCAACAAGACACGAGAAGGTGATCCAAAAAGCAAACACCAGATCATTAATGCAAGAGGAAACACCACCTCCTGCAGATACAGACTACAGCTGGACCCCACAGAAGGGAAATACCATGATTAGTTCAGCTTGTTATATAATATCTATTAATGCTTGTATCATTCAACTGTTTTGCACAGAATGACCGACTCAAGGAAAGTAGAAACAATTGAATTTTAGGATTTACTGCTGGGCATTACACATTGTTCCTTAAGAGTTTCCTTTTGTCAGTTCCACAGTAACATATGTAATGCCACCATATACATTAAAATACTAGACTGTAATGGAACAGAAGCAGTCACGGGTCAGATTTGATCCATCTCAAAATACAGAACATGCTTTTCCCCAGTGAAAAACACCTATTTCCAGATCATCACAAGGTTTTCTTCAGAACAAGCCGCATTCTTTTAACACCCAACACCATCAACAGTTAAAGTTCTGCAGTTTTCTGTCTTGCCCCGAGCACCTTGTACGTTCTGTACCTAACCATAAGACATCCCAGGGATTACAGAGCACATCTGCAGGCTGCAAAGCAACCTGAACCAAATGCCATGATTCCTGCAGTTTAATCACTTGCCTTCACCCTGGAAAAAGAAGCTCATGAGCTGTGGAAGTGGTTATTTGTACCAGCACAGAATTAAAACCAGGCAGAAAGAGAGAGTGCCCCAAAAGAGTCTCTCAAAAAGGGACTGGAAAAAAAAAAACACACCTGTTTTTTCTAGCATGCAAAGAAAGGAACCAACATGGAACTACTGAACACCTATCAGTCATGCAAACCTCTGAAAAACCCGCTCAAATGAAGAGCTGCCCACTACTGAGACACCCTCCCAAACAACTCCTAAACCGCATGTAGTTTCCCATACTGGGGAAAACACTAGCCTCCCTGTAACAGTTTACACACTGCAGCTCAAACACACACCTCTGAGGGTAACCTGTACGAGGAAATGGCATTCTCTGTTCATCTATCACATTTTTTTCATCTTCCTGTCCATTTATAAATTTGAAAAAGGCAAAAAGGTTATGAGTCCATATGTCATTACAGAAACTGCATCTTCCCTAAAGCTTCCTGCCCAAATCACATTTAGCCTGAAGTTAAGAATGCCAGCCCTAACGGGAGCAACAAGTAGAATCAAATGTAGAAAAGTACGTGGACAGGGAAAAGTCTGAAACAGCAGCAAGATGGAAGAAAGTTACACAGCCTGTCACCCCTCCATAGCGCATACGTGCTAAACAGAGAGGAAAAAAGACAAAGCACGGGAGCCAACACTTCCACTAGGGATTCATTGCATTTGATTTAATTCTTTCCCTACCTGCAGCTTGAAAGACAGTTCGTGCTTTAGGGCCCTGAGATCATCCAGTTGCTGTCTGAGTGCCACCAGCGCATCTTGCTTCTCGCAAACATCTTTCTCCAGCATCTTCATGGCTAACTCCATCTCCTGTCTCATCCCAATCTGCACCTCCAGCTCTTTCTCCACATCCTGAAACATGCACAGCAGTCAGCATTTCCAAATAGCTTTTTTCACCATCAGTGCAATAACCCTTGTACTCCTGCCAATGCAGTCAGCACCTAGAAGCGTGCTGCATTGCCAGTATCACAGCCACAAACTGGACACATCAAAGGCAATTAAGGACAACAAATCCATAATTTCAGTCAAACATTAAAGCAATGTAAACAGCATTACTAGCAGTGAGTCAGGAAGTCCTATTTGGGCCCATCTTTCTGACGAAGGGGACTAATGAAAAGTTTGCAGACTTGCTTCCTAAAAATGTTCTGCTCAAGCATTTGTCCCCCCACCAAATGAACATGCTATATTGAATTGAACATGCTATATTGAATAAACAGTTCAGAGAGTGTCAATAACCTTATCTTCATGGGGGATACCCAAGACCTAAAAACTCAAGTGCACTGCCCATTTTGAGGAACAGACCTCAAACTGGTCAACCCAGCCACAAAATCATCATCACTTCTGACAGACTGTCTCAGATCAGGCTGAAGCAGGGCAGGCTGGAATGACAATAACCCCTTGGGCTAAACCTTTTCAAAAGTGATTGACACTGAATAATTCCATTAAAAAGCCATTCTGTAGAGCGCCAAGCTCCCACTGCCCTTACCAGCCGCAGTTGAGTCTCCTCCTTTAACTGTTTTCGTGCCTCAGTAAGTGCATGTCCATCTGCAGTTCTGTCTTTAGTGACCTAAGTTAAGAAAGAAATCCAATTAACCCATCATTACATACTAGTAATCCTCCCATGTGCTGACCATTTTCTTTTCCCACTTTGAAAACAAATTCCACAACTGTCAAAGGTCAGTAGCTTCATTCAGTTAATGCATCGTGCAACTTTGCTGTGAACATAGTGTATTTCCCTGTAACTAAGTTGCTTAGAGCAATTCAGTGCATACACTGCCTGTCCCCTTTCAGGCCCCGGACAGTGTACTAAGTCCAATTATGAAATATCAAAAAACATCCTATGGATTTTAAAACTAAAATGCAACTCTGACATAGTCACTAGCCCTTGTCATAAATAAAGGAAGAAAAGTATAGAGTATTTCAACATAGCACCCCTTGATCTCAGGAAAGGGTAGCATTTCAGACCAAAAAAGCAGAACTCGCTTAAGTTTTCTACCAGCCTCTCAGTAAATCATCTTTCTTCCTGTCCCCTCTGACACGTCCATACAGCAAGCCATGAACATGCTGTGTTAGCCATGAGCTTTGCACACACTCATAGTTTAATCAGCTACTGCCAGGCAGGATGTACTATGACCAGGGTCCATCTGTTGCCCTCTGTGAAGGGCCCAGCTGGAGTCACTCTTTTTTCTCTTGCTCTTTTCTGTGAGACACATAAGGAAATGAAGCCTCTTTGAAACAGCTCCTCCCTGTCAAATTTAGGCTGGACCTGCCCAGTGGGTTCAGGAATCATACACACACCAACCTTACGATTGGACTCCAAGATGTAAGAACTTTCTTCTTTAACCCGTTCCATCTCTTCCTGCAGTGTAATAATCCTGTTGTTTGCGACAGCAAGCTGTGAACAAAACAGAACAACAGTTCTGTATCAAAAACCTATTTCACAGGTTTTTTTCCTCTAGACAGATTTTCAGCAAGTACTCATTTGTTCACATTTGGAGGGAGTTTTTGTTTGTTTGTTTGTTTGTTTTACAGTAGTAAAGTACAATTCAGCCTCTGCTGTTGCTAGTTGATACTATCTTAAAAAAATTATCAATTAGTGCCAGTGTGGTGGCTTTCCATTATTGGCCAAAACTGAGACTTTCCAACTTATTTCAGTTCATGTCCTTCAATAAAGTTACTGAGTTCTTCAGGTCACTACCTGCTAGATTCTGTTTAACACTTGGTTAGCACAAATCTACAGAAATCCTCATTTCATTCCTCCTCCTTTGTCAAGATAATAAAATGGAGAAACGTGAGGAACATGGCAGCTAACTTTTGTTGACTTTAGCAATGGAAATAAATGACCACAGAAGAAATACTTGTGTGGGTTTGCTAAAGCTCTGCTCGTTTGGATACATAACTAGTTAGAGCACCTGAGATGTAAGATGCTTAAGCATCTGGGCAAGACAGCACCAGAAGTGCTGCTAGAACCTCATGAGAAGAGGAAAATTTGGCTTGAAACTGAGGGCAAGTAGCACACACCACCTGTACAAGACAGGACATCTTCCTCAGAGGATTTCCTGAGGAAGGCCTCATTTCAGACCAACAGGCAACCTGGAGTGTATGGTCAAAGACCAAAATAACTTCAAGTTTTTTTTTCTGGGTTTATAAATCATAACCTACATAAACCTTGCAGACAAAAAAAAGCTCACTGGCATTCTAAGAGATCAGTAATGTCATTAAACAACAAATCCAAATAAAAACCACCCTGACAAGAGCGAGAATCTTTGAAACAGCTCATGCCAAATAGACAAATTTATGTGACATGTGACACAACTCATTAACTACTTCCTGCACATGACTGATAGGCATCGTGTGTTCCAGTGTCAGGTAAATTATTACTGTCAATAGCATGCAGACTTTAATAAGCAACAAGCAACTAAATTACTAAAATCAACCAATACTTCAGTAAACACAGGGATTAATCTCACAGGTACCATGCATAACTGAGAGCATGCACATTCAGCAGGTAATAATAAATCAAGAGCAGCAGCACTGGAAAGGCAGCCTACTGTAGACCACGTTGTTAAATTAAAGAAAAAACAAAACCTTTTTTCTAATTGCAAAATACAATTTTTACTCCCTAACTGCACAAGTAGATACACTAACTTCCACCACTGAAGTTCTTCATCATTTGAAATACATCCATTAGAGCAGGTGTTTAATAACCAGACACACAAACCGCTTTGATGAAGGTGAACAAGCAAAAAAAAAAAAAAGGTAAAGCTGCCACCATCCTTTCTGCGAAAGGGCTTCTACTTCATACTTGTACTGCCAGAGCACTGAGACATCCCAGGCAAAATAATTCTGCTGAGCTAGGTGACATGTGGACAGAAATACTGTAAAACCTGTAGGTTGAGGCTTACTATCACCCATTTGTCAGGACACTGTCCTAAGAAGGTTGTATTACATCTATATAATTTCTGATGAACTGCAAAGCCAATATTAAAACACAGGTTACATTTATGATTCATTTATGAACCACCTTTCATGACCAGACTGAACAACATTTTATCCTTTATATCCTGCAAATTGCGACAAGCTAGAGGAAAGGTCACTGTAACATTTCAATTAATATCTTATCACTGTAGTCAGCTTCTGCATCAGTCAAAATAAACAGAAGTTTGAAAAATTCTCTGTAGTGTCTGAATGTCTTGTAACCTACATGTGCTATATGGCAACTGAAATCACATGCACTGTTCAATGCTTTCTAAGACATCTTCCAAAAACCAGAAAGCACTGAAAAGATTTCAGAGGGGAGAAAGTGTCTTCAATAGCTTTTGGGTTTTAACATAAACAGTTTGCTGTTTTTCCACCTCATGTGTCATTAATGGTGACTGTCAACACAATTTCTGGGCTGCTCAGTTATTCCAGTTGCATCCTTAAAAAGCCATGATCAAGCATATCCAAGTTCTGGAAATAAATTCTCACATACCTTTTTAATCCTCGATTCCAAAAGGCTAAAATATTAGATCCTTTTCTATTATACCCTCTTCTATTACGCTTACCTCCTCGGTCAATTTAGTGTTGGATTTTTCTAAGGCATCCACCTTTGCTTGTAGGTTGTTTACTGTAGCACTGTTAAAGAGAAAAAGATGTTATGGTAATTTCTGCTTATCTTTTTCAAGTCTGCTTTCTATTATGTTATACTATATAATAATTTTTTAAAAAATCATATATTACCTTAAGTGTCTATTGAGTTCTTCTACATAGTTCTTCTGGTCCAAAATAGCAGTTATCTGACCATCTCTGGGAAAAAAAAAGTAACATTCAGCTCACCCTGAATGTAGTTCTTCCATACCTACAGATACCAACTGTGCGGTGTTTCCGGAGACCCCCGGGGAAAACAGCAGGCCTGCTCTGCCACACAGAAAGATAATGATATAGAGAAGAGTCAACCCCATGTCATCCAGCCAGCTTCTACCAAGGATGTAAACTCTACCCCGGCCATCCTGGTCATCCCTAATAGCGTGAGATCCTGGCTTGGCTTCATACTCACTGCAGGACACAGGCAAGCTGTCACCGAACGCTTACACGGACAAAGCCGCAGGGAAGATGAGGAAATAGTAGAGTTTCTCTCTGATCCCAACCTCACCATTTGGATTAAAAGAGCTCAGAGACATTGTTAAAGGTTTAAGAGGAAACGTGGCAGTACAGCCTATGTATCCAGCTTAGCACTGAACATACTGGGTCTTGATGAGTCAGTGTGACACACATGAAATAGCAAAAGTGAGCCACAGTCTAAACCTTTATGGTCAGTCACAGTTCTCAGACTTCTCAGAAGTTGCAACCACTTCATTCATCCGGACAACGTTCAGGCATTTTGCGACACAAAACTGAACAGCAAGGCATACAGCATTTCAATTAGCACAACAGCATTCCAGTGGAAAACACACTGTTCTTTATACGACACATATATCGAACAAGACTCATCCAAAATCCACTCAACAAAAACTGTCACCAAGTGCCTGTGTTGCATGCATTTCCAGCAGGAGATCTTAACTAAAGAAAAGCATGTTCTAATAATAAAAATACAGATAAAAAATGTCAGCAAAATACCTGATCCTGAGGGATAATGGTAAAAGAATATACCTACATTCAAAATAGTAAACCTTCCTAAAAAGAAGTACTCTTAAAGAACCTCAGATAACCACAACACCAGATCTATATGCCAGTGTACCCATGCTGTACTTTTCAACCTCTTGTTCTGAATGTTACATAGCTACATTTGTGTACATTGGCACAAGAACTCTTATTTGGACTCTTATTACAATTACAGTCATTTCTGATTGGAGAAATTATTTCTAAGGATGCTATGGTCCTGAAAAATCAACTCCTTTCTCGCTAGCCACTCAACTATTAAAGGCTACTAAATTGTTTACTGAAAAGCCTTTAAAGAATAGCAGACCTAACTCAGCAGAGGGTCATTTTTAAACTATTTTCATTTCACACAGCCAGCTAAGGAAGAATATCCAAAGTGTTCAAGAGACTTTCCTTTCCCCCCCTCCCAATACTTCCAGTGTCTTATAAATAAGTTATGGTTTACAAAAAAAGAGCAGTTCACTCTAAGAAGCATCTGACTGAAAAACGCAATAGGTTACAGGACAACTTGCATACTTGAATACAAGTTACCATAGGGTATGATGGAGAACAGTTGTGCTTGCGCTTACCCCTCATTGCCTTTCGTGCTGTTCCCATCTTTCAAATACATTGAAAAATCGATAACTCCAACCTAGAAGAGAAAATGTTGGCATTTTACATTAAAAGCTTTTCCTAAGACTAAACACTCCTCATATCCATGAATATGTAGGGTCATTCATGAAAAACATCTGTGCATGTTTTATTGTAATAAGAACTCATCATACCAGTAATCTATCCAGAACAAATGAAAGAACAGACTAGTTCAAGTAAAAATGTACTGGGAGAAACAGCAAGTTGTCAAGCAAGTCTTAGGAGATAAGGACAAAATAACGTCATCAACACACCCATATATACACTGCCCAGGCAAGCTGAAACAGAAGTGCATATTGGCCTGTTTTCTTTTGGTTCACAGGTACAATGATCTCATAACATGTCATGAGTGAATTAATATTTCTGCCCATCTCCCCCCCTTTTTTGTCCGTTCTTCTATTTCACATATCACTCCACAGTGACCTGCATTCAGATCACAGCAAAGCACAGCAGCAAAGAACCGAGGAGTGGAGTTTTGGGTAGGGCATTAAGAAACGAAAATTTAAGAGAGCATTCTTTGTGCGATTGGCAGCTAGATCACTACTCTACAAAAAGCAGCAGGGCAAAGTGTTCTGCTAGCACTCAAGTCAGAAGAAACACTACATTTATGTGACTAAAATGAGTACAGAAGATGTATTTCCACTGGCAAAAACTAAGCTGAAGGGAGCCATTAGAAAAGCAAAAGCTTGAACCTCTGACCTCAGCGCTGCCCGCTAACTGAAGAATGCAATCATAGTAACAAGCTTTTATTAGTCTTTTATTATTAAAAGTAACAAACACATCTCAGTGGAACAAAGTCCTCTACAGTGGAAAACTGTGACGGTGTGCTCCTTTCCCCCCTTGATGTGCTCTCCCCCCCACCCTGCCAAGCCGACCTCTCCGTAAACAACACGTAGGCAGGGGCTAGTTGAGCATGCGCCAACTAAGATCCATCTAGCATGCAAATATGACGATGAGTCAATCATCTCCCCCCCCCCACAAATAGGGGGCAGCCCAGAGCCCATGGAGCTCTCCTGCACGGCAGTGGGCTGCACTGCAGAACCTCCTCCTGAGCAGGGACGCCTCTCAAGGTTACTCCTCGAGGTTGAGAGACTCCTTACCTGCGACAGATCCTCGGTAAGTGACTAATAGCATGCTGAATCTTTGCAAAACTTTGCGAAACTTTGCTAAGTTATATCTCTGATTGTGCACATAACCCTTTAGACATAAACCGTTGACCAAGTCTGGGACTAAGATTGGATCCAGCTGCACCCAGACTCCTCTGAGGAAGAGTTTGGAAAGCAAGGGGGTTCAGTCTGAACCTCGTGACTCAACAAGAGGGTCTCCTTGACACTTTCATCTGACGCTGTCCTCTACGCAGTAAATAACTGAGTGAACCTTACCATCAACCATTGTTAAATCACTCTCTTATTTACGATTGAACTTTGTTAAATCACTGCCTTACCTCAATAAAACATATTGCTGCTTCTCTCTTACGAGTGAAGTGCATCACTCCTCACTCATCCGCAACAAATTGATCTGATTTAAATGAGCAGAAAAAACCACTAAACTGAACACCCAGTACCTGTGAATCCAGGTCTTCGCCTTTCATGCAAAAGTTCGCATCGATGACATTCAACCCTACTAGGAGGCCAGCAATAATAGCACCTTCTTCTTCCATCATGAGTGCATTAGGCTCATAAAATTCACTGCAGGATGCACAGCAAGAGAAGACAAAGTGTTGCATCTTTCCAAGTCAACTAGAGTGAAGTAAAGCTTATGGATAAATTAGCACAAGCATACAACTACTTTATTGCTATGCCTGCTATCTCGTACAACAGTATAATGCAAGTTCACGCTTAATAAAAAGCCACGCAAAGACATAAAATTCATACAGAAATGTACTCCTGTGTACTATTAACACACTCCTGCTCTAATCAAAGGGCCCAAAATGGATACCTCTTAGCACGCTATGTCTTTAGATGAGGCAAAGAGCCAAGAAGCAGGAGACCTGGACTCTCAGCTGCTGAGAGGTGATGAAAACTAAGAACAATTTTTGAGTAATGTTACAGTGAAGTGAACATTTAAGACTGTGGCTTAATGTCAGAGTCATAACAGTTGCACACTTTTACTACGCTATTACAAACTTCTCTAACACAAGCCACCTCCACATTTTCCAGTGGACAACACAAAGTCCTCCTCTGCACCCAAAGTCATTTATGGATTTGCATGAACAGCCAACAGAAATCTACTTGTTTGAGTAAAGAAACACCCACGTATTTATTAAACACTTCCACTTCGCACAGTGATTCTCATCCATAGAGTTTCAACTGACCTACAAAGTTATTGCTGTTTTATAAATACAGTAGAGATGCAGAGAAGTGAAATGACTTGTTCCAAGTCAGATAGTGAGTAAGGGGAAAGGTCAGAAATAAATCCAGGCCCAAGATCTTTCAAATAAAGAACGGTGTATTCTCTCTGTACAAACATGTCACTAAATCACCTATTTGGAACGAAACTTCGCATTTGTTGTGATGGATACTTGAGACAATAAAAATGGAGAAATGACAGCTTCTGACTAAGTAAAGAATACTAAGCATTTCTCATGCCTCATAGCAAGTTCTAGATTTCGCAACACTGCCACTCAGAAAAAAAAGTACACACATACTATCATTGGGGCACAAAAGATCTTAAAGATCATACAAGAGGGCACAAGTCAAAACAAGCTAATTTGAGAGACAGCAATGCTCACCTGAGAAGATCCTTTCTGTTAATCAAGGCTTTCATGTATTCTGAAAGTTTCTTCTGCATTAGAGCCAGGCGAAGCCAAGCTCTTCCTCTACCAACAGGTGTCCTACAAAGACCAGTAACAAAACAGTTGCATACTGTAGCACACATTCACAAACAGCTTTAATAATCCTGCTCTATCTCAAGTTTCTGCAGCCTTCCTCATCTCAAAGATACAGTCCTCACCAGTGAAAAGAGGGAAATACAGGCTATGTAAATGCAAATAGCTACAGACAGGTTTATTTAAGTCATCATTGCTTCTCTCATAACTAATTATATATTTGTTATCATACTAACATTTCCCTCACTCTACCCCTGTTGGATGCTACTATATAGACAAAGATCAGCTGCTTGGATAAATCACCTTTCAATTCAAATTCAGTTTTGCATAAGGCAAGTCAGAAGAACATGTGTAAACTTCAATACAGCATAGATGCCCAAGCACCACTCCTTCAGGCAGGTGTTAAGCCTGGTGAGAATCCACAGAAACATCCAAAAATACCAATTCAGTAGTCTTCTCCAAGCATTTTGCTCATTAACACACTCGTAGGATACAACAGGTTATAGTCACAGCCTTCCCCCCTCTGTTCCTTCTGTCAATTGGAAGCGCACAGCTTTAGAAATATGAGAAATGATACGTTGCATCACAGCTCTGGCTCATCTACCCTGGCATGCTGGCCAGAAGCCAGCACCAGATGCTCCAAAGGAAGGTGCAAATCCCCCGTGTTGAGCAGTACTACGATTAGAAGGAAATTTCTTTTCAACCTCCAGCAGTCAGTCACCTGTCTTATACCAAGCAGCGTGTTGAGCACTCCATTTTCTGATCTTAACTAGTATAAGCAGCAATTGCCCACAGAAGTCATCATCATCATTACCTAGTGTGTCCTTGACCTCAGTAATGCATGACACTTCATGCCCAGTTAGTATGTATACAAGGCTGAGTTTTAAAAGACTTATTCTAAAACTGCTGTTTTTTTTTTTCTTTAATATTCCTGTGTTCTTTTTTAACAGGAAGGGGTAACAGGAGCTCTGGCATGAGAGTGCTAGCCCTTCATTTTGGTCCTGTAGGCCCAGTTGGCCAGCAGGCACAGTCCTGCACAGCCCTCCAGTAAAAACACTTGTCTGTATGTACAGGTTAAATGCTAACCTGACAGAAACCTTCTCTGCTTTATTTCTGTTGTTTCACTTATTCATCTCCTCTTTGAGCAAGGAGGACTTAATCTTTCGTCTGCCCCTCATACAAAAGCCTCCTTAAGCTTCTTTTTTTCTCTCCCCATTCTCCACGCTGAGAGCCTTTGCTCTTACAGTTTCTTTTTAGAGCTTGAACAAGCAAACCTGAACGCAATGTCTGAGGTGACTATGCAATTCTTAAAAGCAATGTATTTTCGAAGAGTTTTTTTACCCCTCTTTAATATCACCTATTATCTTCTTCAACTTTGTGACTGAGCCCTCCTTTTACACAAGCTTCACAAGTCGATCTGCGTATATTTAAAAGAGAAAATGACCTCTGGATGTCTAATGCTCCAAAAATCAGGCTCAAAAGCATCTAACCTGTGACGACCTTCTCTTCAATCTGACTTCAGAAAGGGAGTCAATAAAGGCTGTTCCTGTTCATAGGACACATCACCACTCATTTAGTGCTGGCAATAAACACACTATTTTCCGTAAGTCCCCTCATTCTTAATACAGAAGGAAAATATTCTTCCTCTCCTTCTGCAGTTCCTTAATTAAAAGAAGAGTATGATCCACTGTATTAGCAGAAGATGGCAGATGGATTCCTGAAGATTGATTGTTCTTCCTTCTCTTCTTTACAATCGTTCTTACAAGAAAACCATACTACGTCCTTGTGCAATAAAAAAAAATACTCACTTCAGCCCTGGGAGATCCTTAACACTTGCTGTGATCTCTGCAGCTTCAGGAACAAGCTTTTCTACCAGTTCCAGTGGTCCCCAAAATGACTTATTTTGCCCAAGAAAAGTTTTTTTGGCTAGGGAAAAAAAAAAAAGACATAAAATGAGTCCTTTCAGGCTGTGCTAACTAAATATGCTCTCAAACACATTCAGAATTGAAATAACAGTAGAAAAAAATCACTGGAAAGAATCTTCTGGGACTGTGTGCTGGGCAAATACAATAAATCACTTTTTATGGACAAATGTGGAAATTACGGGTGTCATTTGAGTAAGGTAACAGGAGCTCAAAATAGATGCCAGACAGGGTTTAATACATCTCAGATATGGCAAAACAACAACATCCAGTGATAACCAGCAACTTAGATTCACTACTAGAGGCCAACATTTCTACTAGGATGCTGTCACTGTCTCTGAGCTATACTTAGTGTGTGCATGATCATTTTCCCTCACTGACCATCATCTTACAACCACGAAAAATAAACACACCACCTTTAACCTCCTTCTCCTCCATATATTCCAGGGTCTTGTCTGTCCATCCTCTCCTCCTTCAGAAAAGCTTT
The DNA here is from genome assembly GCF_003343035.1 of Apteryx rowi. NCBI lineage: Eukaryota > Metazoa > Chordata > Aves > Apterygiformes > Apterygidae > Apteryx > Apteryx rowi. The sequence continues at coordinate 1,439,223 of NW_020451149.1, forward strand.
CTAGAGACCCCCAGGAACTAAAGTGCTAGAAATGCACTTGCTTCTTTAACAGTTTTATTGCTACTTCACAGCAGCAGCAAGAACACTGAAAATTGTTGACCTCAAACTTATGACCAGCAGTAGGGGCACTGACGAATGGATAGACAACAGCAGCACTAAGAGTATGAATACTTCTCCCTTGCATAATGTTACCTAAACTGTCACAAGAATCACTTCTTCAGCAGGCAATGCTGAACACAGCTACTAAAGAGGCACCGCAAGATGTACCTAAGAACGCTGAAAGAGAATTTAATATCCTCCATACCACTTTTCATCTCAAGCTACCATCATGCAAGGGCAGCAAGTCAAGAAAGGTAGTGTAGTACTTAGCAATTTTACTTGTGACTCCATATTACACAGTTAAATACATACTCTGCTTGCAGTTTTAGAGAGCAGCTAGGAAGACGTTAGCTGCACAATGCCGAAATCCGCAATTCTGACAGAACTATTGAGAAAGGATCTCAGTGTTGCAGTTTCTTTCCCTGCAAGAGGAACATTAAGCCACTAATGCAGGAAGTGCAGAAAACCAGGAGACACGCATTTGCTGAAGAGGCCATTTTATCACCAAACAATTACACTCATCACATCTGAAAAGTTGTTTTAAAAATGACAAATAACTGCAACAACCATAAACATTTCACCAGCATCATTACACCTTAAGCAGATTTCTCAGATTTTGTGTTCCATCAAACCAGCTGTCATCAAATGCAGTGACCCTGTTCTTGAGTCTTTCTTGAGTCTACTGTAAATTACAAAACCGGGTTTTTAAAACAAGATTGATCTTTCTCACTCCTACAGTATCACAAACAGACCAGGAGGACTCCTCTTAAACAGTGTTACCTTTCAAGCCATGTTTAAGGCAATGCTCCATCACAACGAAGAACTGCTGAAGAGGTGCATAGTCAGAGTCCAGTGTTCTGCCTAGATTAAGTGCTGATTCAATCAACCCCTTTATACTCAGTTTTGCCATGTTCATCAGGTTCATGCGTTCATTAGCCATGAGATAGTTCGGATCTATAAAAAACAGAAGAAAGACACTGTTAAATAACAAAAGTTATTTTTAATACAATAAGATATCCCATGTCTCTCTCTCTCTCTTTTGTCCCTCAGCTTTGAAGGCGTTTACAGCGGCAGCAACCCTTTGATGCGAGGCATTCTCTTCAGGTCTTTTGTTGAGACTATCAAAATTAACTAGTGCCTTATGGTGAAAGCCATACCGAAGTGGGAATAGGTAATATATCACACTAAGGGTGCCTCAATACTGAAAATAAACTACAGACACCTGAAGTTTTGAAGAAAGAATTAAGACAGCCATTAATATTGTGCTTAACATCTGACAATGCGTTACTGAACATTACAGCTGTCCCTTGCTCTAACTCAAATCCCCAGCTATGTCCAGCAACTACAAACCAATAAAATTGTTCACTTGTGATTTGCAATTCAGTCAAAAGACAATCATAAATTCTCTCACACTTAATCCATCAATATTCATCTCTATCCAGTCTTCCATCTTTACTCAGAATGACTTATTTTTAACTTGGATGTAACATGGAGCCAGTTTCCACCCATCTCTTTTCATTTTCTCAACAATATTGATGTATTTTACTGCTGATAATAAGGAGCTGATCTTCATGGTTCTGCCAGCACGTTTCTTATTTCCAACACTAACAGATCTTTTCCAATACTATATTTTTACTCTACCATATCATAGTTACTTTTTCCTCTATTGCATCACACCACATAAGAATTCAGACATATATACCTGATAGATGCTTTTCACTGCAAGAAACAAGCACAGACATCCATTTCCCAAATTACACCCTGCCTTGCAGGCCTCCCATGCTCCGACTTCTCTGGCCCAGTCTAAGATGCTAATGCAAACGCCTGTTCTTACAGAGTGCCTCTCTTTTCAAACACCATCAGGGCACTTGCAACACCTCAAGAAACCTGTTTAGTACTGTTTCGTAACTACAGTGAAATTGTTCCACCCCGCCAACAAAAAAAGTGTATTCAAGCTTTAGGCCTAGAGATATTCAGTAATATAGAAAAATCCTTGCTACTTACATATAGCATTGCATCAGTTGCACATGTTTTCTACTTGCATCTGATCCACCTACAACCTCACATCCAATTTCTGAGCTACAAGTTCCTTGGTGCAAGCAGTTCCTCCTTTTAAGGCATGTTCATTCCACAGCTGCTGCTGTGGAATGAACCACAACCAGCTGTGGACCCTTGAACTCATTTACCACCTTTACTGGTGAATTTACTAAACCTAGCAGCAGAAGCATGACAAAAGCACATCTAAGAGCGCACACCTAAGCACAGTGTAGACATCTAAGCTGCCATACTGACACACAGCATGCTTGTGTTTAGAAAGCAAGTAAAGCAAATAAATACTTGAGACTGAAATCCTTCTATTAGAACAAGAGCAAATATATTTATACTTAAAATGCAGAGGAGTGCTTAGGTAAGTTGGACAAGAGATGCCATAGAAGTAACTAGAAACCTAAGCAGTAGAATTTGAATGTCTGTTTCTGCTCGTTCTGTGGACTACCCTCATCCAGACCTACCTAACAACTCCCACCGCCTTTAGGCTGCTCTCAAGCTCTTTTCTGACTGTTTGGAGACTCCATCTCTTCAACATGTAGACAGCTTAGACAGGTTCCTACACCTCTCCTGGAAACACCAGTCATTGTCAAGGAAGACGAAAAAAATACAATCTCTCTCCTCAGTGGATCCACTCCCAAGCTGGATTCTTGCAGGATTTCACGTTTTTCTTCAGCATGTTTGCTACTGAGTAGAGATCAAATCTCTACCAAGCAGGTCAACTTGAGCTGTTTGGGTTGGTCACAGCTCTCATACACCCACTCCTCAATATAAGTTTGAAGAACCATTTCTCATAATTTAAAATGCAACAACTTGCCAAAAGCTAAAGGGGACATCTGAGACTACTGCAGTCTTCTGCAGGACTTGCCCTGTGTCACTCAATTGCTCAGATATTAGTAAGTACAGATTCCTTGTCATCTCAAATGCACCACAACTAAGATGAGGCATCTTGTCAGCACCCACCATCCACAGGGAGAGGGCAAGGAGCAAAACTTCATAGAATTATACAATTACTAGAAATCACGTCAATCACACTTACAATCTTGGATATCTCCTGCGGGCTGGGCAGCACTGTAGGCCCAGCAGCCTGTAGCTGATACGAGCGATAGTTAAAGTAACCTGTGATTGAACCCAAAACGGGCAATGAGAAGAGTCACTACCACTGTGTGATTGAGACTCCCTATACCAGACAAAAAGAGCCAAGGAAAGGCACCTCAGGATTAGGAGAGGAAAAGCAACCAATGAAGCGGAGCCATACCCAGCCTTGAAGAACCTGCAAAATATAAAAGGGGATCAGAACAGAGAATAGGCTAACCCCTTGACTAAAGGGAGATTTGCCTAATCTACCCGTGCAGTGTGCCATGTTCAGGTTCCCATGGCTCCAAGGCTAGCTGGCCAACAAGCTGGTGAGGTCTTATTAATAAGGACCAAACATCACTGCTTAGTTTTGCATGACTGTATACACATACAATAAGGCCTGTCTGCCAGAATACAGACTATTTTTATAAGGAAGGCTGACTGCTCAGATAAATACTCAGGCTTAGCTCTATTGCGACAGTGCTAGCAACACTCGAATCCCCCTCATGAAAGCTAACAGCTGTAAAACAATCCACAGTCCAGGGAGAGCTGCTGGTCAAAGCGGCTGTCACCATTCAGATCCTGATACCATGGGTACATTTGTTCAGTCTCTTCAAAAGCAGGTTACGACAAAGCCTCTTTTCTCCCCTTTCTTCTCCAGGATGAAGCAGTACCAGAAGTCTCCTTCCCTGAATTTTGCTGGAACCATCTTGACAGCTCCTCTAAGGAGCAGCCAGTACTGTTAGCAGCAGGCTCTGAAAGGGAAGGTCTCCAATGGAGATGGGAAGCATGCAGGAGGTGCTAAGCAATACCACATGGAATTGCCGCACACAGTGACTAGCAGCAGCCACTGGCCTAACCACACTCCTGGCCACATCTGCTGCCGTGGAAAAGCGGCTTCTTGTTCAAAGAAGTCTCAAACAAGTCCAGCTGTTCTTCTGCGTCTCCACCCAATCTTCACCTGCTAATGGACAAAGTGATCAAAACTCCTTCTGAATTTTACTTGACTAAATGTAAACTTTTCAAGTACTGACTCTCTTGGTTCCCAGCTTGTGAAAAGACTGCAATTAAGAATTTGCAATTTATTTTCATAGTTAAGATAACTTCCAAATACTGGTTTAGGAATGCAATTCTTGCAGCAGAGCTGGACTATAGATGGATTTAATTTAGTGGGTGCTCTTTATTGCCTTTACAGAACTACTACTGTTTTCAACTGTTGGATTTGGCACGTATATTGAGCAGATTGATTTTGTGATTTGCAATCCATTTTATGCTTTGCAATGTAGCTAAGAGAACAATCACTCTTAGTAGAAATTGAGGAAAAGAGAAAAAAAGAGACATAATACAAAACAACCGAATTCAAAAACATAGTTCTTGTGCATGCAAGTAAAAGAAACTTAACGCTACCGAGTGTTTTCTTCTGTGTCCTTATGGATAATGCTAACGAACAACACCTCACACTGCATCCATCATAGTCGCTCTTTAAAAGTATAGGAACATCACTACAGTATTAGTGAGAAAGCTCTCCTACCACAGACACAGCTGTAGGCCCAGAGCTGTGCTTGGCTTGGCTACCATGATTCAAACATTTTTTCCCCCCCACTGGCTAGGGTCCTGCAGCAGCATTCCCATAAGTAACAAAGCGCTACCGAAGTGCGGAGCTCTCATATACCTGCTTTTTGAAGAACTCATTGATCGAATCAGTGAGGAGCAGTAAGGCAGTCGTCCAAAGTGATTCTGCTTACATGACAAATCAATTGCTAATGAAAAATTAAAGAAACTGTACAAGATTACTACGTGGGGAATGTTGCTTACACTCTGGTTATTAGCTAATTAGAATTATGATAAGAGTCCAAGGACACTGCTCAGAATTAGGGTTGTACTCCATTAGATAACCACAGGAAACCATATGGTTTTCTTAGAGTAGGGAAAGCTGCTGCCTTACACAGACCCACACTGAGGTCAAGGGTAAGACATGCTTTTTGAGGCAAGAAGCACAGCTTCCCATGAGTCTGAGAGATGCGTAACAGTCACGTGTTAACTGGGGTCAATACTACACTAATTAAAAGAAACTACCACGAGTAACAGATATGTATATGAAGTATGCTGAAAACAGCCAAAGATTCTTTCAACACTTTTGAAGGATAAGAGCTAACCTACAAGTCTGAGCTGATGAAAGCACTCAGGAAAAAAAAAAGAAAGAAAGAAAGAAAAAAGATAAAAGATAAAGCAGGGCTATGCTTCATTTAAGACTAATATGTGCAGTCATGGCCTTAAGAACTAAAATAGCAAATCAATGAAAAATATTTTAATTAAGCTACCTAATTAAAGGCTTCTGCTTCATTAGTGTGTTGTGAATGAAGGCATTCTGTATATGCAATTCATCTAAGACTCTCATTTTGCAAACAAAGTAACTGTCGTGTAGTAAGAAACTAGATAAAATCCCAAAGATTTATTCCAAAAATAAAATCCTGAACAGTTTATACCCTTGTTACATGTGCTGCAACATATACATCTTAACATTTAGTCTAAAAAAGCAGGCCAGGCAAGTAAAGATGATTTTCACACAGTAAGACTATTCAGCTTGCTTTAAGTCAACCCAGCCATTTTCTGCTTTGACAATCTGACCTTGACTTGAAATTCCAATTCTCAGTTTGAGCCAATACTTTCTGCAGCCCTCTAACTGCAAAAAGCCCTATGTTTTACTATACATGCCGTGCAGTAAACCCTAAGAGTAAAACCTTGGCCCTTAAATTTTGGCTTTCAATGTCATTGGGATTCCAGTTTAAGTTATCTTACAAGTATCAAGATGGTTCTATTCTCTAAAAACTGAAGCTTCTACAGAACAGATCTTTTTTCTAATCAGCAACACCTACGTTTAACATTGGATACCAATCATAATGAGTGAACTGGACTTGCATCCCACTACAATGACAGTTACAAAAGAATCAGCTAATCTTACTGTTTCCTTGAAACAACAAGCTCCCAGGTTCCCCAGCATTTAAAACGTTGCCTAGTCATTCAGACACCGACAGTAGCAAGGGCAAAACGTTCCTCAGAAACTTCCATAAAGAAGAAAACATTTCCAAAACATCTGAGAATCTCAGGAACCTGCAGCTTAGTTTTAAAGGTAACAGACATATCTAGGAACCTGAAAGTCAAGGGAAAAAGTCAATGCACTACTGGATCTCAAAAGATCCAGCTGTGACTGTACTCTAAGTACTTCTTGCCTAACAATGAAAACGTCTTCCCCTCCTCATATTAAATTCACTTAAAAGAAATAAAAAGAAATGAAAACAAAATTAGAATTTGAATCAAACGCTGGGATTCATGATACACCGTCAATATGAGCATATCTGCTCAAAGTAATGCCAGTTAACTACAGTGAGGTTCTACCTATACTGAATCCATCTCAAATCAAGAATCCTAACTCGAAGTGATCTAAAATTTACAAAGGTCACTTCTGTGTACAGCACAGAAACAACATCTTGCAAACAGTTTATACTATATTCAGATTAACTGAGATATGTCATGGTGAATCACTCGTTTTCTAAACATACCAGCCAGGTATCTACAGTGCACTAAGTTTCAGTTCAGCAATTCACCTACATAAAATACACATTAGCTCTAGCTGCTTAGACTATGAAATCCTGGACACATGTATAATTTCAAATACCTGTGCAAAACAAATCTCTAAGGAAACTGAGAGCCCTCATTATTTTGACTGTCTTTTCCTTAGCCTCTGTTCTGCCACACCGCACAGTGTAGAAGGTGAGAAAACTCCTCTGAAAAGCTGAAGCTCTCTGCAAATCATCGAACAAGTGTCCAGAAGCAGCAGCACCATGCGCATTCTCTTCCTGGAGTAATTTGTTTATTCCTTCTCCTGGCAGCCGAAGGTCCTGGGCCTGCCTCCCTAGAATTTAAGCCAGCACTGCATCTGCGTCAACGGGCTCAATTACAGCCAAGCAGGGTCTTTCATGAGCAAGAGAGGGGGCAACTTTATCTTGCCACAAGTCCCAGAGGGCATCGAGAATTACCATCCTTGTCGTAAATGCTGCAGAGGGGTACAGACGACCACACGCCATCTGCCCCAGCGCACCATCTGGTATCTGAGTTTAAACAGCTGTAAGTCGGTCCATGCTAAGACACCAGCTTATGAGCCAAGGTAACTAAGATGTGGCACGTGCTCCTTTTTCCACCCCACAGCTCCGTGGGCAGCTGTTTCCAGCTGAATGGCATGCAGCAGGTAGCTGAGGGGGAGGGCAGCACCTGCCACCCCCAGAGCTATTTGCTTTTTGCATGTGATCCAGAGCTCTTCGTTCATGATGGGCAAATAAGCTACAGCAAACTAAGGCTATTTTACTGCTGCGCCAAGAAACAAACAGGAGTTTCACATCCTTATATATTTTAACTTCCCATATTTCATTTGAAGCTTTCCTGACATGCCCTTGCATTTAAATGCTCCGTTTTCTTTCTAGTAATGCAAGCCCCTGACTGCCATCTCAAGGAAGAGGCAACACGTATTTTGCATATCATACACAGAAACTGTCTTAAAGGTAAGCAGTGATGAAAAGAAAAATGATATAGTTTATGCATCAAAATGGATTTTCGCGCTCAATGGACCCACTTGAAAAGATCTGTACTATCTGAATTTGCAAATATAAATACAACTAGATTTTGCAGTGTCATGGCTGATGTTGCTTTTTCTTCAGCAGGAAACATGCTTAAACCTCTTCACATGAGAAGGCCCTGCATCTAGCTGTGTTACTTTGCCTCTATTACTATCAGTTATTAGTCCAGTAATAACCACAATTACATATTTGATGTCATTTTTTCATTCACACTGTTGCTCATACTTTATCTTCTACTTATAATCCTGAGTGCACAAAGTAAATGTGCTTCACTTATTTTTACCGTTTTGTTTCACTAAGTTTTATATTGAAATTGCTCATCTGTACCATAAACAAACAAATGCAGGATTTGATTAACACTCTACCAGTGAGAATTAGACCAGAAGCAAAGCAAACACTGGTAAGAATATGGCATCTCCAATCAACGCCACCTTCCAACATACTCAGTTCAAAGTGGCAAAAAGAGCTGAGCTTATGCCTGCAGGGTTATCAATATGGGAAGAACAGGACTTGTGCTCTTAAGTTTCCTAGATATTGACAGCCCTAGCTTTAGCTTCTAAATTGACATCACTGCTTTGCAAGGCTTTGTCCTGTATAAATAAAGACACCTAGATATTATCCTTGTCATCCCTCTCTTGCCTCCAAAAGGTATATAAACCTTTTGTGCTGCAAAACATCATAACCACGAGCATGAACAGTTGTATTGAGTCATCAAATTATAAACTTACTCGAGTGCAGGCTGAATCAAAGATTCATGTACTCGCTTACACCATTTTGAGGAATCAAACAAGAAGCATTATAAAATATTTCTCATTTAGTACTTCACAAAATTTGCAATACAGGTTTTAAAGTCACTTTTGCAAAGTCTCATCTCAATAAATAGAAAAACTTCAGAACACCTGAAGCTTAGAGGTGATTTTTTTTTAATCTGTCATTTCAAATTTAAAATGTACAAAATGAAATGTAAGTTAAGTTGTGTATAAATCAGGCTCAGGAAAATAAAATTCTCAGAATGTATTTAAGAAAATTAGCCCCCTCTTTATTCCCTTTTACCATCTCCACTTAGAGTCAATCTGGTCAAAAATCATAGTACAATTTTTTTAGGCAATATTGTTTGTGAGTACACACACATTTCAAAAAGCAAGCAGTAACAGTAAGAATTTAGAAATCAAGGTTGATCAGATGGAACCCATGACAGGTCGGATAAAAACTTAGAAACACAAAGCCTTTGCGTTATTCATTTTAAAAGGAAATGAATGAAATTGCAAAAGTAACACACACACACTTGAGTGATCAAAGACATTTTCTTTAACATGCTAACAGTGGAAGCCAAATATCCACACGGGAGTGCAACTTGTACAGCATGTTCCGGCTGTGAACCTGGTTCAACCAGACAAGCACGTTTGCAAAGCCACAGCGGTTGGCACTGGAAAGGAAAACTGTATCTTGCACTCACGCTCCAAATAATAAGTTAAAAGCCAATCATTAGTGGAAATAATAGCTGAAAGATGTTGGTGTGGCACGCACCTTCAGTATCATCACGCAATTGCTCCACCACATCTGTCAAATCCTCCCAAGAGTCTTTGCAAACAGCAAAAAGAAAGGAAAAGAAAGAAAATGTCATGCAAGCCATGATCGAAAGGAAAGATTCAAAATCAAGGCACAAGGAAAGGATAACTGAAAGGGAGATTTGTACAATACAAGGCTCAATTCATATTGGCAAGAGATTTGCAAGTCAAAAGGATTTATTAGTCTGCACAAAGCAATACAGCAAAGCTTTTTTTTCCCCTTGAGAAAAAAATTAAGGCAGGCTTAAATAAAGCTTGAGAAGTTTTGTTTTTCTGTATTAAGACAAGCAACATTTTTGTAAACCACATCCTGAAAAAAAAAGAAATGCATTATTTTGTCTATAAGACGAAAGCACAAAACTGTTGATGCTTATGCAACATCAGCATTTACTTCAGCTTCCTCCTACCCAAAAAGGACCCACAAAGTAACAGGGAAATACATCTGCAAATGAAAAGCAAGCCCTGCAAGCATTGCATATTTCACAAAAAAGACATATTGAAGACATAAGGAAGGTTAAACCAAGCTCTAATTCCATCAGGACCATCATTCCAAAGCCAAACATCTAGCAGAAGTGATTCAGCTTAGCCTGGATGTGGGTCACAGGATTTATGTCGCTATTCCAACGACCACCAACTAAGGCCTTGCTAAGGAAAACCCCTCTTCCTACCTGCTGGGCGTCTGCAGATGGCTGGCGGCCAGAAGGGAGGAGGTAGATATCCTGGGAGAGGAGCAGGCAGGACAGAGAAGACTCGTTTCAGCACGCCCAGCAGTTCCCTGGTTGTGAACCCACGAAACAAAGCCTGACGAAGTCCCAGGGGGTCTGAACCCTGCATGATTTTCAGCTCCCTACTTACGTGCCTTCTCTCCCCAGCACTCATTTGCAATCTGTTCCAGCTCTGTAGCACAGGAAAGGCTCTATTCCCCTTTACAGGCCAACTGTGGCAAAGTCCTGAGCAAAGTACACATGCTATTGGGACCTCCTCCCTCCCACAGAAAAGCTATCACCAGCCTCCTCCCCGCTAGGAGCACAAGTTAGCTAACAGCTACCATATACACAGTCACTGCACTTGAAGGGAAAAACAAGTCTTCATATCATTTTGGCTAACAACCCCACCAATCCCCAAAAGCTTTCTGTGCTGCAGTATCACCAACCAACAGTTTTCTCATCCTTTCAAACTGTTCTATTCAAACTAGCTGATTTTTAGGAATTAGTTTTGCATCAGTTTTCTTTATAAACCAGAAGCTCATTCCTCCTCTGGCAAAAAATGTGCAAATAAAAGCAGCAGGAGAAAATGACTATTTATTGCGTCCTGCTCATATACCAGGGTTAAATCAATCACCTATTTCGCGTTCGGCAGGGATTTCTCCTCCCCCTGTCAGGGGTGAAGAGGGAGGGAGAGCGAGCACAGGCAGGTTTACCCAACCCTGCTTCCTAGGAAGCAACAGGAGGTTTGGCTCGAGAAATTTCCTGCTGCGGCAAGAACAAGGCACTGGTGATTCTCCCCGCCTTTCCCCAGCTTCCCCACACCTTACACTTACGGCCTTGCACATATATGGTCTCCTGTCACCGGTGTTAAAGCTTTCTGCAGTTTCAGAACATTTTTCGTAGCTCATAGTGCAGTGGTGGTCAGAGGAGATTTTTCTTGCGCTTTTCGGGAATTGTACTGCACTCTTGCTTCGAGGGCAAGAAACTGGACTCCGTGTCTCATGGGTCCTCCTCCCCTTCTCCACTTTGTTAGGAATCAAAATGCAGACGCTCATGTGACTCGGGAATTCGGTATTTGTAGAAAACAGCAAAACTATATACACAAACTAATACCGCTAGTACTTTCTCATCTGAAACTGCATCAGGTAAGAGCCTAGCTGCACATGCAATGATTTAATAGCATTTTCCATCACACGCAAAGATCAGAACCAGATTCCGATAACCCCAGTATCCCTACCTGCATACTGAAATTGAGGGCAAACATAATCAGTAAATGGTCTCTTACAAAATATTCAGTTTTTATCTAAAGCATAAAATGAAGTCCCAGAATTTCACAGCCAAAGAAGATTTACAACTAGCTTGGAAGTGGGGAAGAAAAGAGAAAACTACCAGGCCTCACTAAACCTTTGATGCACTTATCTGCCATGCACTCCTCTTTCTCAGTTTTGATTTTGTCACTTCTAACTCCTTCCTTCAGGCATTGCATAGGCGAGGGATAAGCCTCCAACTATTTTACATGCCTGCACTCCTCTGGGCTCTTTCTTTGCTCAGCTCCATATCTAAAAAAACACCCAAGACCTCCATTGTTTGTGACAGATACAGAGGCTTTCATATAGAAGAACAGATTTTGATTTCTCATCGCCTAAAAAAAATTACCAGCATAGAAAACCACTGACCTATACTAGGTCAGCAAAGTCCAAGCAGTCCAATATCCTACCTCATATGAAATCAGGGCTGAACGTTTCACAGGCAAGTGCAGAAACTTCACGTTGCTCTGCTGGCTACATTTGGACAATGGCTACCTGCTTCACGCCACAGGACTAAGGCGTCTTGTTTTCAACCCTTCACAAGTGATTCATGCAAAGCTTACAAAGAAACATCCAGAAAAAACAACGGCGACTTCTCTATCTCCCTATACGCAACAATCCTGTCTTCTTTTGAGTGAGAAATATTTGCAAGAATTGTGGGAATTCATGTTGGGAGACCAAGGGATGTGTACAGATAAAGAAGAAAAAGCACAGATTTAATTAGCTCTTTATTCGCCTTCAAACCCTTGTTTGCAAGGAATTCCTATGGCTGTTTTAAGACAAAAATGTTTGAACTTTTCAGTCATTTCTTTGCGCATCCAACAACAGTTTGCATACATTTCATTTCCTCTTTTACACTGTAGAGTCACTTTTCCCAACTTGTCTGGAATTTCCATCTCACAAGAGCATGGGGGGAAACCCCTCCTAAGACAAAAAAATGACTAACATTAGGACTTGAAAGTTTCCATACCCCTCATCATGATACCTGTAAGAGAAACTCAGCACTTTCAATCATTATGCAAAAATATGAGAGCCTTTAACTAATGCATACCAAGTCTAGAGAACAGGATGATCAAGACTTCCAAGTCTTCATAAAATTTGATTGCCTCATTCCAACTGGATTCTCAAGATGGCTAGTATTATGGAATGGAACATCATGCTAAAATAAATATACCAACTATATTCTTTACAAAGGAACTGAGGTACTTATACCACTAATACATTAATCATGAAATTCCCATCTGTTATTTCACAAACAAAGTTTTTCAAGTAATTTTCTTCTTTATTGACACAGCAGCAGAATAATCTCAACTGGTTTAACCACAGGAGATAGTCCGGCAGCAGTGTGGGATTCAGTTTGAGCTAATTTACCAAGTCTCACACCGGGGCAAGAAACCTTTTGCAGTCTCTGTAAGCTCACTCCAGTGCAGCAGTGTGAGTTCAGACACATTCTTAGAAAAAACTACAAACATTTTCAAATCCAATGTTAAATAGGTTTCTCGAGAGATTTTATCCTCTGCTAACAACCAAAAAAAAAAAAAAAAAGAAATCTTAATAAGCAGGAATACTAACATACATGAAGCAGCAGCTCCTCTGTGTTAACACACCTTTGTTCCTGCTAGTAAGAATACTTACAAAGTGGTGGTGATTAATGAACGGTGAACCTTTACATATAGTTTAAAAAAAAAAAAAAAAAACCAACCTTCCTTTCTAAACTTATCTTCCTGAATTTGGTCTTATCTTAGTTTTTGTTTCACTGTTTCAAAGAAATAGACAATATCTAAAAGTTACCTATACTGAAAGTTGTAACAAGCCATGCAGGAATAACGCATATTGCCAGCAGGTACACCTTTCCCATGCAACTGAAAGCTTTTAAAACTAAACCCTGGAAAAATATATCAGCATAACAATACTTTCATACTGCTTTAAACAGGCAAAAGCGCTTGGTTTTTTGAAGACTGAAATTACAAACCTAACGCGGGGTTGGGAGTAGGAACCTTTATGAATACTCCAAACGGTCATACCTCTCCAACGCCTTTCCAGCTGCACGCTGCGGTACAGTGGTCCCACACCTTTCGGCAGCACCCGTCAAGCAGCAACCTGCCACACTACGACACAACATTAGGAAAACACGCTGCATGCAGAAGCTGGCCAAATGAAGGGGAAGTCAAGATCACAGACTCTGACACCGTGGGCTAAAACCAGTATCAGATTCATTTTATGGGGTTTTTCAATGGGTGTCTCATGAAAAGAAATCAAAGCAAGAGTTGCTGAACACACAGCAGAAGTATCCCGGGGTATTTGAATCAAACCTAAACAAGTGTTAAATGTGTGCCCTTTAATAAATGCTGAACAAGTTCCTATACTCCTGAGTTGCACAAAAACCTATGTATTTCCTTCAAACTGCCTATACAGGATGCATTCATTAAGCAATAATGTGCAGCAAACATTATCACACACCATCTTAGCCTATACTGGGCTACCACCCTCACGTACATTCCCACAACTTGCACAAAGTCTAGTGGCAGAACTGCATGTTCCCCAACACACATGCAGCTCCCTACTCCATCAATTTTCTGTCCATGTCCTCTTTACTTTTATTAGTAAAGTACCCTGCAAGTGGAACTAGTAGCATGGCAAAATCAAGAAGTCTTATACTGCTGTGGGATTTATTCATATGCAAATAAAAAGGCACTCAGCAAAGAATCTACACATGCTTACATCGTTTCCAGGCGCAGTATCAGAATCAAGTTCCTCCCAAAGCAGACTAAATAGGTCAGAACCTGTTTTTTGTAAGCGTGGAAGTTTCTAATATGGAGGAGAATCTGAGAAGTCAGTGAAGTAATCAAAAAAACCCAGCATCAACTTTGGGAAGCAAAAGCAGAACCTGATACAGAAAATGCTCAGCAACAGTGACATGCAAGTAATACTTCTTTGGCTGCTCTGAAAGGCCTGTCCCAAATCTACTTATTTTTGTATAAATGCTTACAGGAAATCTAACTCTCTTGAAGAGCTACAAGCAAAAAACTGCAAAAAGCCCAGAGTCCCCATGCTTGGTCTAAGGTTCTGCCTATGAATAAGGAAAGCGCTTGTTTTTAAGCTCACCCACAGCAGCGGGTGAGGTATGTACTAAACACACCCGCAGCAAAAAGCCAGTACCAGGAAAGAAAACTGGACTGCATTCAGGCTATCTTCATGCACTTCTATAAACTCCCCCCTTCCCCTGCCTGATGATTTGCCATATGGTTGACAAAAGGTCTGGGGATAGAAGGAAAAAAAACACCCTCCGCATTTAAAATAACACCTACAGAAGTGCTGACAAGTTTTTTAGGGATGAATAATATATATATATGTGAATCAGGAAGACAGTGAAATGAATTGAATCAAGCCAAATCAAACCACAAACAAAAATGTCAAGGAACACAAGGGTGGCTCTTTCCTGATCTCTCTTTCTTCCTGACTACACGAACTTTATCTAAGCCCCAACCGTACAGAGCACTCCAAGACCTCTTTCTTTCTCCTCCAAAAAAAGCAAGAGGAGACCATTCCTCGGTGCCTCATTAACATGCATAACTCAAACTGCCCTGAGTTTCGACAGCACTTTTCAGATTCACTCAAAGGCACTTAAAACAGTAAATGAAATCCTACAGCACCCATAAGTACAACCATAATCTACAGTTTCACTGTCAATTATGTCTCATTATGCCCTAAAGAAGCAAAGTATCATCCATGTTTTAGAGGGAGATGCTAATAAAATAAATGCCGATGTGCGCTCACTGTAAAGTTAATTACAGAATTATTTTCTGGTTTTAATTTTTAGTCCGCTGCTCTAACCATTTACTACTGTTTGTTGGGCCAAAGCAGCCCACAACATAAGAGAAAGTTGGAAGAGTTTACTGAAAAGTAATGAATATGCATGACAAATTACTTTCATATCATTTTTTTCCTTTAAGACTACCATATTTTCCTCCACTGGATGGAGGAATAATACTTTTGCCATGAAAAGGAAACCTACAGTCATATTATTATAGTTATTTAAATTGCATTATCTTATATTTGTTACCTTAGGAATGATAAATAATTCATTTAATAAGGAATCATTAAATTGGTAAAGAAAGGCAATTAAGTAGATGCAGTTAATATTATTGCAGGTGTGTAATGAGTAATTTTTTTCCATATTAGAGTTGCAAATCAGATGGATCATGAAGTGTCAACAAAGAAAAAGGCCAAGCAAAGGAGTTCCAACATCATATTCCAACACCTTTCAATACAAACATTCAGGAAACAACCACACAGCCTGCAGCCTAGACAGCAAGTGAGAATCTAATAAAAACTTAGGGAGAAGTTTAAAGAAAAAAAAAATCTTTTAAATCACTACATAAAAGTCAGATCTCTAAATACATACAGAGAGAGATCTCTAAATATATATATTTATTCTGCTTTCAGAAGTGCATATATATATATATATATATATATACACACACACACACACACTCACATATAAATGCACTTATGAAAGCAGAAAGCTGTATCAAATCAGGGCTATCAATTTCTCTAGATCTGTAGCTCTGCTGGGGGCAGGGGGAAGTATTTTCACGGGTACAGAGAAAAACTAAAACGTGAGCTACACAACACCATTCACACACAGCCTTCTCCATGCTTACTGTGGCTGTAAGAGAACTTAGAGTGACCACAGCTTAGTCACTGCTCTCTGCCAAGGAGACAGCCTTGCGTACAGAAGGAAAAAAGAAGTCCATTCATTTCCTCCTGCAACCGGTATCTGGAAAAGCTGCTTACAAAACGGGAAGGTGGAGGAAGGGACACTGAAAAAGCCTGACAAACACATTCTCCCGTGCAAGTATTGCTGCATCAGCGCGCGCCCGCCTGCAGGTCCCAGCCCTGCTTCCGAGGCAGCCGTATTTGTGCTGATGTTACTGACCTTGGCGCAGTCTGGGCTACGCAGATAAAGGTTAATTTTATCCATTTCCTCTTAGCATGCAACACATTCACTCAGTCCCCGTGCTGTTATCCTGCACCAACCAACTCTGTTCTCTCAATCAATGCATCCTTATCCAGCATTCAGCTCTCCAGAACTGCTCGCTTTACCTCACATTACAGCACCCACAGCTTTGGTTTCAGTGCAGCTTGTGACAACTGCAGTGCTTTTGGTGAAAAACCTCTACTCTTAGTAGATTTAATACCATCGTCATCACTCGTATTTTAAAGCACGCTACTTACTATTTGGCAGCAGCCGTGTCAAACTAATACTTGACCATTTTTCTTATGCCCCAAGCATTTTAACATAAGTAAAGGCTTGCATTGCATTAAGAGAAATAGAAAAGTCACAAATCTGTAATGGGAAGGGAATACAAAGGAAGAAAAGAAGTGTACAGAGGGCTCAAGGTATCCTAATGCCACTCTCAATTACACCTAAGTCAATAGGAACGGTACACCAAGCACTATTAACGGCATAATCACACCTCACATTTTACTCCTCTCTCTGCCAGGGACTTTAAATGTGACCCGCTGCAAGCCCATCGATCCGTTCCCCACCACTCCTGCAAGTGTAAACCCTCCCACCCCTCAACCTATTGCCCACCATAAGCATTGGGAAACTGATTTCAAAAGGGTTTGAAAAGATCTCCAAGTGATCACCATCAGACATTTCTGTATGCTGCAGCAGTATGGAGTTACCTGAGATCATGGGCTGTTTCTCCAGGGCCAGCCTCTTTCCAAAGGAAAATTCATGAACAACTGCTATGAGAAACTCTTCATCTTATTCTGGCATTTGATTATACAAAAAAAAAAAAATTCTTTTTTATCACCAATCTTCACTTAGACTAAACAAGCTTAGAAGAGGAAAGAAAATACATCCTGATTGTAATCTCTTAATTACAAAATAGAAAACGTTTACAAAATTTAAAAATTAAAAAAATATAGAACCAAATAAGAATAATTCTGACCTCAGTCTCATCCTAGCCATCTTTAAGGACTCCAAAGCGCACATCTTGGCCACGAAAGCCATGGGGCTGGACAACAGTACTCCCCTTCTACAGGGTACCCTCTCTGGATTGCTTAAAATTGACTTGAAAGCTGACAACCTAGTACTAATCTGTCCTGAGGAGCTCTTGAAAACTTCATCTTCTCCCCACTATGGTCCAGGGTCAAATGTTCATCTTTTCTCTGTCATTTACCCTTCTTCACAGCTTTCTTCCTGGCTCATGACGCGATTCAGTGTAAACAAGGATCTCCCCTCTGCTCTCTCAGAGAGATCACAACCTTTATCATGTTACTTGTCAGCATACGCTGTCTGGATTACATGACCTAACTGCTAGTCAAAAGATTTAAGACCATTACCACACTTGATTTCACACATCTTACATATTCCTGACTTCACAGATGGCCAATCTGGCATTCCGCGTGCTTTTTCAAGCTCCTTCCAACTTCTGACCTATTTAGGGGTTCCTGCCACCATACATATTTTAAGACGGATACTTTTCTTACAAAAGAGTCGCCTCCTGCAGTTTCTGTCAAGATGCAAAAGGTTCCTGCTATTCTTAAGTACAGTACTGGCATCACATTTGTCTTGTAATCTGAAAGCCATAACTCCTGAAGCAATTCCGGCTCTCCTAGACGGCTTGCTTTTCCCATTCCCCACTACTAGAGGAAAATCTAAGTCAAAGTAATGGTTACCGTGGTTCCTTCCTAGGTGCATTTTGTTCTTCCCAGACCCAGTGCGGGCTTACCAGGGCCCAGGGAACTAAGAGAGCCGCAGTCCCCCCTCCAGCACAGCCCAGCACGGCACGTGGGCCCTCATGGCACGCAATTCAGTCGCAGCTCAATGGCTCTGCAGCTCCCCCTTTGGAAAGGGGCTGTTCTCACCCACCCACCCCTGTCCCCCCGCGCAAGCCTCAACGCCGACTAGATCAGTCATGACAGTGCTGCCTTTTTGCAAAACAAAGAAAAAAAGGTGGTCATGCTGCATCCTTAGATCATTCTGAAGACTGATTAATGGTTATACTTTTTTATTATTATGATGGGCAAGAAAGATGAAAAATTATTTGAAAAGAAACTACAGGAAAAAGAAACTAAAGGGTGGTTCAATAAACTGTGCAACAGATGAACAGGTTAGAGGTATTTGGGCCTTCTTTGAGCAGAGCATTTGTTGTTTCTAAAGAGCTGTACAACTACTTGTGGCATTTCACATAAATATGCATCTATAGATAAGAGAACTTTTAAATTACTGATCAGAAAGCGGGGGGGGGGGGAAAGATCTTAACTACCAAAATCATATATGGAAAAGATAATTTGATACTTGCATATGATAAACATGATACTATAGTTCACCTTTTAGTGCAAATACAAAAGTATTTTAAACAGTAAGTGATAAAATAATTCTTGACAGTTGCAAGTTCAGATGATACAGTTATCCTATGTATTGCTTGTGCGCTCAATTACAAGCCGATCCCACGAGCATTACAATTTCCATTGCTCTGATGTAAAGCTCCCCCTAAAGAGTCATTATTTAAAGTAGATATTTACCATCCAGGAAAACCCTACAAGACCATTTCATATTTCCTAACTTTCCACAAAAATTCAGATTAGTGTTTAATCCCATATATGCATACGTACTCTTGAATGAGCAACAGAAAATACAGTTGTGATGTTTGCTACACCTCAGTCCCTAAAGATGCCTCCAGGAGGATTATACATGCTGCAAACAAACAAGAGCAGCCAGTAGCGCCACATTTCATCATTTTGTGATGCCTGCATAGCACGGTGAAGTTCTGACTGCCTAATGAAGAATTAGTGTTTACTTAAAGAAAAACCTCATTTTCTAAGCTAAGCAGACTTATAGTTTAAGGCAAAATCAGCTTATTTTTACTCACACAGAATTGTTTCAGACAATCAAAAAAGGAAATCAAATGTTTTTACTGTTAAACTTAAGCATCCATGTTACATACATGGATACATGGATACAGAGAGGTGTAAAAAAACTGAGTAACTATGCTAATGCTTTATACTAATGCATCTATAAAGTGCCAGATGTTACTGGTGAAAAAAATAAATTTAAAAAACCCTAAGTTTTGCTCTTATTTACACCAAGGAACTCCAACTCTATGGCAAGGAACCAAATTACTCCAAATCTACACTGCTTCATCTGAGATCAGAACCTCTTTCCCAAAGTACTGAACCTTTGGCTTAAGCAGCTGCAGAACCGGGCTTAGCCTTACCAGAGCTCAACACCACTGCAGGAAGGTGCCTATGGTTTTTAAGTATCACTGGATAAAACTGCAATTACCACCATGTCCTAATTCTCCTTAAATTACTAGCTCCCTTCCTGCCCCTCCAACTCAAATCACAAAATTGGCCTGGAGCTGGATTCCTCTAGGGAAGGCTAAGGCGAGCAGACTCCCGAGGAAAGGGCTGACAGCAGGTCTGGTCTCAGAAATAATGAGCACCAGCTGCGGTTTCTGCCTCTCTGCTCAGGGAGCCCTTGCAGCAAAACCGCAAAGCACACCTCTAGCTCCCCCTAACATCCCAACTGTAAGATCTAGCATCTTTTTAAGCTCCTCTTCTCATGTCTCTCGCTCTCACTGGAATTAATATGCAGTGTCTTGATGAGGGATATCAAACCAGAGCAAATAAGAATCACTTCCTTTGGCTTCCTCTGGTATGTTTACAGTGTATTTCCTAACTCATCTGCTCTAAAGAGTCAACAACAACAAAAGAAGCAACAGTAAAGTTACCTGCTATTAACTAACTACTCCTTCTGTGCAAAAGAGACAGAATTACTGTAGCTTATTTATCAGCAGTCCAGTTTTCTCCAATATCTTACCTGTTTCCTCCTAGCTATGGTGTAACTACAAGAAAAAAAAAAAATCTTTAAAAAACATAAAAAGCTCACAACATAGCCAATCATACGAAGCAAAATTTTAATGTTTAAGACCTATGTAAGACCCATCAGCTGAAAAAGTTAGGAACACAGAAGAGGAGAAGCTACCGAACATTAGTCTTCCATATAATTTGGCAACAGTATTCATAGGGCATAACGTGAGGGCAGCACAGCAGAAATATGTACAAGTTAAATTTCTCTAGACTAAAATCTCATGTTCCCATCACATTTTAAACTTTTCCCATCTTCTGTTATGTTCTTGACCCTTCATCTTCTCCTCTCCCTTTTTCACTGCACCTCCCCCGTCCTCCTTGCTCTACCAGCAGGCGCAGAGCTGCTCTCTTCCTCCTCCTTCCCGGGTCCTCTTCTCACCTACCACATTGACATCGTGGGCTGGCAATGCTGGGAGAAAACGACTAGGGGAGACAGCTCCGAGGCAAGGCCAGGAGTTCAGTGTTGAGCTCACCAGGACAGCAGCAGGGAGAGGAGGAGGAGGAAGGCAGGACAGCTGCTCATGTGCTGGGGAGGGGGGCTCAGCCTCCCTGATGGCATGCAACAACCAGCACATCACAGTGAGGAGAGGCCAGAGGCAAAACCTCTCGGGAAGCAGGAAGAGCTGAGGGACAGCGACTGGAGGTTTTGAGACCTTATTTTAATAGGCTGTTGGATTTGCAACTGCAAAACATCCTTTTATTTTTCACAAGTCTTGATTTCTAAGAACTGCAGCCTCTTGTTTTGCCTCTGGCAGAATTCTGGAGGGTTTTTGCATCATAATTTCTACTTTCCTACATCAATTATATGGACGTGTTACAAAACGAGCCACCCCAAGGCCCCAAATCTCTTGCCTACCCTCTCAGACAAACATCTGGCATTTGTAAACCCCAGCATCCTGTCCCCTGAACCCCTGCACCCACTGAGGAGGCAGAAGCAATGCTGATGCTGTAACAGCACTTCTAGCGCTATGGCTAAAGCTGTGTCAGCTTTCCCATTATGAACGCTTTTTCCTGCGCTTATCACCTCTGCTATAAACATCATCTCGGTCCAAAAAGAAACTGTCCTTCTCCCTCCCAAACAGCAACCTTCTTAAGCTATGAATGTATAAACATCTCCATAAAGGTCATTATGATATGGCTCTTTTTTTTTTTTTAATCATTTTTGACATACATATTAAATAATATGTCAATGAAATGAACAAATACTATTTTCCAACCATTTCTGGTATTTGCGAGAAAGTGACTATAATTAGAGCTTAAAAAAAAAAAATTATTTTGGTAGTTTTGGGGAAGAGTTCCTCCAGTATTAGCGTTTGAATTATTTTCAGAGAGGCATGCAGGACTGCAATTTGTGCACTATATTACACAAATGGGACACGTTTTCAACATACTGAAAAAAAGTAATCTGGAAAAACTCTGTTACTACAGAAACTGGATTCATCCAAGCCCACTTTCCCCTATGAGTTTGTCCAGGGGAAGAAGGTGAACAGAGAGAAAAAAGGCATGTGCAGTGGAATATGGATCTAGATAACCCCAAGCTGCAGACATAAGTTTTTCATCTGTACTCAGAGAAGACTCCTAGATTTCTTAAAAGGTCATTTACTAACCATAATATAACAAGCCAAAAGAGTAGTCAATGTTTTTGAGAGAAAGAGAGAAAGAGAAGTATCAATCCACCTACATTAGAATGTACCGTGCAAAAAAAAAAAAAGAATTTTTTTTCCAAAAATAATACAAGGAGAACTGAACAAGGTCGGAGTAAGCGTATGCCACAAAAAAAGAGCATGGAAATAGGAAGTCGGCTGAATTACTGCACCCTTGGCTCACCTTACGCTGACTGCTCTGGCTCCATGTCTCTGAGCCTGCAGCACCTCTCTAAAACCCTGGGACATGTTTCAGAGGGAGCTTTAGCCTCTTCTTTTGAAACCTCTTTCTAATGTCTCTCTGTATGACTAGACCTTGGGCAAACAAATCCAAACCCAAAGGCTGCTACCCCCAAAGCTGTTGTCAAATGAGGTGTCAGGGTTTTTTCACCTGGGAATTTTATTGACTTTAAATCTTTTCCCCAATTTTTTAAGTTGCTTCATCCAGCAAGACAACAATATAATAAGGCATTACTGATTTGGGTCGAGCAAGACTGCTTGATGGAGTCATGCTTCTGCAGTCACCAGAAAAGGGCCTAGTGTGAAAAGATGGAGTCCCCTCCCGGCAAGACTGAACCATGCTCGGCATCCAGCAAGGGGCACTCAGAACCCAGCAGTATTGGTGCTAAGAGACTATGGAGCACAAGCTACCATGCAAAATTGGGGCAGGAATTTATTGTTTCTCCTTCTTCCCCTGCTTTTCTACTGGTAGGGCAATGTGTGGATGTCCTCTTGGTTTTTTAATACTCAAAGCTTTCAGTCCTCATTTCACCTGACCTCCTAGTAAACTGTTTTCACTGTCAACCCAGACCACAAATCATTATTCAAAAACAGAGAAAGATATGTTGCATCTAGATGCTTCAGGCTTCTGAGCCATTATAAACACTGGCACATTCAACAGAAGTGTGCTGGAAGACCTGTGACGGTATTCTCGCCCGACATTAGGCGTAAGTGCATAATCACTCGGGGCTTTCCAAAAACTACCCATCAATCACAGGCAGGTACAAGTCAGTATTGTGCCAGTATGTTCCATTTGTAAAAGCTGACAGTTGAAAAATTCAGCTACAAGCCATGTTTTAAAAGTAACATCATGATTAAATGTATCATTGAACACACATCATGATATTTTCTTCCTGTGACATGCAAACCTGATCTTTTCGATACATCTTAAAAACCACAACTAAGCACAAATCTGCCTCTCTGAAAAGGGTGGATTACTAAAGACACTCACAGCAGATTCTACCTGAAGCATCAGTTTGGCTCTCTAACGTGTCACACGGTGTCCAGATACTCCGGACAGCACGAGCGCACCTCATCCCGGAGCCACCCCCTCCCGCACTTGCACCGCGGTTGTAACAATGCGCTGGCTGCAGGGACGCTGAGGCAGGGAACGTGACCGTACCTTCATGGGTAGGTTCTGGGTCGGGTGTCAGCGAGATGTCGTCCAGCTCGCGCAAGCAGAGCCATTCTCCATCCATCGACACTCGGAATTTGCAAAGATAGATGGTCTCCATGGCAGCCTGAGTGATCTTGTCTGTGGTGGGGGTTGGCATGTCGCTTTGAGGCGTCAGAGCAGACATGATGACTCAGCTGGTACAACAATAACAACAGAAAAACAAGAACTAAAAAGAAAAGCTTTCCGAAGAAGAAAATAAGAAATACCTTGCTATTAAGGACAGATATGCTCAGGATCACACAAACTGCTCTGGCCTTTTCATATATAAAGCAAGGTAAAAACGCTGCTCCTTCACGCTTGTCTCTTCCTCCTTCCTTTTCACCAACTGTCGGCGTCCTCAGCTACGCTAAAGGCTATTGATCCTAACAGACCACAGANAAAAAAAAAAAAAAAGAAAGATGAAAAGGAAAAAAAAAAAAGAAGAAGAAGAAGAAAAAGGGCTTCCTCTGATGATTACCCAAGCAAAAACAAAGGCAGAATGCAGCACAAGATACCCAGGTTTGCTGTAATCAAACTGCTGGTCGCCTTCTTCCCAGAGAAGCCAGGACAGCGAGTGCTAATAGGATTGGTTGTGCGCAGTAAGCAGGGTGTTGACCAAAATGGCTGACTAATGAACTGAACTGAAAATTCAGGCTCATGTGATCAGCTGCTCCGAGCGTAGGGCAAGCAATTCCCAGGATGCCTTGTAGAGGCTGCTGATGCAGGGACAGCAATGAGGCTCTCATCAGCCGCAGCACCTTCTCATCAGACTCTGCTCGTCAATTTGTGAGCAAGCAGATCGCACCACGCGTATCCGCATCGGTCGCCCCCATACTACAAAGGAGCGCAGACTGGCAGCGCAAGGAACACAAAGACACATTTGTATTCCTTTCACGTGCCGGGATGTCGCTATATAAATTAAGGACCTATGTTTTCATAATAGGCGTGCAAGTTCAGGTTTACACTTTATTCACTGTGCAACTTCCTCAGGGGCTACTTTGGAACTAAGATTTCACACAAAGAAAGAAATTTTAGGATGGATTTATCCTCTCAGGGAAACAAGGAGGAAAAAATTATCCAGCTGTAAGCACTTCAGTGATCTAAGCTTTAGCTCTTTTAGGAGGGCAAGCGGACACGGAAGAACAATGATGAAGAAATACGTGTATAGTACTAGAGTAAATTTTATACTTTAAAAACCTCCTCTGAAAAATGGTATTGCTCAGAGGAGTCTCATTAAGAAGCATTACCTCTCAGCAGGTAGATAAATTGCCTTTCAGGCTCTCAAGAACAAAGCGCCAGCACTGCGTGGTCCCGCACTTTCCCCGCAGGCCGACTCTCGTCGCGTCCCCCACGCCGCAGCCCCACCTCCTGGGGACACGAGACTGCCCTGCACTAGTCCCTGGTCACCACGCACCTTTCCCATCCTTGAGGTCACTATTTAGCCAGGTCATGTGACACGGGATTACCAGCCGTCTGAACAGTAATTTAGCTTAGTTTAATTTATTCCGGTGTGGCTCCAGTATATTGTGGACAGCAGCTCTTCAGATGTGTAGCATCCATCTGGATGCATTTTATGCCTTCCCCCACCCTCCTCCACGTAAAATCAGAAATCGCTGACTGCTCACCAAAAAAAAAAGTATACAGATAGCAACATATGAATGATTAATGCATGTGACCTTAAATATTCTCAGTGCTGTTTTCCTACACAACTATTCAAAGGGATGCACGTATACTTCTTAGCCATATGAAATGCAGAAGCTGAGCACTTCATAGAGAATTCAGCACGCCAACACATGCAGCTCTTTTAAAAAAGGAAGTACACCCATTGTGACAAAATGTCATTAAGCTGGGAGAAAACACAGACTTTACAGCTGTTTTTTCTAACGGGCAAGAGGAAGCAGTTGCTCTCGGTAGAAACCTCCTGCATGGGGCATAACATTTTGACTCAGCAACTCTTTCTCCCCATTAGACTAAAATAAACAAAGAGCCATGCAGCATATTATTACAGTGATGCAAAGGAGAATTATTTCACAAATGACAACAGTTACTATTGTCCCTTCTCCCTAAAAGAGAAAATAAACCATGTTGACAGCAGTTGAACTCCCGTGATATTTATTTATCCTTTCATTTACAACAACCTCTAGTTTTAGCATTCAGTTTTTATTATTCTTTTAAAACTAGTGAAAAAATCAACATACACAAACAGCTAGAGGAGAACAGACTTCACTCTAACTTTTTGAAAAAGGTGCAAACAGCAAAAAAACCCAAATCCTTTAGAAGCAATGCAGCACCACAAAGAGCGTACAAGAGGGTAACCTGTTATCCAACAGGACTAATTATCAGACAGCTTACATTTCTTCTTTCGAAAGAGTCAGAAACACAAACAACATTAGGCCTAAGGCTACAGCTCCCTTTTCACCAAACAGGTCTTCAGCTGGACTCAGCCTTGGCAAATGACCCACATACCAGGGTCACAACTGACATTTGTTGAAAAATTATTTGTTCAACTTCAATTTTATGCCATTTGCTTCTTCTTAACACGAAGAAACAGAAGAAGCCAGGCTCTCCCTTTCAGGTCAATTTTATTTGCTGGCTCCTTTATACAACGGTCCTGCTGTAAATACGCATAGCAATGTTTAAATAAACAAAACTAAGTACTTCAAAATATTGCTCAGCTCTAATAAATTTCAGTTTACGGTTACATTTTGCACAAACCTAAGCTTTGGAAACAATATACCTAAGAGATTCTAAACAACTTCCAGTTTAAAAGACAGACCTATTGCACCTCAGTAAAACTATACCTTTTACCATTCTAAGGCAAAAAAACAAAAAACAAAAAAAAACAAAAAAAACACAGTTATACATATGCTTAGAAACTAATTATAACAACAACCCTGATTATTCTTATCAACAGCGACAAAAGTTTTGAATTTATTTTTGAAGATAATTTTTTTTTCAGAGCCTTGATACAAGTATTTGAAGACATCAGAACTCTTCAATCGGCCAGTGGACGTGGCATTCTCCAAGTTCCAGGACAATACTGAATTTACACCCACCGAATAAAAAAATATGTTTTGGTTTTTTTTTTAAAGGATCTTCTCTTTCAAATATAGACTTTCAGGGTAAGCTAAGGCAAGTAGTAAAATAGTAAAATTGGTAACAAAGACAGCAAGCATCCCTAGGTCAGCTACAGTATTTCCGGAAAACAAGAAATGTACTCAGAAAAAAAGAAAACAAAGAAAAACAAAAAATCAATTATTCTGGGATTTATTGACATAAGAGCTTTGTATAACCACCCAGAAAACAGAGGACAAAAACAACCCACCACACCACCCCAAAAAGACCCTGCACCTCAAAGTTAAAAAGCATCAAAGAAAAAGTGACAAATATTTGTATTTTCATAAAGCTTTTGATAAAAATACCATGCAATTCAAGGGCAAGAGATAAAGCTCTATCGGAGTTCAAGAACTGGTCAAAGGACAGAAGCAAAAGTGCAGTACTAAATAAAGGGGAGGTTATTAATCAAGAATCACTTTGTGAATCTCAAGGAAGTCAGACAGCTGTGAATGGTCTTACAAAATCCTAGTATTAACCACACTTTGGAAAAGCAGGAGATACAGACTTTAGCTAGACTACAAAACAATGCAGTTGGCAAAAATCTTTTCAAGAGAAAAGAAATTATAAATTGACTGAATTTTAAGACTTAAATATGTGAAAGCAAGCCATTCCATCCATCATTCATACTTAAAATCTTGGCTTTACTGAAAACTAGAGATAATTTCAAAAGCTCAATAAATTAGAAGGATCTAAATGATGAAAGAAACAAACCAACCCCCAAAACACCTTTTGGACTCCAGGGGTGATTTTACAATAATTAAAAGGCAGCTTTGGGCAGAGTTTTACTTCCAGTGCTAGCAAATCCAGCCTGCAACCAAAATGAGTTGCAATGGTTACAGGAGAACCTTCCCCGATCGCTGTGGAGAGAGGGTAAGGCAGCTGTACAGCAAAATGATAAAGTTGGCAGATGGGCTTATTGCTTCAAATGACTACTACTTTGGTTATTAAAAATCACAGGAGATCACAGAACCATAAAAGAAGCCACTACCACTATGCAAATGGCAATGACCGCTGAAGGAACCTGGAGGGTGGCAACAACTCCTACCCACTGATGAGTTCCAGAATAACCGCTCCGACAGTCTGAGAGAGACGACAATGTCACAGGTAACTTGTGCAAACAAGATAAAAACTATGAAGAAATATAAACATTTATATCACAGTGCAGGACCAGCATGAATCACAAGCAGGTTCTCGCAAGTTTTTCTGAAGCATGTAACCCATTTGTGGTTGTTGCACGAGCTTAGATGGCCTGACAATCTGATCCGATAAAGCAGCTCCCACATTTCTAAGTGAAACAATTCTGATCTTCCTATTTCCCACACGTGCCCTTGCCCAATACATGAAAACCTCTTACCAACAGAACTATGAACATGATTTCTGCTCCGGTGCCCATCTCTCTTCTCTTTCACCCGTTAGTTTTACTGGATTTAGAGAGATACAACAAAACAAACCCCCAGTGACTTCAGCTCTCTCTCAATACTCTGTCCAGCTACGCGTTCCTGCTTTCAGTAGCTACACCAGTTGTGACAACTGAAAAAAACAGCATTAGGCCTACCCCTGGTGCAAGAGCCAATGGAGCTGCTATACCACAAAACACACACAGACACGCTCTGGGGGTAGCTGTCTCTCAAAGCAGTCTCTTGCATGGAAGGCAATCTAAAAAGACAAAATTAGTAACAAAGCTGCTTTGTTGTAGAAGTCTGTTTCTGACCCTTCTGACAGCACAGATACAGACATCACCTCAGATAAGAGTGGCACTTTGAACCCTGCACACAAAAAATATGAATGGGCAAAAGAAAGAAATTAACAAGCTCAAAAGCAACAAAACAATCTCTTAATCCCCTGAACAAGTGACAAACTTGTTCCTCTACCTACTGTGAAATACAGAGATTATTTCAGGATTTGAGCACCTCTTATCACTGAAGGTACAATTAAACAAAGGGAAGAAAAGACTTACTTGAAGTATCATGATTTGGTAGGCTTTCAGTGGGAGCAAGGAATAGTTTTAGTTTTTGTAGACAGCACAATCAAGTTGCTTTTATTTTAAAAAGTATGCTAAGGATCTACTGCAGCTTATCACGCTTAAGTAAATCTTCTCCTTGTTCCCTGAGACCGTCTGGAACCATCTGTATCTTTGTGGCATGAAAATGTCACTGAGGGTTGTTCAAAAGCAGGTGTCGCTGGCACAAAAAGCTTTTGCTATCTCCTTGCCTTAGCAGCTCTTGCCTTCACCTGACATTTGGATTCGTATCTCATCTCTCTTACCCTGTAAATAAGCAAACTTGGGTAAGAGAGAGGAAGATGAACTGTAGAATACTACAGGACACAAAGTCACTAAAGAAAATAAACGGTTGTAATCAGAGACCTATTCTTATAATTTCATACTTTATCATCTCCAACTCCCTATGAACTTTCAGCACACCGTCACTAGGCCTCACGTCATTAGCACTGAAGTGATGCACCTACCCCACCGACCCAGTAACACCAGGATTATGCCACCACCTGTGTGCGACTAATGCTTCAGTTAACTTTTACAGTTAGAAACAACAGATACAGATAGAATCGCATAAAGTCACCACACTCTAGGCAAACTGTAACACCAAGCTACGAAGACGCACACTTTTCAAGATTTTTAAATACAACGTTAAATAGCTCTCTAGTTTTATAGGCCATCCTTTTCCCCAAAGGTGTCTTCATCCTCAATATCCACGTATTCCTTATCTTCTTCAGTATCAGCATGGTCTCCTTTGTAACAGCAAAATACAGTATCAACTACAATATTCCTTCCAGGTGACAGATAGCCTGTGAAGGCTTCAGGCAACGTAAGAGCTACTGGCTACTTCAATCTTACTATGATGTTACTAGGCTCCAGTACAGACTCCTCCCTTGACAGATACATACTTGATGATTAAGACCGAGTATCCTTCGATCCCGTGGAAAGTGTCCTCTTAAAAGAATGGTTTAATGATTGCCCCATAACAGGAAAAAAAAGACCACTTCAAATAAATGTTGAAAATATTCTGCGATACTGATTTTTCCATGTATTGGTTACTACCTCCCTTGCAGCACGTAAACATCTATACAAAATAATTGTTTTCATTACTACTTATAGGAAATGATAGCCTTCAAGCACTCAAGGGAGGCACTCGTGATCTAGCAGGAAATTCTTCACTTAAATCTCTTCTTTCAGTTTACAGCTGTACAGAGAGGGATTAGTATTCACAGAGTACATTTTTTCATACATGCACAAGACTCAAAAATAGTCTTCCTTACGTTCCTCAGTTTACCTTAACTCTCAAAACAACTCAAGTACTGAAGACTGAAGAATCAAGGGAAGCAGAAATGAGCAATCATTCCAGGTACTACCACAGAATGAGGAGGAGCAGATCCAGAGTGGGTGATGCTGTGCTGTGAAATGCTATCGTAACATGAACTAACGACACCCAAGAAGGTCCTGCGAAACAGGGCTCCCTAGGCCACCAACGGGCTTCCCCAATAATACCAACACAGACACAACCGCCTTTATAACCTGGCTCACCATTAACAACACAGCACCTGAATGCTACATGGAGTAATGTCACTTAGAGGAGGTGGAAGAAATGATGACAGCTTCCAAGGCCACACAATCCACAGACAGCCAGGACCAAGTTCAGCATTTAAACACAAAATCCTTCCTGCGACAATGATTCTACCCACTGTTTTGATGTCAATCCCCAAGCAGCAAGTCAGCGAGCAAAACTTTGCAGCAGCATCCACTGCCACTGCTCCTCAGTGATGAACGCCGCTATTGCCAGAGATATGAGAACTGAAAAACAAGCAGGGGAGGTGTGGGGGGCAGGTGATGAAAAGGTTGATTTACACACAGAACTTGTCCCAGGAGAAACAGAACAGCATCCAAGACATCTTGCAAATAGATTACAATTCCCCTTCCCTTTATATGCTGCTATCAATGTGTCAGTCAGCTATTCACTGAGCGGGGGTTACCTGCCCAAATAGCCATTGCAGAGCTACCCTAACACAAGGGATAAAGTATTGCTCTTCTCAACTGTAGAGTTTTTATAGTAACTCCATGTAGTCTCGAATAAATGTGCTCATCTCAATGCCTCAGTTTCCCCTTATCTACACAGGACCTCTCTTACAAAGGTAGTACAAGAATTAACGTTAAAACAGTTTGAACAGTAAAAGCATAATTGTCTTAAATGAATTATTTTCTCTGACAGCCCCTCACACACACATCACACAACCACAGTAGTTAGACTTCCCAACTGGTGAACACCAATTTACTAAAAATGAGCCTTCTGACAGGGAAGAATCAGTTTAAATGACAACTCAGTGGGGAGAGATTTTTAGTCTGTGGACAGAAGTTTGCAGCCAGAGACAGACCTTCATATTGGTCAAGTCAGGTCACTGCCTGCTCTTCAGGTTCAGAAATGGACTTCCTATCTCACTGGTTACAGCTCTGCTGACTAATGACTCAAATAAAGTAGACTGCGTTTCTCTTCTTGTGGAGCTAAAGATGTTCACCCTGAAACAATCAATTATGGTGTGAGTGAACACTCACCCGGGATGTAGTCAGGAGATGAAGCAGAAACAAAAAGCTCCATCTCCCACACCCAGGAACAAGCCCAGACCACAAAGCTACTGGCAATTTTCAAGACAGATGGATAAGGAAAGATCTCTTCAACAGGCGCACTTTTTTTAATACATACACACAACAACTATTTCACAGTTCTCCAGTCATCTAAATACACCACGAGCATGTTACAAAGCATGTTAGGAAGCAGGAAACTACTTCCCACCCAACAAGCCCCACACGAGAGCACACTTAGCGATGCACTTCAGCCTTGTCAAGCAGCCAGCAAGAGATGCCCTGCCTTCCAGTTTGTTCTCTAAACCAGCACAACGAGGAAGCCTGAGCGGGTACTTTCCGGTCCCCTAACAGACTACGTTCCCGTCCAAGGACAGGTTTCAAAGGGCTGCATGCTTCTTCCTAGAGCAAAGAGTGCAGAGAGGGGAGAAGACACTGCGGTCCCTGTAACATACTGGTTTCGCAGAGTTTGCGGGTCAGCATTACTCCCCAGTGCGCCCAGCGGCCCTCCCCTAACCAACTCGCCCCCAGGCTGTCGCTTCCCTGCTGCCAGGGGAGCGGCGAGGCCGCCGCACAGGGGCCCTCTCCCCCTTGAAGTCCTGCCAGGTTAAGCGGAGTTTGGGGAAAGACGCCCTATTTCCAGGAGACCAACGCTACGGTCTGCACGCTGCCAATTCACCCCTGCCAAAAGCGACTCACCCGCGGGGCTCGCAAAAGCATTAGCGTCGTTTTAATCAATACACGCCAAGCACGAGCTGCACAGCGGAGCCCCCCGCGCCTTACAGCGGCGGCCCCGGCCCCTCCGTCTCCCCGCCGAGGAGAGGGGCGCCC
>NW_020451149.1:1471404-1494014 GCF_003343035.1 Apteryx rowi
GGCGGCGAGGCAGGCGGCGCCTCCTCGTCGTCGTCGTCGTCGTCTCCTGCCGGCGCCGCCGCCGCCTCGCCCGCCGCCGCCGCGGGGCTGGGCTCTGCCCGCCGCTCCATGGCGGGGGGCAGCTCCGCGCCGACCCCGTCCCGGGAACTTTCCGCCACGGGCTGTAGCAGCGGCGGCGGCGCCCGCTCCGCCTCCGCCATCGCCGCCTCGGGCCCCCGGCTCCGCCCCGGCCGGGAAGCAGGGCCGCGGCCGGCCTCCTGCCCACCCCCCCTCCCACGCCGTGAGGCCGCCGCCGCCGCCCGCACCGCGGGGCTTCCCGCCCCCCCCGCGGCAGGGCGTGGCGCGCGCCGCGGCGGCTCCGACCGTTGGCCGTTAACGGTCGCGGCCGCTGACCGCGCGCGGCCCGCTGCCCGTTCCCCAGCCCGCCCATGGCCGGCCGCTTCGGGGGTGGTTTTTTTCGTCCACTTCGGCTCTCCCGGCCCCTCTTTTTCTTCGCAGAGCCCCCTAACAGAATCATACCTGGCGCTGCCCTGGCCGCGGGAGGCACCGGAGCGAGAGGGCCCTTAGCGCAGCTGCTTGAAGCGTGGCGGAGGGGTTGCAGGAGGACTGCGGACACGGGGGTGCTCCTGCCCGGGGCCGGCGGGGCCAGCCCGCAGCGCCGGCGGTCCCGTCCCCGCACCTGCCTCCAAAGGCAGGGGGCTGCGGGCACAGGTACCGGGCTACCGGCTTCCCTGCAACCCCGCCAGACAGTCGCCGCTATTCTTCTCCAAGAGATTAATCATTAAAAGCGTGATAAAAATTTATAACGCAGACTCTTCTAGTTGCCGAGGCCCCAACAACATGGAGAGAAGCTTGTTTGCGCCCGTCTTTTAAGCTTTTCCTCCCCTAACCTCATACTCTTTACACTTTCTTTTTCCTCACTGCCAATTCAACTTTCCCACACTTGTTTTTTTTTTTTTTAAAAAAAGAAACCCCAGCCAAACCTTCCAACACCGACTTCACAGCCCCGATAAAAATATCACCTAAACTGTCTGCCCGCTGTTGCAAAGCGGTTCAAAAGAAAACACTGTCCTTTCGTGCGTATTTCATGGCAAATGTCCAAAGCAAGCAATGCCACAGGAAAGGAGCAGGCAGTCCTGTCACAGGCCCAGTACCCTCAGTCGCAGCACTTCACTGAAGCAGGGTCTGTATGTGCAAGCGCAGGTTTTAATGCTGTGAAAGATAATCTTTGTGAAGCAATGAGGAAGTCAGACTCCTACATGCTTTAACTTCTTATCTCCAAAATCCATTACAGTATCTCCTGCCTCCCCCTCATCTTCAGGGAGTAAAAGATCTCATTGACAACAGCATTTTCAGATCCTTTGATAGAGATGACGGTAAAAAAGTCCAAATGCATTCTTTACTATTAAGACAATCAAATAGGCAATACCAACTGGAGTTTCATTTAGAAGATTGTCTTTCTGAAAGACAGTACTAAAGAGTTTTCATTTAGACAAGGCAGTGAGTATGCACTGTAGTGTGTCACTACAGGAAAAAATAAACCTCAACTCTGGCAAGTTTTATAAAACATCCTGCATTCAGTATGCTTACCCAAATGTGGCAGGTTTTAAGAAGTATCCTGCATTCAGTGTGCTTACATTAGGCTGAAACATGACGTTTCAATATTCTTTCATCTCACATAGCAATTGCAAAAGCCAAGCTGTAAAGTCAAGAGATTCCTGGAGACTTTTTTTCCCCTGTTGCTGCCCTCAGTTATGCAACATGTTACAACTAATTTAACCGATGCTTTAATCCATTTTAGAAATCCAAATATCTGGTTTTGAGATTTGTATTTGCCAGTAATAGTACAAGTAAAACCATGTCAAAAATTGTGGCTAATGCAATATTTTAGAAAAAGACCATGAAAATCTTGACAAAACTTAGGCCAGCTACAGATTTATTTCCTTTTCAGTTAGGTAATATATTTTCCTGACCCTGTATAAAGAGAAATGACAGGTTCTATCATCCGCATCTCTGCCATTGTACTTTTTTAGTTCGAGAACCCAAAGGGAAGCCAGGTTTACTTTGGATGCTTATCACCCACCAACAGAGAGTAAACGGTATGGATTACATTTTCTGTAAGGACAGATGCATCACCTACCAGGAATTTTCACTTGCTACCGTTGTCCTGCCACTCATGCATGGTGGCTGTTAACCAGATTCTTCTTTGCACAGCTTTGCTCTGTAAATGCTGTGGTTTAGAACAAACAGGGCACCTCATACCTGTTTCTGGAGCTTTCCACATACTTTGTGCTTTTTAAATATGAATCCTTTCTGTGCAAGAGTGCAGGACCAACCATCTCCAGAACACCTGCAGCCTGAGCGAGCGGATGGAGAGGACACTAAGACAGTCTCCTCCATGGGTGCGCAGAGCGATCCCGGTGAGGCATAGCTGCTGCCCGAGCGTGGAAGTCCTAACCTGTGCGAGGTACTGCTGCGGCAGGCCATGCGACAGTTCACTTCCCTGTGGCTCCTTTCGGAGCAGGGCAGCCTGCCCTTGCTGAGCAGGAGCCTGGCGAGGAGGAGCACATCACTTGGCAGTGTCAGCACATTCTCTGGAAGTGCTACTGGAATAAGGAAAAAAACAGTTAACCGTGAACTCACTCCACTTACCACTTATTTTCCTGACCATCATCTGTGGTCCTTTCCCTATTTCATATGCATCTTCTTTTTTAAATAGGGGTCTTCAAAACCTGTTTACCATCAGTGATTTCTTCTCCCTTCAGCAGAAAACATTAAGAAGCATTTTTAGAGCAGGATTACAGTGTCCACCCCCTCCCATAGTAAACAGTGGTCTTTCCATGATTATTCCATACATAAAACCACACTGTAAAGAACTTTTTATGGCTCCGTCCAAACTCTAAACTAACTGAACAAAAAGCTCTTCTTTCATTGTCACTGAAACTGGTTAGTGCTTCAGTCCTATGAGATGTGCTGTGCCATCTGCTGACTGCCTGTGGTAGACTTGTTGACACACTACATTTGCTCTGGCTTTGAGCCTTAATACCAGCATTTCTAGAAAGTGAGTTTGTAATAGTGCAGAAATTTGTTTCCCTAATTTGTTGTTCAGATGAAAATTGCCAGGCTTCTGCTTGCCAACTGCCTATAGCTTTTTAAATTAACATGAAGCTTTCCTGGATACTTCCAGCTTGCCCACCGTTCTGCAAAAGTACATCAGCTCTGTACATGACACTCATTTTTGTGTTAGGCCTTTAAAATGAACATCAGTAGATGCTATCATAATGAGCTTAGGTACCATCTTTGCTGGGTAATTTTCACATCCCGTGTAATGCCTGATATTCAATACCTTTCTTCTTCACGAAGGGGACCTTTGCTTCTTGATTCTCTGCACGTTACTTTGTACAGACCTCTTTCCAAAGCCTCAAGAGTCTAAGTCAACAACATAAGGAGTTGCCTCCATCTTGATCCCAGTGCAGAGCTAATGAGAGGTGTAATTTTGGAAAAGAAGCACCACTCCCCTCCTTGATAAGGCTGAAACTAGCTTCTCATCTCGACACAGACTTGCAATGTTTCACATAACCAGCAACTAAAAGCCATGCATTTTTCACCGAGAACAGCAAACAGCTAACACGTTTGGCTGTTGATCACACTAAGGCAGAGTGAGCAAGCACAGGTGAAGCAGCTGTCATTTTCTCCAAAGCTGATAGGTTTCACATCTCACCTGCTGCCATCAGAGCACAGATGGCATCGCTCAAATGAGCGAACATGTACCGAGACCTCTTTGTGCAAGCCTCACATTTGCCTCCGTGATGCTCTCACAGAACGAGAGGCCCAGGATTCAACACGTACTTCCACCAGAGGAGCTGAGCTAGCGCCAGCTTCCCTGGAAAAGCCTACTGCAGAACTCCAGACCACGACTTCCCTTTTAAAGGGGTCACAATCAGAGAAACCTACTGTTACGAACACACTCAGGCTTTTGACCTCATATAAGAGCCTCTTCCCAGTACTTTTGCATGCACAGAGAAGGACTATCTCAATTTCCTTGTCCTCTGGAGTTTATCGTAACATCCCTGCCCCCTTTGCAAGGATTCTGCCATATGAAAAGCACATATAGGCCCACCTCCAACCTTTTCAAGATATGACAAATAGATCTTTACTTACCTGCAACCTTTCCTCTTCCCATACAGAGACCTGCTACCAGCAAGGCCACAAATCCCAGCACTGACCTGAAAGGTGAAGTTGGTCTCCATTGCTGCCACCAACGCTCCTCCAGCCCTTGTGGTAGCTTCCATTACCCCATGCCCTGCAAAATGCCACAGCTCTGCAGGCAGGCAAAGAGCTCCCTGGCCATTTCATGAGGGGATCCATCCCAAACGCTCTGTGGAATGAACCTGCTCTATATGCTGCAGTTTTGTTATCATGCAGCACTTAACTGCTGTTCAGCCCATGAGCAGCAGGGGGCAAACAAATGCAGGACCATTAAAGTCCATGGAACTCGTCATTTCAGGATTTTGCCCCAAACGTTTATCTACTGAACTACCAGCCCAACTAAAATTACACCACACAGCTCCACTTCCCACGGATCTGGGAAGTGCTCACATGCACGTCTTACCTGGAGACAGCGAACTACTGCAAGCTTTGTTATACTTTTAAGAAATGAGTTTTAACAATCAATTGCTCTTCCTTTACGACCTGAACTGGAACTGGCCATCACAGTGAGCTATCATCCTATGACAGCTCCCATCAAGAATTTCATCATGAGGTCAAACGTATTTTCCAACTGGGACACATAGAAGTAATCCAAACATTTTGAAAATTTACCTTGGAAGCAAAAATAACGTTAAGTTTTACCTGTAGATCCTGTATCAACGCTAAGTATGTTATATAATGGCAGACAACAATTAGCATTTTTATCATAGATAAATAAGTACAAAATCCAGAAGAAACCTTGCTTCAATTCTCACTGAATTTAGAGGGAGAGGAAATAGTATCTCAGGCCATATGGGATTTAGGGTAACAGCTTTCTGCTTGGTTACTAAGTTCAAAAGCTTTACGATAGCCTAAAATTAGTTTATTCTTATACATACAAGCAACAGAATAGGCTAATTGGAGCAAAAAATAGGGGAAATGCCATAACCCTCTATCTCTTTCTACAGCTCAACACAGAAGAAAGATGGATCAGAGTAATAGGGTAAAAAGGAGGGAGAAGGTAGTGGCAGCTGTAAGAATCCTGTTCTCAACCCATCCTCAGGAGTCCCTCCGTCCCTCCCAGATCCCCAAGTTCTTCCGTTCCTCTCCTGCCAAGTCCCACATAGCCCATATCATTGCCTTTGCTTAGCACATCTCCTGGCGCCTCGCAAAGCCACTGTGGAAACCCACATTATGGAAAGATGACAGCATCACAATAGAGGAAAACACTTTAACAAGCAGGCAGGATGAAAAAGGGGCACTGGGCTATTTTTAGAAATGGCACCTTCCAAAAAGCATACTCTTAAAAAAATTTCGGTTTCCTTCATGGATCAAAAACACAATATCCTTTACAAAACTTTTATTGCATTCAGAACTGTTACTCTGTGCTCTCATAAAAAGGAAAAAAGAAGTGTCACTGAAGCTTTCTGCTTTTCTTAACTCCCGCACGAATACCAGACAGTTCGCCAGCGTATCTGTGCAGCTCCCTCCGCACTTCGCGGACCTGGCCCTTCCGGCGGATCTTGGCTCGCCGGAACTTCTCTCGATGCTTGACCCGGGGGTTGCGATCAATCTTCTTCCTTCTGGGGGTGAGTCCTTTGTTCTTGATCATCTGATAGGTCACCCCTCTCTTTTTATTTGGATCCTCCTCTTCCTGCACCAGCTCTTCTTCTAGCGTGTCCAGGTCTTCAGTTCTCTTCCTCTTGAGTTTCAACTTTTCCTCCATCATCTTATAATATTGTAGGGCAGCTTCTTCATCCAAGTCTGACTCATCTGCCAGCCCCTCAGCATTAAGCCGGCCGTTACTAAATGCAGGGGCAAGTTTTGGTTTGTTTTTATTAGCAGCCTGTGGAAGAAGCACCGCAAACTTCTTCTGTTCTCGTGGTCTGTCTTCCTTCTTGTCGTAATATTTTTTCAAAAGCAGACGAACTTCTGATGATAATTTTTGATCTACAACAGCTAGATCATTGATTATATTTCTATAAGCAACCAGTCTTTCAATAACAGGGTGACTATGAACTGGCATCCTCTTTGACTTGAGAACCAAATAGAAACTGATATTGGCACAATAATTCAAGTAGAGATGATACTTGGTCTGCAGATAGCGACTGCCTTTTCCTTGTGGGATAGTGCCATTTTTGATCATTTGCAGCAGCGGATGCAGTTCATCCTTGAGCTCCATTAACTTGACCTCAAAGTCCTCGATCAGCTGCAGGAGCTCCGGGGACTCCTGCTTCAGCAGCTTCAGCTGCTCTTTCTTGGACAGGGCCTGAAAATCCTTGGCAATCTTCTGCCCCTTATCAGCCTGGTGGGCTTTCCGTTGCTCTGCCAGGTAGTCCTGGATCACATCCAGCCCATAGTCATCCTCCCCCAAGTCCTGCACCAACCGCCTCTGGATGACTTGGGCCTCCTCCTCCTCTTCCTCCTCTTCGGCATCGACTTCTTGCCGGTTGCGCTTGGCCTTGGCCCGGGCATCGCTGCCATAGTCCGTGTCATAGTAAAGCTGCTTGCGCTGGCCCCAGGAGAGCTCGTGGGGCAGCTCAGTGTCCTGGCCGTGCTCCTCCAGGTCACTGTCCATAGACAGCTCCCCACCTTCATCCTCATCCTCTTCCTCCTCCTCACCACCTCCTCCATTCTCCTCTGCACTGTGGTCCTCGGAAAGCTGCAGCCCCAGCACTTCCTCCTCTTCCTTGCTGCCTTCCTCCTCCTCCTCCTCCTCCTCGCTGTCCTCCTCGGGCAGCTCCAGGCCCAGCACTTCCTCCTCCTCCTCCTCGCTGCCGCCCGCCTCGTCCCCGCTCTCCAGGGCCGCCATCACGGCCTGGAACTGCGCCTCGTGGAAGTCCTCCACCTCGTCCGCGAAGCTCTCGGGCCGCGCCTCCCCCGCCGGCACCTCCGCCTCGTCCGAGCCCGCATCATCATCGTCGCCGTCGGCCGCCCGCGACGGCGGCGGCCGCAGCACGGTGCCGCGGCGCGTCCTCATGGCGCGGCTCCCCCGGCGCTGCCGCCCCGCCGCTCGCCCTTCCGCTTCCGCTTCCACCGCTCGCCCTTCCGCTTCCGCCGCCGCCGCCGCCGCCTCCTCCCGCTCCGCTCCCCCGCGCGCCCCGGCGCGGCGCCTTGGTTCCGCTCCCCGCCCAAACCGGCCGGCGTGCGCCGCCGAAGTGCTTCCCCCGAAGTGCTTGCCTGGAGAAAGGCGGGAAAACCCAGGTCTCTGCCGTCGCTGAGCGCGGCCTGGAGCTGCCACGACAAGCACCAGCTGCGATGTCGCTGCGCAGGCTGGTGCCAAAGGAGGAGCCGCGAAATGGCGCGGCCGTAAGGCCACCCGGGGCGACGCTGTCCCGGGCATCGGCAGCTCCTTTTGCTGGGTCGTTTGAGGCCCCTGCTAGGCCCCCCAAAGCATTCAAAGGGCTTCAGTCAAACCTGCCGAAGCTGGCGGTGGTGTCAACGGCAGGGGAAACTGTTTTGATGAAGAAGAGTGTTTCCAATGTATCACACTTAAGTTTCAATTGCAATAATCTGCTTTCAGGAGGCCCACATTGGCG
This sequence comes from Apteryx rowi, assembly GCF_003343035.1. Lineage (NCBI taxonomy): Eukaryota > Metazoa > Chordata > Aves > Apterygiformes > Apterygidae > Apteryx > Apteryx rowi. Next base: position 1,479,132 of record NW_020451149.1, read on the forward strand.
TTCTGCATTTCAGATGCAGAGCCACTAACGCTGCCTCATACGTATGTTTAATCCGGGGCGGTTTGAAATGATTCCCTTTAGCCTGACAATTGTCATTTCTCACTTCCCTTTTCTACCTGAAATGTTCTGCTATGAAAAAATAGCAGAGTGGACCTCATGTGTAGGCAGTATAACTGGGGGCAGGTGCCATGCATCTTTTTAGAGGGGGGCAAGCTTGGAGTCAACTGGCACAATGACAGTGCCATAAAACATTTTTTGAGAGCCTGGGATAAGGCTTGTGTTCCAATATGTCTCAGCCCATGCCCTGCCAGGGTCAGGTCCTGCTCTGCTTACTCGAACGGAGCAAGAGAAATCACTGGAACATTTAGGATGAAGAGCACATACTGCTTTTGGCCCTCAGAAAGTCTCTCTTCTGTGACAGAAGATACAAATTACTCATATTTTCTCTCGTGTGCCCTGTTTGACAGACACGAAGGGCTGGATTTTGAGTTGGCACCAACCCCGTTTTAAAAATTGCCCAGTGAAAAGTTGCCATTAATCTCCCTCCATGGCATCCCTTTGCAACTGCAGTGCCTGCAGTTATACGTGTAGTTGCATCTGTCGCAGCTACGTGTCAATGGCTTCCTGCAACGTGAGCTCCCTGCGCCTCTTCGGGGTTTGCACAGTTGGTTTCTTTTTAGCACCTCCTGCCCCTGGCAGCACCCCCGTTCAGGGAATACACTGACAACTCTTATGTTCATAGGTGGAACTGGTAAGACCGACCCTGTGAAGGCACTGTGAAATTCTAGCTCTCAGCTGAGGTGTTCATGTTTTGAAAGTACCAACTTGGCTTTTGAATTTAGCTGCAAGTTCACATTTGATCCTTTTCAGTTAAACAGCTGAATTCTATATAAAATCACTCCGGATCTGGAATGTAGTTGAGTTCATTTCTAAGCAATGATCCACTCAAGTAGATCAGCAATAGACAAGTAATAAATCTGGAAGAACAGATCTGTAAGAAGTTGCATGATGTGGGTAGCTACTAAACTAGGGGTTTTTTTGGGGTCATGGCAGGTATCGAAAATGAATAATGCCACGTAGGAAGAAAAGAGCACCTCTTTTCAGAGGTTTTCCTTCATCTAAAAAGCACAGACACATACAACCGCACCAGCCGTCTTGTATATTAATCTTACAGCAACTAAAAAAAAGCAAGCTAAGAAGTGCACCTGACATCTGCCTGCTTGCTAACTGAAACTTCTTGTTACTCAGTTCCTTTCAGCCAGACCAAAGTTTCAGAGAGCAAAAGAAATATTTGAAAATCTCCCTGCACACATCTGAGGGGCAGAATATTAACTCTCCTGACTCCTTCACCAGCTTGCTTCTCTGCAGGGATGTAGGCATCCCCCAGTAGAAACTAGGCCTACTCCTTAGACAAGGCTTCAGGCTTTAAGGCTAAGCCCAGCTGTAAGCCTAGTTGCCAGCTGTTGCTGCTTCAACGCTGGCTGTGCTACTTGCATCAGTTATTTTATGTCAATATTATGTCAATAGACAGAGGAGTCCAGGGCTTTAGTAAACGAGCAATTCTGATTTTCAGCAGCCGAGGACCCCTGAGAGCAATACAGATTGCTTTTAAGGCAATCCATATTTGTTCATATTTATAGCCACATCCCGTAGTTTCGCTCGTTTGTTTCCATCACCAGCCGCAGAGTACCTAATCCAGCCTGCCACCTTTCCAATGGAAAAATCAAATCCATACTGTGCCAAGTGGAAGTAATTCTGTTTTAAGAAACGCAGACAGCTGTGCCGCAAGAGCAGAGGGAGCCATGGTAATCAATTTACAATGATCTCAGAAACCCAGAGTCTGATAAATTAAGCAGCCATACACCCCAGCAAGAGGAGGTCTGTGCAAAACAAGTGCAGGTGCTTTTTATTTAAAAACCTAGCCACAGAACAGGTGCTGTTTTATTTATAAATACTTTATCCACCTCTCTGTGGAAGAAGACCTGTCAAGCTAATGTCAAGGTTAACTGAAATAGTTGAGGGGGTGCAACTTCACTCACTTTTTGGTGCTTCATTTGGATTCTGACAAGTCTGATTGCAGAACGTCTCAGTTACGAGCCTTTTCCCAACATGCTCAACTTCTCCACGTAGTCACCTCTGGGTCAAAATTTTCCATACACGCTCTTGTTCCAAAGATACGTTTTGCCTCAAAGACACCTTGTCCAAATCTGTCTGTGCTTATTTTCAGGTATCAACTCTCCTTGATACAGGCCTGCATAAAAGAGAGCAATAAGAATAGTTTTTTTGATGATCAAGGCATAGCATTCACTGAGTTTGTTAGCCATGTCTAGGTGGAAATTCTCATTTTATACTGGTTGGCCACTAAAATACAGCCATCTCTGCCTATCATGCTTTGCAGTCTTGCTGCTTAACCCTACCATTTGTGAAGTCCATCCAGAGAAGCCTGCAGCCATTTTCTGCATGGTTGTCCCTTTGTCAGGCTTAAAATTGCACATAGCTTTTGCTAATGTGACTTAAAGAAATCCAGGCCTACTTTGTCCCTGACCCTGAGTTTTTCCATGCAATTGCCTTCACAGTGCAGTGCCCTCGGTTTGTTAAAATTTTCCCTTTCAAAATCTAGAGCCTTTCTGACAGACCAACTTCACTTTAGACTCTCATCATTTTAAATGGAACTGACACCTTGTCTCTCAATCCAAGGTTATTTTCTATGAGCAGAAAAGAATATATCACCTAGAGACATTTTAACCTCTTCAGGACCCGCTGAAAATGTCATCCACTTCTGGTGAAGCTGGAGACAGCCTCCAGTTTGAGCCAGTTTACCCAGTTGTGAGGAACTGCTCAAGCTGATCTGCACTGGTTTGCTGTGAATGTCGGTGGAACCACTGCTCTCGGTACTGTGTTCAGTGACTGCTGCGGGTCCAAATTAATCCACCATTTCCTCTGCTTCTGAGTGAGAAACTAGGAGAAAAGAAAGCCAAAGGACAGAGTGCCAGTGGATGGTGTGTTATCTGGAGTCGTGCCCTGGTACCGCTGTCCTCTTCGCTTCTCACCCAGCCTAGCAGGGGCGCACAACGGCACAACTGTTTTGCCAAGTATTCCCTCACCTCTTCGCACCCGCCCAGCTTTTCACCTGGCGAGTCCTAGTCTAACAGGTCTGGGGCCAACTGGAGGCACAGGGCAAGCGCAGGACAGCTGAGTCTGCAAGGCTTGTTCTTATTTCTTTTCAAATTCTTAATTACTCCTCTGCTAGCCCCTGCTTTGCAGTAGGATCAGGAGTCTAGCTCCCCACTCAGCCCAGAATCTGAGCCTGGGGTAGCGGTTTGCCAGCCCTTTATCAAACTGCCACAATTCCTTAATGCCTATTTACCCAGTTCAACATGTCACACAGTAAAAGGAAGACAGTCCATAAAAATAACAGCCCATAAAACAAATCCTCCTCTGAAGAGTTTACAGCCTAGGTGGAAATCCTCAGAGAAATACAGGTGGCTGAGAGTGACTAAAAATGGCTCTCAGGCCGCCACAAAAAGACAAAAGGGACTGTGTGTGCAGACATGCAGATTTAGCACCTGAAATCCAGTGATGCTGAGCACCGGCAGTCAGGGGAAACCACCAAAATCAACAGAATTACACAGTGATTCAACAAAATCACAAATCTGCGCAGACTCTCCCTTCGGGTTTAAAATACCCATGGATGATTCTGGTTTTTAAAAATGCCAGATTTTTATGAGTACAGGTGAGCAGAACTGGCCAGAACCAGCCTCTTTTGCATGTGCTTGATTCTGCTCTCTGCCTTGCCCCTTCTTGTATATATTTTTAAACTTCTTTGATTACAAGAAAAGTAACTGAAACAAATACTGCTCTAGATAGAAAACCTCCTATCCACCCTTCATTAGCCAGGTTTATTTATAACATTCTGCAAAAGGTGGGCCACGGGGAGCATCCTCCTGCTGCTTCAGAAGAAAGCTCCACGTTAAACTCTGTTGGCAATTCTTTCTAGTGGGAGTGAGGAAAAAAAAGAAAATCTTGTTTTTGTAAAGATGCAGCCCTGCTGAGAGAGCGGGATTTGGCCCGAAGTGTTATGGCATAGCCAGTGCCCCGCTTGGAGATGGGACTTGCACCCATTGTCTCCCGCCGCCTCCCCGGGGAAACCTTGCGTGTCCGTGCTGCTGATGCAACACAAAAACTCTTTGCATCATGCGACAGACTCAAGAGATGTTTGCGTCGGGATGAAAGCTCAGGACAGAGGTCCCAGGGTCTTTGAACAGCTCTGGGGCCAGGATCCCAGTTAGCAAGGCCTGCAGGAAGGGAAGGCAGCCTGCGAGGTGGGAGGCTGCCATTTCAGTGACGGGGATGCTTGGCAGTGTTGCCTAATGACATTAGCCTCTGGAGAGGCTGGCAAAAGCGAGCAGTCCTGGAGAGCCGAGGGCGGGATGTGCTGTGCAAAAAGCCTGTATCTAGTTGTTGGGCAGCTGCCCAGCTGCATACAGAGAAGTTGGGGCAGCACAAAGAGATTTGCCATGTGCTGCTGGTTTTAATTCAGAAAAAACATGTGTTGCAGGTACCAGAAATTAAGGAATCACAGGTCTAGTGTATAACCCTGGATAAGAATGGGTCTGTTAGCATCACACCTTACTCTGCCTTCCTTCTGCCACCAATAAAATGACAGGTGAGGGGATTTTATCTGCTGTTGTAAGGTGTTTGGAGGCCTCTGCTGCAAAGCACTATTAAAGATTGGGCTTCTCTTAAAACACGGCCTTTTCTGTGCAAGGCACATGTATGCACTACGGAGACATCCTGGTCATTGCAAGTTATATAGCAATGTTTTTTTTCAGAGCTACAGAGGTGATCCCAAATCTGGGACAATAAAAAATGGGTTCTCCAGTACTCCCTTGTGTTCCAGACTGAGCCAAGCGCTTTATGAAAAATTTGCTTGACAGATACCTCAGAGGGTTCAAAATGCTTCCCTTCACTGGCAGACAGTTGCCTTGGTCCTCACTCAGAGGCTTTCCTTGTACCAGAAATCCCACAAGGTGCCTTTTCCATTCATGAGGAAAGAGACACCATGATGCAGTGTACAGAGCCCTGGAAGAAGAGTTTAGCTTTGCCACTGACCTGCTGTTGCTTTACCTCTTTTACCCCTCCCACCCCTCATCTTGTCTGCTTTGACTGAGAGCCCTTTGGGGGCAGGTCGAGCTTTTAATATATGTTTGCATGGCATCTGGTGCAAATAGGACTCTGATCTTAAGGCCCAGAGTGCTCCTATAATATGGGTCAAACTAGCCCCCAAGTGATTTTAAGTCTGATTTCTCAAAACTAGGAGGAAGAGCTGTTACCCCTTGGCTATCTGGACATTTTCCTGCCTTGCACTCTTTGCTCCCGGGTGGGAGAGTGCCACTGACCCTGGTGGTAAGTTGGCCCCTAAGGACCAGGCTGATTTTGCATTCCCTTGCACTCAGCAGCTTTGCTACTGGCTACGTGATGAACAGAATAAAGATGTGCAGTAATAGTGCAACCCCCTGCCCCCATCCACCTTTAAAAGCCAGAGCTCTTTGTGCATTAAACCATTAAACGTGCCCAGTTTCAGTCCCCCAGCCACATTTTCCACAGTGTCAGTGCTAGCAGGCTGGGCTGTTTATTTTAGGAAACACATAGCTGTATCATTTGCACACGCCCTTATAGGCAGACACAGGCTCTCCACTCACGTTCTTCAAAAGAAGGAAAGGCAAGATGAAGAGCTGTTTGTTGCTGTGGGTGGCCTTGGCCGTCTCCTTGGGGTTCATTCTTGTGGCAGGTAGGTGAGAAATTAAGACCATGAAAAACTGCGCTTAACATAGCAGCGATGTGTTTTGTGTAATTTGCCATTAATAATTTTAACAGTCAAAATTGAACCTCAGAGCCTGCTCAAGAAGTCATGCTTCAGTGGTAGTTGAAGACCTTACTGTCTTTCTGCTGTGTGTTTTTAATTTCTACTTCAAGGCCAAATGCATGATGGCTAGCTGCAAATTTAAGATTTTATAATTAACCATTCTTAATCAGGTTTCTGAAGCAACAAACCACAAGCTTGCATGCTTGCTTTTCTGCAGTGCTAGGAAGATTGCAAAACTGTTTTACTGATGTAAGAGCTTCTAAATTCTTCTGGATGATCCTGTCATATGGCTATGGACAGCTCATTTCTGGTCACACTGTAGTTTAACATCATGTAACTCCACTGATTTTGGTGGAGACACTCTTGATTTACACCAGATATACTGAGATCGGACTCCCATCCAAGCAGACTAGTAAGTGTGATTCACAGATAATTGATGCTGATTATACTAGTGCCAGATTTCTATACAATGCTCTAAAGCCATCCTTATTCCTGTGGTGGATTTGGTCCACAGAATTAAATCTGTGTTCAAGGAGAAGAATCCCAACATCTCAAATAAGAACCTCCGTGAAGTTCCTCTAACCTTTAGCAAAGGGCTTATTACATACCCAGACAGCTCCTTTAAAACAATCATTTCCTATGAAGTGTGAGCGACTGTGTAATCCATTAGCTGCAATTGGAGAAAATGGTGAGAAATATTGACTGTTGAATCTGTGCTGGTTCAACAGAGCCCAGTCTGGTTTTCCCCATTCATGCTCATGACTTGATATATACATATATATATGTGTGTGTGTGTGTGTGTGTGTGTGTGCGTGCTGCTTACAGGGAAGTAAAATTTGAGTTACTTGCATCTACAGCAGTGACATTTGCACTATTTGTTTTGAAATTAATAGCTGTTTGGTCTCTCTGGACCCCTTTCTGCTCTAATTAAGTAGCCACCTTCACATTCAGCAGAGTTTGAACAGCCAGTTTTGGAATGCATTTGCTTCTTTAATACGCTGCAGCTTGTTAGGTATGGATTTTGTTGGGCTCCATCTCCATGTATCACTGCATATCATAACTTATTACAAGACAACCCAGTATTAAAAGATGGGACGTTTTGTCAAAATATCCCTGCATAAGTGTCTGTGAGAGAGGGAACATGATATTGCAGTAAGCCATGCAGACATTTAGATGGGCATTAGAAATTATGTATTTAACTACCTTCTTCTCCCAAAGGTGCTTTTCTGGGTGATACTTTGAGTCGTTGCCAATAAACCTCAAAAATCCTACTCGCAACTTTGTAATTTTACCTAAAAAATGTGGAACACCTCTGTCTTGTATGATTACTGAAAATATAAGTAGGTAGAATTACGTAAGGAATTAATTCAGGACAGTAGTTTTAGAGTACATTCCTTACAGTACGTCTTCCCTATATATTCATAAAGTAGTACGTTTGCTAATATAATTTTATGAACAACATGCATTAGAAGCTGCTCTAAAGCCAGGCAAAGCCAATGGGAGTCTGAATTCAAGACTGGCTTCGGATCAAGGTCTTAGAGAGAAGAATGACGCACAACATGTTGTATAGAACACAGTGACAGACCTCAGAGGGAGACATATGTGAAGGAAAAGAAGCTACAGAACATCTATAAAAGAAGAAACATCAAGGCTCAGTGAGGCAGAGACTAGAGAGGCTTTTCTAGACAGCCTCTGCTACAGGGGGAAATGTTCATGCTGAGTGATGAGGTGGCAGAGAGAAGGCATGCAGAGTCTTAGGGGGAGGAAGAAGAGGTACAAACACAGACAAGCACTATTAAACCCTGAATAATGATTTTCTCCTTTATCGCAATGGGTCAGATATGATTATGGATTTCTGCCTTGGTGGAGCACAAAGCAATCAGTCAGAGGTATGACTGAACTTTTGCTCGATGTTCATGCTTTTTAATGGCATTTGCTCAGGTGAAGGATTGTGCTAGATGCTATACAGACCATGCTAAAAGTCAGCCCTTGCTCCAAAGAGCTAAGTGGGCAAATGCTGTAGAGAGACAAAGATTTCCCAAGAAATCATTAAGAGTGGCAGCAAAGGAGGCACCTGTATGCCTGTGCAGGAAAAGGCAGCCAGCTATTCCAGCAGTGTTTGCTTGTCGCTCTAAACCAGCTTGCTTACAGCTACCAAGGTGCACATCCTGGACTGTGAGCCCTATGCTCAACTAGCTGACAAATGAATCTTAGCATTTTCTCTGAGGTTCTGAGGTAGAGATCTTTTCTGGGTGGGGTGGAGGGAAAGGAGATGCAAAATTAGTGATAATTATTTCAGAAAAATGTGGAACATTCTGCTGCTCAAAGCAAGGGAGTGCAGTAATTTCCTTCCTGATCTAGAAACCCCAAAGTGAATGCTCTTCAGAAGGGCTTCTGCTGCCAGTTGTCACAGGAGCAGCATTTGCAACCACTGTATAAATTGTAAGGTCACTCCGAGGATTGATTTTAAAAAGTTTCAATGCCTAAGTGTTTCACAGTCATGAGGACTGGCAAGATCTCAGTGAATAACAACCCAGTGGAATGGAAGCAGAAAAGACCGGTGTATCGTGGAGGCAGGAGGACAGCTCCAAGAAGCCCTACATAGAAAACCCGCAGTGCTTTTTGCACTGCGTTACATGGACTAGATTCTCCAGTGGCAGAAGCGGCCTCTGCCAGTTGATGCTGTGGAGGACTGGCTGCTGTTTGTTCCTGCAGACAGCTTCAGGCACAATTAAGCAACTAACGATCAAAAAACCGCTGTATCACTGAGAGATCCCTGCTCCCCTGTTGCTCCCACAGGCTTTGAGCACCATCCCTTTCACCGCCATCCCTTTCACCCTGTAGCAACAGGTTCTATTGCTCGCGCAAACCAGCGGCATCGGACATGAAAATGAAAAACCAGATGTGAACTTATGCATGGGACTGGCTAATTCTTTAATGATCCACTCTTTGGTGAGTCAGAAGGGAAGTAATTCAACTATTAGGACCAAAGCTTTTAAGTCAGTCTGAGGTCCTCCATAGATGCTGTGATCAACATAGATGGATTTAGACTGCTGCTTCTTTCTCCACGTGTTTAAACCAACGGACTAGGAGAGTAGGCAAGTTCCAAGAGCTGTGAGGTCTATCAAAGCCCAGTATAAGCTGTCCCCATCTCCTACAAACAAAACTTTCTCACAGTGCTTTTGGTACTTTGAAGCAGGCTGAAAATGCTATAGAAACATTGCAAAGCAACGTCTGTGAGTCTAATCTTAGCAGCATTTGGAAATACAGAGGGATGTGATAATGACCATTTAAGAGAAATGTGACTCTGCTGTGTAAGACTTGTTAAGGGTCAAGAAACCAGAGGCTGTTGGGGAAAGCCAACTAGGAGAGAACAAGTTATTTCAAATCCATCTACTTGCTCAGTGAGGAAGTTGGCATTGCACACCAACAACAACACTAGAAAAGGTTTCTGGGTGACAGACGGGAAGTTTTGCCCTGTTATTTTGACTGAGTTTCATATTGAATGATGTGCTAAAAGTGAGGGAGACAGTCATACCCAGGCTGGCTCTTCTCTGTTTGAGTAAGCGTCTTGGCTGCCAAACTGAACTCCGTTAGAAACAGAAGGTCAGGAAGTCATGGTTAAAGTTTTCCCTGCAAACCGCATGTGTCATAGTGGCACTTGCCTTTCATTGCCAGATCACCAGGGTGGCAGGCTGCCTTCCCACTGGGTTCTTTGGTGCTTTTCAGCATTTGTTCCCTGAGGAACCTGGGTACAATGGACCGCTGCAGGAAATCAGACAAGCCTGATTGCTGCATTGGCAAGATCACAGATATTTATTTACAGTCTAGATCCAAACTGGAGTTCAGACTGCTAGAATAGTCATGAAAAAATGATAAAGGAATTGGCTAATCTCCCTTTAGACAGCTTTTCAACCATCATTGCCTATGTTTCAGAAGTCACCAGAGCAGCAGTGGAGTAGCCCAGCCTTGTTTGACTACAGGAATTGCATGAATGGAAGCCACTACCTAGGCTTCATGCTGTGCTTTCATGGTTCATTCTTAGGCCATGTGCTGGATACAGGCAACACTTGAGCTGCCAGCCAAAGTGCCAGGTGTAGCTGTATGCTTACTTGGGTACTTTCTGTCTTCGCGTTTCATAAGGAACCCTTGCTCATTTTCCTCACTCAATTTCAGTTTTCGTCTTTGCCTCCCCGTCATTCCCATCGCCTCTGTGTACAGGAGCAGACTGTAGGCTGAGCAGTGGAGAGAGCTGAACTCAGCTTTGCAAAGAGACTCAGTCCTACCTGCAGTGACCTTGGCTTCAGTCAGTCCAGACGCCATAATTGGGAAGTGCCTCTGGGAGGTTCTCATCGCTTCACTTTCTGCTAGAGCTACTTGCAAGAGGATTTTCTTTTTGACGCTGAGATTGCATATCCTGTACTTGCAGGTTATCCACGGGCATATGATGAGGATGAAGAGTATGTGCTGGTCAACAACAAGTGTAAATGCGCAACAGTGACCTCGAAGTTTGTGCCCTCTAAAGAAAACCCCAGAGAAGAAATCCTGGAGAGAAACATACACCTCCTGTAAGTGGCAGACAACTCTTACCTGGAGATGGTGAAATGGAGGTAGTGTTGCATGGGTTCCTTTCGGTTTGAATTATTTCACATCTATGGGCATTTAAGGTACCAACAGTTTTCCCCACAGGCTGTTTTCTGTGTTAGCCTGGAGTAATTCCTTTCCATCTCAAGCCTCATCATGTTTTCCTAGCTCAAATGTGTCGGGCTGGTGTTTGCCTCTTCAGTTACAAGAAGCATCTCCTGTTTTAAGAGATCCCATTGTAGCTTTCTAAAACACATTGTGGAAGAAAAACCTTTAACAGTTGGTCTAATCTGAAACCAAATTTGGCCCATGACATTGAACTCTGCCCTTTCCAGATTAGATCTCTATGTTATGAAGTCAGCTATTTGGGCCTGGGGAAAACCAGTTAATGCCTGAAGTATCAGAAAAGGTCAACGGCATGAGGCAGATTTCAGTTCAGACTGAGATTTTCATCCTCTTCATTCACAGAAATGTGCCAAAAAGTTTGGCAGGGGCGGGGGAGAGGAAGGAAAATGGACTCAGTTCAGGTTTGGAGCTACAGGAGTCTGAGGAGGGCTCACAACAGGGAAAGATACTAATGAAATGCCCTCAATCTCCTACCAGTCTCACACAGGCCTTTGCAAGCCCAGGGAAAGATAAAATACCACTGTTGGCACCTTGAAAGCATCATTAGTGGAAGGTGGCACTTTCAGGAATTGCTGCATTGCTTTTGGGGAGGGCTTCACCATCACCCAGGCTTCCCATAAATGTATCTGGAAACCAGGCAAAAAAATATCCTGTTGCCTTCAAGGGTGCAGAAGGGCCAAGATCTCCCATCCAGTGCTTTGCCAGGGAGAAGGGGCAGAAAGAAAATAACCTCAATAAAAAATAAGATGAGAGTTGAGAACATGTCGTATCAGAAAAGTAATTTTGTGCTTAACAAGCAGTTTTCACCAGAGAAATTCTCCCCTGCCTTCTTCTAGAGTCCCCCTGAAGAGCCGAGAGAACATCTCTGACCCCACATCCCCACTCAGAACCACTTTTGTCTACCGCATGTCTGAACTGTAAGTCATCTTCTTTACAAAATTTCCTAATGCTTACCCTCCTTGCAGCATTACCCATGGCAGCTCACAAGCATCCTTGAAGGTCGGTAGATAAAGTAAGGCAGGATCACACAGGAAAGTTTTCCCTAGAGTGCTAAGCTCTCCTACCTATTCTGTTACAATGCCTTAGCCATAAAACAATGCTTTCTTCCAAGTGAACAAATTAGTCTTCATGATGAATTCCATAGAAAGCTCTCACAGTTACAGGGTAAGTTTCATTCCAGTTCCTGTTCATCCTTCTCCAAAATCATAAAATTACACTTTTCCTGTTTGATACTTCTTTTTAGTGGCCTTCCTTATGAATAGCGGTTTGCCAACACTCCATTTGCAACCAGAGAACATCTGATAGGGAGTTCCTGTGTAAGACAGGGGGCCTAGAAAGGCCAAGCTGCCAGATCAGTGAAGAAGACTGAGTTTCATCAACAGTGTCTTTTAGTCACAACTTTTAACACTTCTGTTCCCTGTCTCTTCCAGATGCAAAAAATGCGATCCCGTAGAAATTGAGCTGGGTGGTGAGACATACAATGCCCAGCAGAGCACCTCCTGCGATGGTACAGAAACTTGCTACACCTACAACAGGGACAAGTGCTATACCACAACCTTCCCATTCGTCTACCGCGGGGAAACAAAAATCCTTAAAGCAGCTCTGACACCAGCGTCCTGCTATGCCAATTAGCTCAAGCCATTGCTGTTCTAATGCCTTGTTGCATTCTGTTTTCCTATTGCAAATACATGTATGCCAGCAGCATAGTACCTAGACAACAGTGTCTGAAGTATCAGCTCCCAGAGTAATGCAAACTTGCCTCTATTTGTTTTTAAGTATCAAAAGAATGCTATTCCCCAAGAGCAGCTGCTGGTTGCCAGAGATGCTGTCCTTACGTTCTTGGCACATATTTGCAACATCATTATACCTCTCAAACACTATCACCCTATAGACTGATCCTCAGAAGGTGTAAATCAGTGTAGTTCCCTTGATATCAACTGCACCAGTTTACAGCAATGGAGCATTGATCTGGTTTGACAGCCTTCAGTTAGTCCCTATCTAAGCAAGGCTGTTACGGACATCAGCAGGAATGTCCGTGTATTTGCTCGCCTTAGCAATCTAAACTAAGCCTCTGCGCAAGCTTGATAGCATTATTAGCACTCTGTTGTACAATCCTATTTGAGAGAGAAAAGATAAGGGGCAAGACTTTGAGACGGCATAGTTTCAAATTATTTTGTAAAAAATAAACCCTAAACCCTTCTATTGCTTTAGTAATCACAAACTTCTGGTTTTCACATACACTTAGAGGAGACTAAAAGATGCTGCTGCTCTCAAGTGTTTCGCAAAGGTGCCAGGACCTCAGGTGTTCCAGGAATAGTAAACTCATCCAGGACACATTAGGTATTGTGCTTTCCATGTTTATGTACCAATGATAATTCATTCCTCCACCCCTGCTCCCAGTTGAATTGCTGTTGTAAAAATCAAGTTGGCTTGAATATTTTCTTCCTGGTTTTGCATTCAGATCTGCAAGAAATCCTATGGGGCTGCCCCAATTGCAAGAGCAAGACCCTAGTTAGGGATTCATTCAGTCTATCACCTCAGTTACCTCTTCTTCATATAAGAAACCCTCATTGAATAAAGGAGCTGATTCTGTATAGTACATTACACTTAGATGCATTATACACAGTATTGTCAGTAGATACATCACATATGCAAGTGCATTCCCCAGCATTACATTTGGGAAGACTGGTATGTTTCTCACTGTTGTGAAAAGTTGATTGTAAAACCTAAGCTGTTCTGAGGAGTCCTTATTGGGCTTGACATATTATTGCAATAATAATAGAGCAAAACCTGACGCCCATAATTGGAGCTTTGTTAGTGAAACATTAAATAAATTTTTTTCTGCAGCAGTCTGTGTGTTAAATTCCAGTGGTGTTCAAAAGAAAAAAACAAATCTATAATGATGTTTTCCCACTTCACAGTGACAGACAAGAAAAATTCTCTCTAACTTCCTGCTTATATGTGCAGGTCAAGGCACCTGAAATACTGAGATAGAAATAATGATGCATTTGAGGAAACTATGACAGATTGAGGCTGAACTGGTTTATGATTTTAGGATCTGCTCTGCACTGCTTGGAAAACTGTACATGGATGCTTCCAGGTCCTGTGAGTCAGTGCAGGATTGGAATGGAAAGATCTGCACAACACCTAGATGCTGCTCAATGTTGTAATCTGCAGGTCTGAATTTCACCGGACTGTTAAAAGAAATGCCTTCGAGACAGGGTGCATTGGGGGATAGTCATTTCTACACAAGATCCCTGCCCTAAAAAGGGAGCAAACTTTAGGGGCCCAATTTTGAAACACAAAAAAGGATTAAGATGAAAAAATACCATAATATTATACCAGAGTTATGTAAAACAGCCTTACAAAAATATCAGTTGCCTCTGTTTACCGCAAAAGGAGGATAGCCAGTTAAAAGAAGAACCGAAACAAAGGTTCCCACCCAGCTCTGCTCAATCCAGTAAGTGACTTAACCCGTGTACCTGAACTTGTAAGAAGATTTAGACTCTGAGGTGCCACCTGAAATGAACAGGTACTGCATCTTCTTCATCTTTGAAGGACTAGCCCTTAGTCTCTACAGGGGGACTAAATGTACAATTCAAAGGGATGCTAGTAAAACAAATAGATTAAAGAAACTGAAATGCTCAAACACAACAGTAAAAGTGGCTACAAAACTGCTTAGGAGAAAATAAGATCATATAACATATTTGCCTATAAGCAGACATATGTATTACACATGAAGACGTGACCAAAGAGGACATATATTCAGAACATGGCCTGTGTTAACAACCTTTAGACCCACATGGCCCAGTACCGGTGAAACACTTAGAAAACATAGAATAAGATATTTTCACACTAGGGCAAGACGATGTCAAACTCGCACCGAAAGAAATCACTTCCAGAATATAGTTTCCTACAAATAACTTAGAAAAAATAAGTTAGATGTCACTAGCTACCCTGCCTCAGTTATTTCAGGCAATGGCCAATGTGCTCTGTGATCATCACAACTCACACTCCTGGGGACAGCCTCCAGCCCAGCAGCAAACAGTGCAGTGCTGAGTCCACAGAGTGAAAAGGAGATTACCTTTTACTCCCAAAAGAAAAGGACTGGTCCTCTAATCACCCTGCAGCACATCTTGGGATTCTAGCAATAGACAGACAACTCACGGACAAATCACGAGGTGTGCAGGGAAGAGGAAGTCAGGCACAGACTGTGGGAGAATGGTTAAGTGAGAAAGGGCATGCTCTCTTAGAAGTGAGCAATCCTGCCTTCATGATGAAGGGAGGATCCCACGGCTATGTGAACT
>NW_020451149.1:1495839-1668847 GCF_003343035.1 Apteryx rowi
GTGGTATTATCAAGGACGCTATAATAGAAGGACAATGGAAGCCTGTTGCGGGGTCCGAGGGCCCCACAGCACTGGCATTCCCTGTGCTACAACAGAATGGTCAGGGGAAATGGGAACCACATGACTGGAAAATTTTACAACAAGCCGCCAAGGGTTGGGAGCCCTTGGAGCTGAGGCAAAAGGGGGGCACCCAATTTGGAACAATGGTACCAAAAAAAAAAAAAAAAAGGGAAAAAAAGGCCTTGCCGCCAGACGTCTTTTTGATATGTGGTGACAGGGCCTGGCAGGGAATTCCAAAAAACGTAATGGGTGGTCCATGTTATCTTGGCAAATTGACACTGCTGGCACCCGACAAAAATTGGTGGAGAAATATAACAGGGCATAGGACCGCCACCCCTAGTAAACAGGCGGCCACAGGGCTCTCACCAAATTGTAATGATAAGGTTACCCTACRCAGTCCYACTGAAAGAGTGTTTTTGTCCTTCTTGACATGCTATTCTGCAAAATAGGGCTGCAATTGATTTTTGTTATTAGCTTAAGATCATGGTTGTGAGGATTTTGAAGGTATGTGCTGCATGAATTTGTCTGATCATGGTGAATCCATTCACAAACAATTGCAATGGTTGAAGGAGCACGCAAGTAAAATCCGTCAGAACCATGGGCTATTAGGTGAATGGTTAACTAACCTGTTTGGAAATCTACCACAGTGGCTAATAGGGTTGCTCACTGAAGGCTTATGCATTCTACTAATCCTTATAGTTGTATGTTTATGTTTATGTGTAGTATTAAGCTGTATTAAGAAAGCTCTGCTGAAAGTAGTGAACCAAGCCTGGATTGCTCAAAAACAAGAAGGGGGAATTGTGGGAGAATGGTTAAGYGAGARAGGGCATGMTCTCTTAGAAGTGAGCAATCCTGCCTTCATGATGAAGGGAGGATCCCACGGCTATGTGAACTGTCCTTGAGCATTCCTAGACCATTACAGAAGGGGAAGRCAAGTAGTGGTAAACAAGTAAAGGAGGGGGCCGACAAGCCCCTCCACGTGAACAGCAACTTTGCACCAATCGTGTATTCGCTTTAGGCGCGTGAACAGACTGTAAACCAATCGTACAGCTATTGCTAGTGCATGCTTATTGCTTGTCTATATATACTCTGTGTAAGCTCTAATAAAGGGAGAACGACCATACTCATATTGAGACTCATCGTTACTCCGGGTCCGTCCCCCCACTCCGACAACAGACCATTTTCCAAGCAGCTCTACACAAGTATTTGCTTAGAGCATCTTGGGAAGAACAGACAACCACCAGGAAATGGTGTGGGGATGGGAGTGAGGGGGGGGACAAACAAACCACCTTCTAAGTCCCCGCTTGAGCTGCTTGGTTTTCTAGAAAAGCAGGATTAATTCCCCCCTCTTTTCTGAGGGGGAGAATCCAAAATTGCCAGCCTAGCCCACCCATTGTTACTGGATGGGGATAGCCAGGTTTCAAGTGAAAACTCAAAACAGAAGTGCAGCAAGTAAAAAAAGACTCCTAATCCTTATCTGAAAGACGAAGACTGTAAAACAGGAGGAAAAGATATCTGCTTGTCCCTAAGAGCACACACGGATGGTCTTGGGCCTTCTAGCCAAGGCAAGAGGTGCTGATGGACAGGAAAAATGCCTCTTTTGGAGGATTGCATTCTTTGAGATGCTGACAAAAAAAAAGTGTTCTGCTTTGAAAGACCCTCTTTCTGAGAGCTCATGGTCAGACTACTTGAAAATGGCATTGCTTGTTAGTTCTGATGCTGGGCTAAGAGCCTCCCTTTAAAGAGAGCCACTCGATTTTGCCCTTCAGGTGACTACAGGGGGACAGGGCTTCCTACTCTATGCAATACCTTTCTACTGACTCAGTTCACTCCATCCCTTTCTTCCCAACTCAGATAAACTCTTCAGCTGCATTTAATGTTTTCTGAATATTTTGTCTCAACCTTTAAGCTAAATTGATTTTTCATTTTAGTCTCTGTAGAAACACATTTCTATTGCATCTGCTTACAGACTGGTTCTGCACTCGCATCCTCTCGCATCTGTCTTCTTTATCTGCATCCTTCCGCAATTTTGCATGCAAGAGGGATTTCTTGCCTTTTTTAAAAAAAAAAGCTCCTTTTGAAGGCATGAAAGTTTATTCTTATAATCCTGTTTCCAGCCTGGGAAAAAAGTTAAAGTAGCTGTAAAAACTGAAGTACATAAAGTTGAGCAAAACTAATCTTTGAACTCAGATATTGTTTTACAGGAGAGAATTCAGCATATAAGCAGCTCCCTACCACAAGCAACTGCTGACCAAGGTCAAACTGCAGTTGAATTCAGATAGGCCAAGGACTCAAGAACAGCCCAGTTCCTGGAGTGTAAAGACTTCAGATCTGAGAAACTCTGCTCTGAGAAAGTCCATTTCTGCAGTTAGACTGTTGTCTAAGAAAACTGTTCCTTCATCTATCATTATCCTGTTTCTGCTTTTCTCTGACATGCTGGTGAAGCAAAAACCCATGTTGGAGGCCATCTGGAATCCCAGCTACAATGGAAGTCCTGCAGCAAACCAGTACTTTGTCTCCTCCACGTGGTAGGATAGGGCTATGCATGAATGCGTTTGAGTTACCTTTATTAGATATTCTTGGCATCTTCATAGATAACAGGCTATGATTTCTGATGGCCTCTCTGCATTACAAAAGGCTGCTTATGCCAGTTTAAGTTGTGGGCATGTTGGGATCATTCTGCAGTGTATAAAACAGGACAGTTCGTTCAGATGTAAGGTTTCAATTTTTCTCTACATATATAAATTGCAACCAGCTAGTCCTTACAGAATTCATAGAGAAAGGACTGCTTAATTGTATTCTATAAAGCAGCAAGTCCATTCTGGATACTTACAAAACAATAAGGTAACTGTGGACAAGGCTCTTCGACTAGGACAATGTATTACAGTGCTTCTGAAGTCTTCAGTGTCTTCAAGCCAGACCCAAGCACTACTATGCTGTGTAAGTGGTTGGTGTCTAGAATTTGGTAGTCCATGTCTGGCCTCCAAACTTTCTGGCCATTTCTGCAAAAGCTGCAAGCTATCTTCAAGTTCCCTCTAACATGAGATTATCCTCCTAGAAGCAGCTCAGCTAGCACCTCCTATTCATTTTAGGAGAACGTAGAGATTTTTTTCTTATTCAACAGTTAGGGAATAATTTTCTCCATTTTTGTCATGCCTCTTTGGACAACGTTACTTGCAAACTTTGGATGTTTCCTCATGAACTCCACCATCATCTCCCCCAGCCAACATTTTCAGAAGGAACTAAAACAAAAGATTCAAAATGTAAGCATCATGACCAGCCTGAAATGATACTTATTACTGAACAAGTGAAGAAAGGCACTTCAAATATGAAGAGAAGGGTCAAAAATCCTGTGCACATACTGCTCATGGTTGCAGATGGTTCTTACATGATATGAGTCCCCAAGCCCAGCAAAATCCCTTCCTGAACCTTCAGAGAGCAAAATCCATTTTGTGCCTGCAGTTATCCACAGCTAAGGTAGTGTTGGCTTCTACACACCTGTCAAAGGGCCTCAGCCACATTAGCTGCAGAGCCATGCTGCTTAGAAATGTGTGTCAAAACAGCTGTTGCTCCCTTAAGGACAACATGAGAACATGGCACTGTACCCTATGTTGGTCCTCCAGGCTAAGCCTCAGCAGGGGGATCCAGCACCGCTTTCAAGCTTCCCCACTGAACTGAGCCCCTCGCTGCAGTTGGACACCCCGACTGGGAGAAACCCATCCCTCCCCCACTCCCAATGCAAGCTCCAGCACACAGAAGCGCAGGGAGCCAGAGGTCCGTAATCCAGCTAACTGCATGGCCAGGACCCTGGAACAGCACAGTAAGAGCCACTGGCACACTGAATTGGAGGCACAGACAAAACCCTTGGCAGGTTTTCCCAACTCACCTGAGGCTTTCGGTAGCCCTTTCTTTCCAGGAATTCCTTAAAGGCATGTGTACTGTGGAGCTGTGAAATTTCTATCTCCTAAATTAATTTCAAGAATAGATAAAAATAAATCATATAAATGAATTTTTAGGGACAGCTTCATCAGGCCATACAAAACCAGAACACATCTGTCTGGCTCTCAAAACTAATCACTAAACTTCAACTGATAACAACCAACTAGTTGAGATTTGATTTGCTCTTTTGAAAGACATGAGATTGCTTCATGGACTTCAATTTTTTAGTCAGTTTGAACTTATAACTCTAATCTGATGTTCTGTGCAATACAAAATAATTGTCCTTCCCCACCAGCCCCTCCCACTCCCAGCATCTTTGGGAAGGAAGTTTTTTTTTTCCCTCCTTCTGGGAATATACCACATTTACTTATATATATTTATATAAAAAAGAGACTCCTAGTCAAATAAGCTTTGCCTTTATTGTTAGACAGTAGTCACAAAACAATGACCTTTGCCTATGTGTTCTTCTGCGCTTAGCTATTCCCAGGCTTGTAAACTTCTTGTTTACAAGATTTTCTCTTTTGACAGATGCAATTAAACTGTCCTATGTTCTTAGTTCAGACCCAACCCCACACTGCTTGTCAAATACCAGCATGTATCACTATATCCCCACTGAAGTTTGGAGTCTGGCTCCATTCCAACTTTTCATGAGAAGACAACAGCAGAGGGGCGGTCCTCATTCAGCACACAGACCTTTGTGCACAGACAACTGCTTTAGTCATGCTCAACTCCCCGTTTTTACTTTTGGAAGGACTGCCTTCTAGAGCACGAAGGAAATCTTGTGCTTCCGTTATGTTTATGTGGCAAGTATGAAGATGGAGTACACCCTTTTTATAAAGCGGTAACTAAACCTACATCCGAATAAAGCCAGCAATTGAAAAACCAGACTGCTGGCTCTTCAAATACCTTTTAAAAACACCTGAAAAGCCCAAAGTACAATGCTAGCAACCTTTATTTCTCATCCTTCCCTGGGATATTTTGGGCAGGCATCTGCTTGTACCACAGTTAACCAACTTCTTTGTCAAGATAGGCATTGCAATAAAACAAAACCAAGTGAAGAACACCTTACAATACTCTGAAAAGTCACTTGCCTGCTTTTAGCAAAGGAATGCTTTTTGACCACATTTGATAACAAGAGCATTAAAGGGATTCCATTTACAGTAGTTCAACTAAGCCTTGATTTGTGCTTGGTTGCCTCCTCAAGCTGTTGTCCACATATAGGTGCTGTAGAGCCCCAGTCTAATTGAGTGAATTGGCCTCTTTCAACAGCAGTTCTCAGCTTGGATAACATGGGTTGTTCTACGTTTGTCTATAGCTATTGGGCACATAACAGCACTCAGGAGTGTTCCCATAATAACATAAGCTCTCCCATTTCTGTCACACAAATGATATCACAGGTTGCCTTACACTCACGGTACCTTTTCAAACTGATGCTTTCCATTGACAAGGCTATTGCCTGCTGCCTCCAGAGCTTTTAAGGATTCGTCCTCTTTCTGTTTTCTCCATGTTTTTGGGTCAAGGTGTCTATATCTGATCTCCTCTTTCGGGTGTGAAAGCTCCTGTGAAAAATGCCATTACAGTCTTCTCTCATCATGTTGGCATTTGCCCTTCATGCCATGTGGCCTACAGACTACAGTGTCCCAGGAAATGAATACCACCTATAAAGGGTCTAGCAGTGATGATCTTGTATCCCAAATTTACACAGCAAGTCTGATGGTTGGATGGTTGGTGCAAGTGTCTGACTACTATTAGAAGCTGCTTCTGCGAACCTCTAGCCTCAAGCCGTCTGACTACCATTTGGCTAAAACTGGTTCATTTTGCAAAGACCCCCGAGAAGGAGGTCTGTGAGGTTTATGCTTTGGGAGTCAGGGGCTGAATAAATGCTTTTTTTATTCCAGAATGTCTGAACATTGAAACAAACCTAGCTATTGGATTGGAGAAATGCAGGCTTTAAGTATAAGCCACAACTGGACGAGCTCAGGCCTCTTCCATAAAATTCTCCCACAGAGGTTTTCCTAAAATCTTCCTCCAATTCTGACCTCAGTGTATGACCTTTTATCTACATATCCAATGATTAAAAGGAGTAAGTGTAGCAAGAAAAGCAGGTAACAGGAAAGGTAGAGACTGGAAATCAACTGTCCTATGCTTCAGCTTCCTCCGGTTGCTTATGCCAACCACCATTCCCCCCGCTTTCACATGCCTCAGATTTACTCAGGACTGAGGTGTTTCAGAGGCACCAACTGTAATATCTAACAAACTACCCTTTGAAATGGATCAGAGATCACATCCTAGACTTGATCCAAAGCTCACACAATATTCCAGAGTGTTCTCCCAATGTTTCTACTGCCATTGAGTACAAAGCTGCTGAGAAGCCTCTGCAGTTCGACCAGCAAAAAGGCTGTATCATTAGACCATAAGTAATACTCTCAGGTCTCAGTCTTCCTGTTTTACTGCTCTGCCACATTTAAAAATAGTAACTGTTCTTCAATAGTTCCTTTTTCCACCACACTGGATCCTTAAGACCTGTTTGCAGACAAGAAGTATGTAGTGCTTCTGGGAAACCAGGCCCCTTCCTTGTCTCCAGTGGACACCCTTCCCAAAAAAGACATCCAAAGTAAATAGGCTTTTGCAAATTTCAGTGTGGGCTTATATACCTTAACATGGCAGGGCTGGTGCCGTATGTGATGAGAACTCCTGCCAGCAGCCCAGGGAGGTGAAATCTCCTGGCCCTTTGGCTGCTCTGCCTGCATGTTGCTGAGTTGCACAATATGGAAAGGTGTAGGGAGGGTGGCCTTGCTTTCACAGCTGGTGCTGAACAAGTTCATGAGGGCATCTTCATCAATGTTGCAGTTCCCTCCTCCCTAGAAAAGCAAAGACACAGTTTCTCCTTACCACCTTTTTCATGCATGCATTTGCTTCTCTTCCACGTACTCACTCCCCCCAGTCCTCCAAAGGTATATCTATAGTAAAAGTAAACCCAAGGTCACAGTTTGAGCTGATCTACAAGTATGTTTGTATTGGCATCATTGCAGTGAGCAGGAGGCATGCCCAAAGTCAGTGGGCCAAACATGAAACATGAATCGGCGCATTAACATCAGGTAAATGGGGAATGCTCTGAGGTGGGGCAGTTCAAGAGTAACTCATACACTGATGGCTCCTCCCGGGAATCCTTCATTAAGCCAACTTACTTAGTGGTGTTTCTGCTTATCCTTGCTTTACATTGCAATGGAGTGAATCCTGTTCACCACAAAGGACAGAGCTGAGTCGGAAACAAGTTTTTCTGACTTTGGCTCTTGGATTCACACAACCAGAATCATATTTTTACTACCTAAGTCTAAAGACATTTGGTCTAAATGAAGTCATTGGTTTCTAGAAGAAAAAGGGCAGGTGGTGGCAGGTTTGGGGGCAGAGAAGTCCCGTCCCCTCCCCCCCCACACCTCCGTCTCCTCCAACTTACCAAAGTAGAAACCCAGTCACAAAAATGCTTGGTTACCCGCTTTATATTTTCCTCAAGGAGAGCAAAGTCATTTAGTTTGGCCACGTTTCCTCTTACTGCTACCTTCTTCTTGGAAAGCCACGTGTATGTGTTTTTACCTCGAGACTCCTTGCTGCTGAAGAGATTAATACAAAATCTGAAACACTCCTTGATTAGCTGCAGCTATAGTTGTCAGTTGTAGAGGACAGCCTAAAGCTAGATCCTGTGTTTCCACATACCTCTCTGGATCACAGTTGGTACAATCTACCATCAGACATGGCAAAATTTTTTGCATGGAGTAGCATAAGCAATTTGAACCAGTTCTAAATATCAGCTTCATAAATAAAAGGAAAAGCTCCACCTGCCATCTAGCAAGTAAGTGCCAAGATTTAGATGCAAGATTTCAGAAATAACCTGCAATTTTCAAAATAGAAAACTCTTAAAAAATATCAGGCTTGGAGTCACATATGCCCATTACTATGCCTTTCTCATTATTAAAAGCACCTGGGAAAGAATAAAATAATACTGCTTATATTCTGCCTTAGCTGATTTAGACTGTAAAAAGACATCTTTGTCTTTTTTTTTGTCAAAGACCTCTTTGGCCAGCTTTATGTTTTTGCATCACTCGACACTAACCCTGACTAGTCTCTGGACAAGTTGAAGGATATCAATTAGTTTATCAGCAGCATCATTTGAGGAAGGCAAAGAAACCCATCTTCTAATAACACTGCTCCTTTGACAGAAGTTTTTAGATAATGCTTATGGGAACACTGTAAATATCAGAAGGATAGACAACACTGAAACAAATGAAATGTTAAGTTCATCAGCACTAGATGAGAGGTCTCCCTGTAGTAGGTTTGGTTTTGTCTGGTTCTGACTGGGAACATGTCTGCCTGCATGAACCTGAACTTGCTCTTTCCACACATCTTGTCTTGGAGCAGGGGGGATTCATAAAGCCCTTAGCATTGCTCTCTTGATCTTGTCCTGTACTCACAGGAGTGGTGTCTGGGGACCCGTTGCTTTGGTTTGGTTGTCCTCCTGCATCTCCTGAAAAGGCTGGTTCTTCTGTACATCATCATTGTATCCAACCTTGCCGCTCAAATGCATATCAGGATACAGGACACCAATGACCTCTTGAAAGAGCTGCAAGCCAACCAAAAAGAGAACATGTGTTCAAAAATACTTTGTTGGATGAAATCCTCTTGGGGGGCTATGTGAAAGACTGCCCAACTTGGAGGCCTCCTCAGGTCTGCTAGTAGAACATTCCATAAGCCAGAAGCTTCATGTTATACATTTTTCTCAAAACTGCTATAGCATTAGCTGCAATTCAGGCTGCTTGTCAGCTCTCCAAATATTACTAAGGTGCTGGTCTCTGCCATCTTCCATGGCAATCCACTATTCTGCGTGTGATATTTTCCTTCCAGTGTTTTCAACTTTTCTTCCCTTCAGTACAACCCCTTGTTACAAGACCTCATTACCCCAATAGTAATAGTGTGGGGTGGAGAGTGCCCTGCTTTGCCTGGTCTTACAAAGGAGATCAGGAACTCAGCTCCCTTCTCTGAATCCTGAGGTTTCTCCCAATAAATCCATCCTAAGTCACCTTATTGCATTCCAGCCTTAGGTGAGTATATCCCTCTGGAGCAGGCTAAACAGGGATACAGACCCAAATGCTTCACCCAGAGATTCCCATATTCTTTACTATAAAACCTACCATTTCCAAAATGCTCTACCCACTCTCCCCCATTCCTTTTGGGAAGTACTTGAAGTGGAAAGCCCAATGTTGCCACTGTTCTCAATCACTGTCTTCTGCTCATCTGCAGCATCCAAACAAAAACGTAATAGAAATTCCCAGCTGTGAAACAGATGAAAATATCTGCTGCCTACTCTATGCATGAAGCAAAGGAAGCTGAAGAGTTAGAGGCTGGGGGAAAAAAGAGAGATGGTTCTATAGACAGGCCAAGAAAGAATTAGATTACACCCTGCTGTCTTGGGCGTACTCCCACCTTTTCCATTTTCAGACTCCCTTCCTGCCCTTGTAATGTCCATATGTGTCAGTGCCTGGTGATAGCTTAACAGGTAATGCATTTTCTGTAGTCTGTTGACCATCACTGGCAGGCACTAGATTTCTGCATTGCCCATTTGTAATACTGTTATTTGCTGACAACTCAGACCTAATGTCTAAAAGTCTAGTTATATTATGCATCATTTACCTTGTTTTTTTGTAAAAACTTTTCTTTTTAAGTGACAAGAGAAGTCACATGCTAGGTTAGTTTCCTGTTCCAGCTCTCTGAAGAATCCTTGTGTAACTGGGATCAAAAAAACATTACCTTTAGAAACATACTTACAAATGCAGGCAGAGCGATAAAGGGGCTCAGGCAATACTCTACCTGTGCAACATAATCCCTCCTGGCTTGCTGCAGTGGGCTAAGCTTGGAAAGACAGACCTGTGTTTTGCACGTCTTCCTTTCCTTCCATTTAGCTGTGCAGGAAGATTTAAGTGTATTGTTTTTAAGGATAATTGGGACAGTTCGTTTTGTACCATACACAATCATGTTGTCAGATGAAGGAGGAAAGCCATCTCTGAAGTCATCTAAGCCTTTTTTCAGGAATATCCAGCGCTGGCCATTAAGGGAATCTGATAACATCAGTTTGCTT
The DNA here is from genome assembly GCF_003343035.1 of Apteryx rowi. Lineage (NCBI taxonomy): Eukaryota > Metazoa > Chordata > Aves > Apterygiformes > Apterygidae > Apteryx > Apteryx rowi. The sequence goes on from NW_020451149.1 coordinate 1,505,969, forward strand.
TCTCGAAAGTAGTTAGAAGACATTTTCCTAGGACATCTGAAAGAAAATTACATTGAGAACTTAGAAGCTGGATTCTAATCAAAAGCATTAGAATGTATCCTGAACATTCACAGTACAAACAGATATTAGAATTGAAGTATGTTAGCCCACATTGGCTAGCAGTTTATCATTGCTCTGCCTTAGAAAAAAGCTTATAAACACTTTAACTTGTTCTGTATCAAGGGCCATTGCCAAAAAATCAGAATTGCTATCTCACAGAAATTCCCGACACTTCAAAAATTGGTTTTCAAATAAAATTCTTATGAACTTTATAAAACGTATGTCTCAAAGTATATATTATATATACACATGTATATTGCTTGAACTACATAAAAACATTTTAAAACTTAATTTTGGCCATTCCCATCATTACATTGTAAGTTAAACCATGTTTATAGTCAGAATCACAGTCAAAATAAGGTTTAGGTAAAGTTATCAAATTTGGATTTCCTCAGGGCATCATTTTCTGAAAAAATCTTCCATCAGTCATTCTTTGTTAATTGTATGATCAAGATGGCCCTCATTCCTCACAACTGCCTCATTTCATTTAATTATAACTTGCTCAAATTTCAGTTATTCCGTATGAAATCTTTTACCCATGTCTACTGAATTAGTTTAACATCTCAAGTAAAGTAGCCTTGGCAATTTCAGAGAATGAGGTACAAGTTGGCAGCTGAAGCCATCTTCATTTTCAGGAGCTCTGACTAGTGTCCAGGCTGCAGTTTCTAAGGTGGCTTAGGTTGTTGCAGGGGCACTGATAGCAGAGTAGCCTGGTAGCCCAGAGCAGGGGAACTGCAGTGGGAGACCCTGGCCATTTTCTAAGTCAGAGGCTGCATTAACCACCTGTTGGCAGTTTCTCCCACTGTTTGTGTTAGGAACGCCACAGAACACAGTAACAAAGTGATTCAAAGTTACAAAACTGATTTAGAGCCTTTTTGATCTATAGGGATTAAAGAAGGACAGGAAACCAGCAACTTCATTGCTCAATGACTTTGTTTTACCAGAAAAGCATTGACTATGCAATAGGAATGTTAACACCCTGTTGCAAAGCAAACTGAGGGGAAAAAAAAAAAAAAAAAAAAAAAACCCAAGACACACATCACTAATCCCCAACATCCTGCATACGCCAGGCACAAATGAGGAATGGATGTGTTGATCCTACTTCAGTTTCACTCTCTCATGCTAAATATATTCTCACCATAGCTTGCTCTCAGTTTCGCTTCCTCTTTGGATGCTAGCAGAGCATTTCTTTTCTCTGAAAAAAATCTCTCAGCAGCTGGGAAATGCATCCATTTACAATAAATGCTGATATGCTGCTATATAGCCAAACATACATCTGGGTTACTCTCTAGTGAAAAGAAAGCCAGATTGAGATTTGCAGCTACATAGCACAGGCAGGTAGTTCTTCATAGATGCTCCAGGCCCAGGTGTTAAGCAGGGCAGGCAAATTCTGGAAGAGAAGTGCCATCGCAGCCCCTGCGTGGCACAGCTCCCACCTCCGCAGGAGCAGTGTGGCATAGGAAGGGCAGTGAACTCCCATTCCGCACCCACCGTCTCTCCCCACAGCTCTCAATTGAGGCAGTGAGTGGGCACGGAAGGGACTCAAGGTTCTTTGTCTTTTTCTGTGGGCATTTATGCACAAGCAGCACTGCCTCAGACTCTGTACAAGGATATCTGTTTAAGGCCTACATGTACACATACTAACCTGAGTTAACACTCAGGAGTTTGCACTCTTCCTCAGCCCAAATGACCCCTACACTCCTGACACTACCTTGTAGTCTTCATTCTATCTCCTGAAGCATACAAAGGTCCTGGACAGATATCAAGTTCTTAGGACCCTAGGTGAACTCTGTGGCTCCTTATCTGCAGATTTCTGTTAAATCTCCTCTCTCCTCACCCTTTGTACAACTTCACAGCCACAAGTACCTTTTACTTACCAAACTTACACTTCTGAGTACCTCCTCCAGAGTCTGGAGTAGCTGCCTGATTTGAAATGCAGAGACCAAACTGGAACCAAATAACAAACAAAACAGGCTCTTACTTCAACCCAGCCTGCTCAGCTTTGATTTGCTGTTACTCACTCTACTTGCCTTCAGACCCACATAATTCCCTTTCTTTAACCTATATTTCATTGTTCAAAGCTGTACATGGGGCTACCATGCCAGGCCGCTTACCATCCTTGTGCAGTTTATGACGTGTGTTTACCTGTACTGGCATACTCAGGTGATGGATTAGGAATGCACACGCATTTTCCACTGCTACTTTCAGTGCCTTCATAATAGTCCTCCCTTGCTAAAGCATAACAAAACTGAATAGCATACACGGTCTACAGCAGAGAGAATCAGTGTTTTTCACTTGCACTAGCAGATACCCCTGGATTATGCTATGACTCAATAACTCAGCACTGAATCAGGACAAAGAAACTATTAAATAGAACAAGAACAGCAAACAGAATAGCACATACCTGATGCTTTACAGCTCTGACTGTATTTATTCCATGATGATTGATATATAGAAAGGTAACTCAAGGTGCAAGAAAATCTGAAGCTGACAATTCTGCAGTTTTGCTTCAGGCAAAGGCAGCACTAGTTTTAAGTCCCAGCTGATAAAATACATCGGGCATGTTTGGATTTGGTTGCTGTGGAAACCAGACCTACTCATCTACACAGGCTTTCTCAGACACACACACACTCCAGCACAGAAATACAGAGAAATCCCATGGGCTGTGGAGAATAAGTTGGGAATTAAGCTGAGTTTCATTTCTTGACCACATGTTTGCTTATGTTTTCAATATCAGCACTTGGTTCATGACTCAACAAGCCAGGTCCTTTCTGCTGATGAAAAACCGTGCAATACTTAGTTCAACATGCCTTTACTAAATATTCTTTAACATTCATCTCCACAGAACATATAAAAAGCAAGCATGTGGGTCAGGTCTGATCTTGTAAGTTAGATGACTAAACTTCACATGGTTTTGAGTAAAGACAGACAGATGAATTCTAAAGTGATTACTTGTGAAAATTAGAATACACCAGAGTAGCTCTCTTCACCAGGCTGTGAAATGCACTCTAATTCCTGATCCAATTCAAGGCAGCATTTTTGTTTTAGGGAGAGCTTGATCTGTAGCTCCAACTAGTACTGAACTCCTAGTACAGCAGAGTACACAGTAGGCTGGACCGCTTCACTAGTGTCCGGCAGCAAGGCAGGCAGCAGGCACCTCTCAGTTTCCTGCGTTTGTAACTCAGGGAAGGTAAAGCTCGAGAGGTAACAAACTCCTTCTCCCCAAAATTGCATATGAGGAGGAAAGGGAACTTATGAGTCTGAAAAGCACATCCTTGAGAAAAGTAGCATATTTGTTTGTGGCTTCTTTTTTTTATATAACAGAATGATCAGCTACTTTTGTGTTGAAAAAACACACAGGAAATAAGAGACTGGATAAACAAAGCTGAGGGTTTTTGTTTGGCATAAATATCCATTTAACTAAGGACTGGCATGCTGGAATTCCACTTACAGGATAAATGAAAATCATTCTGCTTCTCTCACCTACTCAGATAATACTGAATTATTTCATGCAGAGCAGGAAGAGACAGAAGGGGGCTTACCTTAAAAAATACACCAGCACCACTGGAGTCTCACTTACCATGCCTAAACATGAGTGTCTAATGCTCAGAGATACCTCACAGTGCCAAAGACACCCACAGAGGGCCAGTAAACTCACCACAGAAGCAAGGGGATATCTGTACCATTCTGACCTGACAGCTGTAGGACAGGTGGGACACCCAGAGATGCCTAAGTCCAGTAATTCAATTAAGCCCCATTTCCAGTTCCTGTCCTATCATTCCTTCCTTAATTTAGGACAAGGATTTTTGCTTTACGGATAGTGTTAACAGGGGTATGAGAAGAACCACATAAGTCTTTCAAGCAGCAAAAACTAGTAATGGGCTTCCAGCACTAAAGCCTACTCTCAGAAATGGTTTACAGATAATCTGGCCAATTAAAGCAGGTGAGAACACATCCACAGTTGACTGAAGACCACAAATCCTTCAAGTCTGAGTTTTTTACATTTTCATCTACCAAATGATACTCTATCTCCAAAGCACTGCTATGGCCTTACTACAAAGGGCAGATGGGACTACGCCAGCATACCCATACAGAGCCACCAGAAACCCAGAAGACAATCTTTTTTTTTTTTTTTTGGTTGCAACAAAGACATTTAGAGAGCAGCTGCCCCAGCTTGGCAGGACTGTGGTAACTAGAAAAAAACAAAGGTCATCCCCTGTCTTGGAAGGATGCTCTGGCTTGCAAGGACAAAACTGCCAGTCACAGTTTTGCTAAAGCTCTGGTTACTGCTGTGCTAGAGCAAGGAAACACTTCTGTGATGCTCCAGGATTGCAGCTCTTGTCCTTGTCAGGCCATCCAGCATAGCTATTCCCTACACTTTTGTTCATAGGGTGTCTTGCCGGTCATAGACACAAGCCAGGCACAGGTTTCCAAGAACCAGTGATCGGGAATATCTACAACTAGTCTCCCTTACAAGAAGGGATCAACATGTAAGTAATACCAGATTGTGTGGATTTTGGCTTGTGTTCACAAAGGAAACTGATAAAGAATTGAATGTGCAGTCAGGGACTATTCTTGCTTGTGCTTTTCCTGACTCCATTCAGGAAGAGTAGTCCTGGATCATGGCCCAGAAAAGGACCGTTTCTTGAACACGACGTTTCATTTGTCCAAGTGACAGCTCCAACATGGGTGGCCTCACCAGGCAGATATAGGAAGGAATGCTGGAAATTCCTGACTGATGCTGTACTTTTGGCGAAGCTGTGCCCAATGTGCAAAGGAGCGGGACTTCCCCTCAGACAAGCAGCCTCGGCCTGGAAAACCCCTTCCTGTAGCGTAAAGCTTTCTTTGATTACTCAAGTAGTGATCTCTACCCTTGTCCCTGATGAAACAGGGACAAAAACAACAATCCAGGGGGGTGGAGGGGGGTTGTTTGTTTTTTGTTTTAAATAGCCAGGTTATTGTGTTGACTCTTCTCTCATCTACAGCTTGGATATACAATGTTCACACTCAAGACAGATGTGCATTTCCAAGGAGGGTCACCTCCTTGTGGCAAAAGACAAAAAGACTAAAAAGATGAAAGGTTAAAAGATGAACTCCACTAAAAAAGATGAAAGATGCATTTTTACATTATCTCTGTCAAACTGAAATTAGTAAGAGGAAAACTACCAGAGTAAACCACCAAGACATAAAATTCAAAAGTATACATTTACTTACACTGTGCTTCCCCTGCAAGCTATAGAAGCAGTCTTTTTTTGCCATTTCTCTGCCTGACTTCTGAAAACCTTCATTACTTCACAGTGCTGAAATACAAGGAAATGCCTTGAAAGCCTGTTCTAATTTACGAGAAAAGACCAATGCGATTGCCCTCATGTAGGCGAAGGAGCACACCTCATCTGGTGTGCAGGATGGCAATAGCAGTACAGTTTTGCCCCCGAGGCACCTTTGGATAGACTTCGTTCCAAGATGGACAGTAACTATATCATTACTGAAACTATAACCACTGAAAAGCTTTAGCTTTCAATTGAGAGGTTCCCCACACCTAATGCAGCTGGGTACTGGACACCAGAGGTCAGGCCAAACTTATCTGAAGCAGGTAGATTGCAGAGTATGTGCTCTCAGGACTGATGACTCAAAACACATGTGTCAGAGGAACACCTAGAGAAACATCCGATTAGATATTTGCAAGAGAAACAGAATCAAGCCAGGTCAAAGAACTCAAAAAAGCATGCAACAAATGTAGCTAACTTTGAAGCTGCTGCATGAGTGGCTCTCACTTTTGCACCAAGGCATGTACATCTTCCTTGCTTCATTTTCTGTTCAAGTCACTTTAAGAAGCCTTTTAAAACACAGCCAGCTGCAATGTGAGCAGACAGCCATGAATGCAAAAGGCAGCATTACATCAAGTAATGCACTGAAAAATGGTTTCTCAAACAGACCTCTGTTTCCATTGAAATGCTCACTCGACGTTCAAGACCCTGTCATTTTGGATTGGAGTAATATAAACTACAATACTTCACCCTGCTGCTATGCACAGCTCACTTAATACATTCAGTGAGAATTAAGTTTATCTCACTTTGGAGGCAGTTTCCCTTATGCCCCAAATCCCTTTTCTTTGGCTATACCATGTGCTAATAAACCTCCTTTCACTCTATAGCAAGGGTCTATCACTCTAAAGGACTAACATTAAACTGAATGTGTGTTCCAATGTGACTAAGTTCCATTAATGAGAATATCTGGCGCATTTTGCCCGAGATGTCTGATGTCTGTGTCTGGCATACATCTCCCTTTTAGGAATGTAAATAGCAAAACTTGACTATTAAACAGAAGGCAGGACCGCTACCCTTCCTACCACTCACTTCTTAGCTGAAAATTAACTAGCAGTGAGAGGCTGCGGGAATAACAAAACAAAGCAAGAGATAAAATGGGACAGGGAGCAAGGACAAGTACACAAGACCAGAATCTAAAGTTAAAAGACAGGAAATCCAAAGTGAACAAGAGGAAACCTTAGCTCACAGCATGCAAACAGCAGTCCTTCTGGCAGGGGCCAGGAAAACCAAGTTTTTCACAAGGTTTTCCATCTCAGTGACTGAACCACAGACACTTACAGGGATCCTCTTCCCCATTTTGCAGTACGGGTGCAGAGCCTTACACTTAGAGGAAAACACAATTTTCCCAGGATAAAGATGAGAACCATGCCTACTCTGGGCTGTCTATAGAGAACATTACACCTTCCCTTGCAGCGCCAGTCTCCCCTTCTTAGAGAAGACAAACAAACCACAAAGGTGTTGGTTTTGTGTTCCTCTGTTGGCTCAGCCCAAATCACTGTGGTTAACGCAGTGCTGATTAAAAGTCTCAGTCAGGAGAAAAAAAGAAACAGAAAATTCCTTTTTCTTTAACAGCATGAAACACACCCAAAATGACCCAGGGCATGGCATGAGAGTCAGCTAGTATTCAACTATAGGATAAAATCAGATTTTCAGATCACTGGGTGAGGAACAGAGTCCGAATCTGAAAGTGATAATAAAATTGAAGAAAACAATATATGCCATGGATGTGGGATTTCCCTGTCTGACTGCCAACAAGAGGCAGGCAGTGCAATTGCATATATATACACCTGCATGGACTCCTCTTACTTCACCCACATTCATCCATCTTTTACGTGGCAGGCAGTAGAGAAGCAGCACGCTCAGAAGGCGCAGCCGTGCTGAATATGAAGCTCCTGACATTTCTGTCACTCCTCCTCCTGACTGTGGCTGCAGTGCAAGGTACAGAGCTATCTCCACCTGCTGTCAATACTCTTTGCCATCTTTCATCCTTCCTTGCTCCTACAGTAACTTACTTTCAACCAGCAGCTTCTCCACCCTGTAAGGGAAGAACCATGTCATTTCTTGCTCTGAAAGCACTGGGGTAGAGATAAAGATTTCTTGTTCTGCAGCACCAAAAGTATTAGCAAATACATTTAACAGGTAGCTTTACTCTATCAGGTGTTAGAAGAGTCTTCAGAGGCCAGTCATCAGCAGAGATCTGAACTTACTTGCACCCTTCACTTCTGCCTGAGACTCAGCGCATAAATGAAAGGAGCCTTTGAGTTGTTTGGTCATCAGTGCACTGTACTTGTAGCGACTCTGTCATTGCAGGAATAATGGCATCCTTTGCCAAAGGACACTGCCTTTGCATAGGACCTGGCCTGTCAGGTGTCAATCCCAAACATATCGGAAAGCTTGAAGTATACAGACCAGGAATCAATTGTGGTCACACTGAAGTGATGTAAGTAAATAGTCAAAATGTATAGAGCATGCTGCTGATCAACAGGTAATATCACGCTCCTAGCAGCACTGAGATGCTTATTTACTTTTTCTTCTGACAGCGTAACACTGAAAAACTCGGGAAAGAAAAGATGCCTGAGCAAAAAATCTAAACAAAGGTTGATTATTATAGAGGTGGGTCACAAGAATTCCTTTCACTCTTCTACAGCTTGAAATTGTCGGGAAGGCAAATGTGCAGTACAACTTCAAAGCAATGTAAACTCTAGATCAAAGAGTATTTCTTTGTTCCTCAACTCCTCTGGGTCCTGATAATTGATAAAACATCCCCTGAGGCTATCAAAACCTCTTGGCACATCCTAGACCTCCATACCCTGAGACTGACAACTGAAATCTAGAAATGGCCAGAAAATTCTTTATAAGAGCTCATTTTAATTAAACCCATGGAGAGCCTGAATACAATAGGTCAGCATCTTTTACCTGCTAAATTTCAAACCCATATGAACCTGAAAACCAAGTCCAATGGGTAATGAGCAGGTTTCTTATCCTGAAACTTATCTTTGGCATATGCTGTTACTACCCCTCATTCTTAGAAGTCGTGCTAACTCAGAGATACTGTGTTTATATGTTCGAGTTAATCAGGAATCAGATTCTTCACTTACTGAAGAATTATCACTGTTGTCAGTAACAGCCAGACCAGAAGGTAAATTTGTCATCAACTATATGAACTTGATAAATGGAGACTATAATCCAATAAGATACACTGAGAGTGGCTTCCATTAGGCATAAGACACAAGGGATTTCTGCTGTCCATCAAGCTAACAGCAATGCTTAGCAATAATACACAGTGCAAGCTTAAGACAGCTGTCACTCCTGGTCACCAATAGCTTTTTTTTTTTAATAGGGAAAAAAAATTAAATCAAAACAACATCTCACTTGAGTGCCCATCTGCTGCTCAGCTCAGCATCTGTGCCTTTTACCATAAACCTTGCTTCCCTCTCTGAGCAAAGATTGGAAAGGGGGTAGTTTTATCATATCTGTTTGCAAGGGTGGAGTAGGGGCCATTTCCTGTGGCCCCTCTGTGCTCTCACCAGCACTGCTAATGTTTTACATGAGCTGCTGCATTTTCAGTATTTTCAACACAGCAAGTCTGTATTCAACGGACTCACAGGAGGCTGTTAGTGGGCCTGTGTAAAATGTGTTAAAAGAGGATGACAGTTTCTTATCTCTAGAAAACATATACAGAGAAATCTTTTCCCACATTTTGGAACAAGTTTTGATACCCTGGGGCTACAGCAGTACAACAACTTATAGAGTCAAAAAAAATTTTTTTTAACTTTTCCAGCAATTTATGAAACTAAATTAACATCATGGATCAGAGATGAACAAAACTGTTCAAGGCATTACCAGAGGTGCTGTTCAGCCAGGATGAAGACTTGACAAGCTTTTCCAACACTTGCTGCACTGCTAAGTCTACTTTGTTCACGGCTCATGTTCATCTCCCACAGGAGCTCTTCAGAGGTGTGTGGAAAACTCCCGAGAAGAGAAAGGATTGCAACCATTTGAGTATAACTTAGAAAACTTTCAATGTTATTACTCTAACATCACTTCAAAAGCTCTACTTTCTCAAACAATAAGAGAGTTACTCTGTTTCAGGATGTAAATAATTTGAGTTTGTAATATAATGCATAAACATTTCTATTGGATTTTGAACTTTTGAACTAAACTTTTTGAACTTTTGCTTCCCCCCCCTTCCTTATAGGAAATGGGAGCGCTGCCTCTCAACTCCTCCCAGTACACACACACATTTGTGTATATATATATATATATATACACACACATATATAAAATATGTATGTCTCAAAATGAGCAAGGTCAGGGAACTGTTTTTTCCAATTTCCAAGGGCTTTTCTGTCAGCACTTTAATCAAGACCCCAAAAGAGCAATGTTTTTCCCAAAGCCATCTTTTCTTTAAGTACAAGGTCTCATGGTAAATTTGTAGACCAACATGGATTGCTCTCCTTAGATGCTCAGTTTATTCTTCCATTTATCCCTGCAACCTTCCTAGGGGCCACCTTGGATAAACCTAAGCTACTCATGTGGCACTTGGTCAGTGTCCCCATTCAGGTTTACCACAGGCCTGCATGCCCAAGTTGGAGTCCTTTAAGCCTCGCAGACAACATAGCCCCTTTCTGTTTCAAGCCACTCTCATCTGAAAAGCAATTCCCTCACTAGGTCAAACCTTAAAGCAAGATAGGGGACAGTATCATATGGCAAGTCATATATTGCCATTAACTACCTGGCATGAGTTCATGACAAGTACAGACCTGGTTCAAGCTTCCTGTTCTGCTAATGAGATGCTAGAGGTTCTCCGGATATCTCCAGAATCGTGTCATTCTCTGACTTCAGCCAAAATTAATTTGCCTTTCACCCTTTTTAACTTGGGGTTAACTGAATGGTGTTCAAAAGCTGTCACATAGCAGACTGAGATGTGCTTGTGAGCGAGCACAGGTCTGCGCATTGCTTAAGTCACATTTCAGGTGTGTCTGGCTTTCCAGCCTCCCCTGTCCCAAACCATACCACAGTCTTGGCACACAACTGTAGCTCACCTTGTGCCCTCACAGCAGTGAGGGCATGGCGATAAAAGAAAGCCAGCAGATCCTTTCAAAACAAGACAATTTTACTACTGCCAGTGCTGTCCACCTGCATGCAAGACTCTTACTTGCCCTTCAGACACGCAGATGACAGCTGCCTCTGCACCCAGCTCCATACTATTTCTTACTCCCAGAGTTCCCCGCAAACAAGTCCAGCTGTGCTGAGTGACTCCACTGCTCCATGTCCATCAGTCTCCAGACCAGCTCTGCACGCTTACCTGTCTGTTTTGTGCCCTTTCTTGTGTCCCCACTCAAATGCACCTACCTTCCTCCCCCAGCATTACAGACAATTCCTGTTCCACTGAAACACCTTCATTTCCCCTCAAGCCACAGAGGGCTTCACCTCTCTGCATTCTTTCCACACAACTTCCCCCAGGCTGGTGGGGAAGAAAACAGCAGCTGACCTGATTTCATGCTCAGGAGGCAGGCAAGGCCCTTCCCTTCTCCCCATCACCCCTCCAGGAATTGTCAAGGGCTTGGGAGGAGGGAGAAAAACAGTGTCTTTTTGGCATCACAGCTCCTGATGCCCTGAAATCAGGGGATGGACTTCAAAATACAGCAAAATATGTATTATACATGATGGGACTTAAATCCTTCCTCTGTCACCCAGTTGTTTGTCTTCCGATTTCCGAGGTTTCAGGCAGGCTCCCCAGGGTAGCCAGAGAGTTGAAAGCAAACATCTAAGCAGGTAACATCTGCTTGCTGCCACAGGGCTGCAAGTGCCAGGACATACCTGCACTATCTGCACTTTCATGTGCAATAAGACCTTGAGCTCTGGCAATTCAAGGGCACTTCCACATGAACCTCTGAAGCAGGCATTACAATTTGTGTTTGTGCCTGCTCATTATCCAGGAAACCCAAGCCTCCTTTGCCTTCTATGCCTGCAAAGTTACTCATTAGTACTGCTGGATGACCATCCCCATGAGCAGCTGAGCATACATGCCTGTAGGACATTTACAACCCACAGCTCAGGGCACTTGCTGAGTTACTGCTCTGTCAATGTGTTAAACATACCCCATTTCCGTGAATAACAGATTTGTTGCGTTTTTCCTTTCTACTGGCATTGTATTACTATCTCAGAAACAACATCATTAGACTGCTATTTCTAAGGCATCTGTTGCTCTGAAATCCAGGCTAATGTCCTCAGCTGAAAGAGAATAATAGAAGTGGTTAGAAGCGAGTAGCTACCTTTTGGATCAGTGCTAACAATCTGAAAGCCACTTCCCAGAAATCATGCCATTGGTTCTCAAAGCAAGGCAGAGCCATGGTGTCTCAGATAATTTTAGCTCAGACCACAGATGCAACATGGAAAATCCCAAGAGTTTATATGGCAGTACAGAAACATTGCTGCTTCTTGTAAACCATGCCCCTGTTCTGCCAGCAGTCTCTGATACAGACCATCCTGTGGCAGATGTGTCGCCATTTAATAACACAAGCAGGGCATCTCAAAATATTTTACTACCTCCGTGTCTGGAGTGCTGCTCCCTGCCTCTGCCCCTTTACTGCAAATGGCACTGTTCCTGACAGTGCCAGACCTAGCTTAGGCACCTTCCTGGCTTTGAGCAACTGCACGGGACTTAATGGTGCTTTTACACCTGCATGAGTCAGCTTATGTTTGTCTGGCTGGAGCTGACAGAAGAGTTGCGTGCCCACAAACCCAGACAGCCCTCCCAAGAGGCAGTCAGCAGCTCTTACACTGACTGTGAGCATGGGAACAAAGGAAACCTGTTTCTTATTGATCGGATGGACTTTGGAGGGCAAGGGCCAGGGGCTACGTGAGGTGCTTGTCAGCACTGCTGCAGCTATGACGTGTTGCCTCGAAGTGGACTCCCTGGTCTTCGGTACAGTACAGGCTCCTGCTGTACCTTTTTCCTCACAGCGCGCACTAAGAACCTCTCTCCCTTCTCCCCAGCTACCTGCTTACAAAAAACAAAGGAAATTGTTATTGAAGACTTCGCCCTACCTTCTGTCAAATCCCATGGAAATTATGTGCAGCTCAGAAGTAATACATTAAATGCACGTGGGTATATCTATATACTCATAGCTATATTTATCTACACATGCGTGCGTTTATGAAATGCAATTGCAGAAGGCTTGCTTCCTAATTTCCTTCCTAAAAAACTCACAACACCCAATTTTCTTTCCCTTTGCAGCATATGTAACAATTTGTACTTCTGCAAAGTGATCGTGGGATGGCTAGTTTCAGTGACACTATGACTGCATTGGAAAAAGCTGACAACTCCTCAGGTGGGAGGGCAGGAGAGGTTCAGGCTGTTAGTTTTAATGTCAAGTTCTATAATTGTCATCTATCTTCAACACATAAAAACCTGCCTGTCTCAATATTTCATTATCTAGCCACGGAAAAGCTCTTCAGGATTCTCTCTTTGCTTGGCTAAGTGTCCCCAAGACCAAGTTTCTATATCTCATGGACATGCAAAACTTTGGGAAGAAAAGTCAAATATTTTGATTTTAAAGTATCAGTTTCTAGATTACTTTTCAGGAAAGTATAGTAATGGATTTTGGGAAACTGGGATTTATGTTATCTCAAACAGTTAATGCTCTTAGTATTATTTCATTTTATTCTTTTTTTAACCAAATGAAGAGAGCTTAATGATTCTTGCCAGGGTTATACATATAATTTCAAGTATTCTCGCCTTGACTGGGGTACATTTGTGGAATCTCTTTTTCTTGACATTTATGAGCACTTCATTATTAACATTTAGTGTCTGGACTTTTGATGGTGCACAAGGTGGACAGTAGGGTATTCCCCAAGTTACACAGTACTACTGATACTCCCCTGATGACATGTTTAAACCAACTAACTCAAATTTATTTGAAACTGCAGTTACCCTGCTCAAATATTTCAAGAAGTCTCTTTTCATTACATCTTAGCATTTTCTCTACTGTTAAAGCTCAGCAGTTCATAACAAGACAATAGAAACAAGGTCGCAAATATCAAAAAACTCTTCCATTTGCCCAAATATACATAGAATGTATAGGTCTAGACCAGGAAACCAGAGAATCCAGCAAATGTGGACCAATCAGCCTAGAAATGCTACTTGGCCAAGCCAGATTTTGCTCTTGTATAACAAATTATGTTCTACATCATTAGCCATACATTTATTTACATAAATATTGAACATGAACCAATTCTTTATGACTTGCTATACAAACAGTACCGGTGCATTTCACACATGAGAGATACACTACAGAGCAAAGCTTTACACCCCAAAGCCAAAGCAATGACAATAACAGGAAATCTGAACTATGCCAAAGCAAGTCTGCTCTCCACACAGACTTTCAGGTCTCTTTGCACTAAGGGTCAGTAAGCAACCCGGTTATTATTTTGGCACTGCAGACACAGGTAATACTGAACTCCAGATATAATCTGGGATGTAGGAAAGTTCAAAAAAAACTGAGCCTAGAAGAACAAAGTGTTCCAAAAAAGTGATTTTAAAGTACTTCAGCATATTAATTATGGAATACAATGACAATTAAAAAGTAATGCAAATTCTACATGAAAGAAATACCTTTATAAAATCATACTAACGTAACAGAAAGAAAGTAATCAAGCTGCCTTATATACTTAACACACTGGAAATCCTAGTAGCTGGCCAGTCTACAAAGGTGATTCAAGCCCCAATGTCGCATATTAAGTCCCGATAAAGCAAGACTCTTCTTGCATGGGACCCTCACCATGAACAAATCCAGACCACCACTCCAGGTGAGAGCCCTTCTTTTACTTCATATGAACTAAAATCTTGCTACTGTTATGGAAGTAGATTTTTATATTGCTTTTCTCTGGTTAGATTATGTCTAAAGCTTTTCTCATTTTTAAACACAGATTACCTCAACAGCTTAAGCCTGTTTTGTGATCAGTTCCATTTGTACAGTTAATAAGCTCACTTCTATAACCTCTTCGCTATATCCATTTCCTTGGACTTTTCCTCCCCTGACATATATTCATGACAGACTAAAGTAAAACCCTTCAGTTATAAAATCCATAAAACTTGAGTTCTCTCTAGAAGATCTAAGAAGTCTGCCATTGTTACATCCCCGCCAGTACTCTTTCTATATGCTTCCTACTTGTTCTTTAGGCTAGAAACCATCTTAATACAAAATCTTCCAATTCCCCATCTGTACAGTACCTAGCACACTCAGAACTTGATTCATGACTGGCTGAAAACGTGCTGTAAAACAGTGAGCAACAACAGGAACAAATCAAGGTCTTCGCTATTGATAGGTATATCATAAAATTACTTCCATCCTTAATGCTATGACAGAGCTGTTGCATTTGGTGGAAATCCCTGAAATTGGAAAACGTCAAAGGAACTTTTCTGTTTTTTCCCCAAGTTTATATCCGAATTGCAGAACATTTGACAGTGTCAGGAACCAATAAGGAAGAAATGCTTAGCCTGGGTCAGAAATATATCTTGTTTGCTGATATAACAGGCCCTTTTGAGCTCAAAATGGCAATGCCTGTCAGAAACATCAGTTTTATTTAGTCATCAGTCAGAAAGGGAACACCAGGAGAGCCAAAACAGAAAAAAATGACTATAAATAAGGGGAAAGTCTTATCTCTGGTAGCAGGATATCAGGGAAGCAAGCCAAACAGTAAACAAAACACCTTTGGCCTCAAATTGTGCTTTACCAGTTAAGAACATATCTATTGCACAAGTTGTAGAACAACAAGCAGCAATGAATGCTCAGGTGTTAGGCCACAAAACTGTCATTCACATGCTTAACCTGATGGACATTAATCGTCCTAGTGAAGCCAAACTTCTCGTACCTTGAAGTATGGCTCCTACGAAGATTTCAGGAAGTGCTTGTCTAGTACCGCCTCATGACTCTAAAAGAAAGCTGCAAAATGGAGCGTTTCACTCACTTCCCCTGAGGGAAAGGATGCTCACTCCTCCAACTTCTTCCTTTCTATCTTAGCTGGATGGCTAATGCTAGATAACTCAGCCTGAAAGAGGAAATGGGAAGTAGGGGTGCTTATGCTTGTCTCTTATTAATAAAACAAATTACTTATTCGTGAACAAAGCAGGAGGAAAGGGACAACTTCTGCTGAGAAATCATTTACTATTTGAACTTTCAATTTATATATTAGATAAGTGTGGTTGACATTACACTGTCTGACAAAGCCTAACATACAGTCCTAATCTCTAGTGCCTTACATGAAGGCTAAATCATACCCGCTGATTACTTCTGTCCAGCCTATTGCTACATCAGAACGTCTTCCACATTGCGTTTAACATCTCATAGCCCGTGAAATTCCAACATGGACAACTGTTTCAGAAGGAATTACTAATACATGAAAGCAAACAAATACTCTTACGGAGAGGGGAAAAAAAATCCAGCCTATTAGATACAATCACTAGAAAATGATTAATCCAGACAAGCACACCAAGTTCCAAAACAAGGGGATTAACTCATCGATGCAAAGGGCTAAACCTTGTCACTACATATTACAGGAAAAAGATGGAGGCCTTTAGCTTCTCTTGAAGCTACTCTTCTCAAACCCCATCAGGTTGCTTCTTCCATAGTTCTGTGAAAAACTGCCCACACTAATCTGTCAGTCTCTTACCTCAAAGACCTTTGACACATGCACAAAAATCCACAGGCAGACCCTGCGGTACCTTCACTGAAGAACTACTGAAGCTCATAGCAACAATCCCTAAAACCTTGGTTGTTCGAAAGCCTGTTTATCCCCTAAATGCACCATGCTTTATCCATAGCCTCCACCACACCAACCTCCCCACTGTTTCTGCACCCCTTCAACATTGTCAGCTCTTACTGCCAGTCCTCCACAGCGTCAGAGCATAGAGTGCCTGCAGTAACAAGACAATTGCCCAAACATCATACCCCAGTTCACCTAGTCCAATTTCACTCATGACAGTCTTCATTTTCAGCCCCTGACACATTTCCGTACCATGGACCACACTAGAAAGTCTGTAACCATGCTAACCACAAGCCTCCTGAAGGAGGAAGTTGTAGTCAGCTGCAGTACAAAATCCTTACAATAAATAAAACACAAAGCAGCATCTTAACTACACCAGATACCTACAGTTCCCAATTTATTTTTTACCACCAAAACCCAATCTCTATTCTCTACTGACTTAATTCTCCAGCTCTTGCCATGTCCCTCCAGCCTAGAGCCAGTACAGAAGACTGGAAGACAGCTACCTGAAGAGAATTCCCCTCCCACACTAGCCTCCAACAATCTCCAACCTCCAAGTCAACATCAGAAGCAAGCTCTCATATCTGCATACAAATGCAAAATCTTACTATGTGTTTCTGCATCTATAGAGAATAGGACTGCTACATAGCAGAATTAGCTGACACAAATAACCCAGAAATATAAGAAGTCCCAGTTTTCACATGGAAAAAAAGCTAAAACAATCATTTGGTCACTGATTACTGACCTAGATGTTTCACAAATGCTTATACCTGCAGAAGCACCTATCAACTACAACTCATAACTCTAACAGTGGTTAAATATCAGGGAATCAAAAATAAAGACAGAAGGTTTTTGCTTCATACCACTTCCCACCTCAATTTTATAAAAGTAATGGTCACCTATCTTACACATGACCAGTCGTACCATGACCTTTTCTCTTTGCTCATATTCCCTTCTGCTTCACCATAATAACCAATTTTCCATCAAGTTGTCTGGCTGATTGACATCTTGAATTTAAACTCAGAACAACAGCTCCCAACCTGCATGTGCTAAACATGTCATATGTGGGTAGACAAGTCCAAAAGCTCCCCCCTATTTCCCACCACCACAGCTGCATCAGCTGATTTAATAAAAGCTATTATCTTTTCCTGTAAATCTTCCTCTTCTAGGTAAAGACTGTCATATCTGCAATACAGCAAGCCTGCAAACAGAACTCCCAGAGCTGAAAGATGGTGTAAACAGACATCCCTCTGAGGACAGGGTGTAGCAGGAAGCTCTCTACCTTATGCCAGCTCCACCTACAGTCCCTTACCTACCCAAGCAGCTGTCTGCATTCATGTGGAAATGGTGTGGAGTGCTATAAGAAAGTGAAAAGGTAGAAAGTTAAACAGATGCCTTGATGATATTGGGTATTTTTTCTAGTTTAGCGAGCTGAGTTTATGGGAATAAGAGGGACCACTGTCTACTTGGCAAAAGGAAAGCAGGCAATGCACAGACAGTCTTTAGTGATTTCCTTCTATTTGTTGTTTAAAGCAAAATAGGCACAACTGTTGCAAGAGTACCTAAAAACACATTACATGGGGGGGGGGGAATCAAAACTCAGGGCATTTAATACTTCCTTTTTCCTCTAAGGACAGCTACTTTGCACTTTATAAGAACAAGAAAATGAAAGTCCAATAGGGATTTTCCAGGGATGTGGTTTTGTTAGCAGGATTAGCTTTATGAACCTAAGAAGTCTGTACAAAAGGGAATCAAATATTACAGGTAACACAATCAGAGCACAGGTCTGGAGCTCCTTCAGATATACAACAATACTATAGGTCACTGGGTGTAAAAGATCCTTAGGATGAAATAGAATCAGGCCCTAATTTTGCTTACATGAACAGTAATCTTGGACCACACTGGCCTTTCAGTGAAGAAAGTGAAAGATTTCTGCTCACACCTATACTTAAGCCCATTCTACTCTTGTATCAGTTTTTTATTTTATTCATTTTGAGCCTCTTCACGTCCCTTTGCCTTTCTTGGCTCTCTATTTGTCTCTGTTTTATTTCTCCAGTGCCGACTCAGAAACTCCCCAGTGACTGCAGCAAGCTTGGGATTAGCCCTTTGTCCTCATGTCTTCCCTCACACCTTCCGCTGGGAGACCACAGGAGAGTGGTCTCCCTTTTCAGGCCCCTCTTTGCTGAGCTGAGCATGCTGATACAACATATGCTCAAGAGGCTGCTGCCCCACCAAGCCATAAGGCTCCCTGCTATGAGAGCCTGCACACTACATGGACAGTTAGGGGATGCCTTTCTAAGAGGGCCTTCATCACCCTCAGCCAGGGCAATGCAAGCCTCCTCTAGCACAGGCACTGATGTAGTTTGAGCACGGCAGAGCACATGCATGTAGTTCTAGGTGAGGGAAGAGGGTGCTTTGAGCTCTGCTGGATCAGGACAGAAAATGATTTCAAAAGCACCAAATAGGCCCTTGACAATGTGACCCTTAAGCTATAAGAAGGTTAGCAGAACACACTGACCAGTTGGTGAAGTCAGCATGGCTCTATTAGTAGTGGAGTAAGCCCTGCAAAAGCGGAACTAAAAATTAGAACCAGCTTGTTCTTCTATATTCCTAATATTAACCTAAAAGTTAGAAATGACTAAACATGTAAGCCACTAGGTGGTATGTTCCAGGCCAATCTGCCTCAACCAGAAGGGATATGGGTCAGATAGAGGCTGACCTGAATTAGCGTTAGCTGTTTGAAGTACACCTATTTTGTACTCAAGGATTTTGTGTAACAAGGTAAAAAACAAGCTGACAGAACCAACAAGCAGAAAATAAGGCAAATTTTTTCAGGATTTGATCACCGATTTGAGTACCCCATTTTCTAAGTCTTCTGTTTGACATGCTTAAAAATCCTGTTGCAAAGAAATGACAAAAGAAAAGACATACACCTGGTTGTGAGTCCTAGATGCTGAGAGCTGCACACAACCCATTCTCTTCCCAGGCTCACTAAGCTTCAAGTCATACAAGACGCAACAGTTGAACCCAGCTACGAGCATTTACCACCAGGTAAGATCTGGACTAAACCAGTACTTTTACATGAAGAGATAAAGTGCTGCAATTGGATTCCACATTCTACTCAGTTTGCAGCAGAGGGGGGCCTTTCAAAGTTATTCTATAGGAAAAAATTAAGTGTTTAGTAAGCGTAAAGATTACTGCCAAGGTACACAAATAATCTTCGCCTTATTCTTGTTTTTATCTTGTGACATCCTTTTATTTATTCAAGGGAAATCCTGTCAATTTAAGAGACTGCATCTTTGCTGGCTTTTGGCACATGGAAAATTCACATTCCAAGCCTGTATTCACTCTTTTCCTATGGTAAATAGCTTTAAGGTCAAACACCAGTGCAGAGCTCTTCTCTAGTCATGCAGATTTCCTGGGAGGTTCAGCCCATTTGCATCTACTATTTTATATCTGAAGTATAGAGCACAACATACAGATATTATCTAAAGGAGTCAATCCATTGAATGCTGAGAGTAAAATACCTAGTCACCCATACGGACAATATGAAACAATAATATTCATTTCTGGAAGAAAGCTGTGTTTCAGACATCTAACTATGAGAATGATCCTTTTTGGACATCACTGTGTTTTGAACCCAAGCCTTCAAAAGCTAGTGGAATTATTTTTGGCCTGGACATCCTAAGTCTCTTAATGTGCAGCTATAAAGGCCGCATTTTATTACCTTGATCAGGCATTAAAAGGAAATATGCCGTCAGTGAGTCTGTATGCTATTTACCTCCACTGGAGGTTATAGACAAACACGACGAAGAGAAAGCAAGCAGGGAGAGCATTTCTTGTACACTACAGAGCAGACTGATATTCAGACATATTTTGTTACTATTTCAAGTCCATAATGTGCTTCTCAGCACAGGTTTGGTGCCCCCTTACCCTCTGTACCCTAGCATGTGCAGCAGAAATAGTGTATACAATTACCTCTTCAAGTGTGCCAACCAAGCTGTGAGCAAATTCATGCATACCAATAGGCATTATTCTTACCACAGAAGGTAGCTCCTGCAGGAGAGAAGTTCTAGTCTTAAAAGAAAGAATCTGAAGAAAATACAAACAGTCCTGAAGTTCTTGTCCATTAGCAAGATGAGTACAGCAGGGACTTACCCAGTCTGGCTAGGGGCTCTTCTGATACCTGACTTTGTCCACAGGATCAAGTTTCTTTCCATTTCTTTGCCATGGCTTTCCCTTCCGTGGGGCCCTCATTACACACCATATCCCTGCACTCCTTCCCTCTCTGGAAGGCAGCCTTAGATCATCTTTTATATCAAGGCCAGTACAGAGCAACCTTTGTTTGATTTTTGGACTTGCTCTTTCCACCTAGGTGGAAACTGTATTCCAAACTCATTTCAGTAACTTTTCCCATGACAGCAATTCATTTAAGTGTTGGATGCATAGATGTGCCAGATTCTCCCACTGCTACCTGGCTTGTGAGCACCTATTCTGGATTCTTACCGATCATGGCCATCCAGCTCACATGCAGGAATACTTTTCAGATGCAGCAATACATTTGAATTGAGAAGTACCCATTTCCTAGCCTTCAAACCTTGTGTTGTCCAATTATCTGCCTGACTGAGTAACTAACAAGTTTCTGTTCCCCATGTCAACTGCAATTTTAATTGTCTCCTTGAGAAGCAGAAGAAATCAGCTCTTAAGTTCTCCATTGTGAGGCATCGTCTCTGCATTATTTCCAGTTTTCTTTCTCTATAAAGCATACCACGGAGACCTTGTTTCCAGCTTAATTTCTTTCCCAATTCTAAACCATCTTCCTCTGTTCATACATTCAAAGACTACATCAGCTCTCTATTAACTTGAAAGCTTATCTGAACTTGATTAGTGAATGATCACTAACTTAGTCACCACTTCCCAGAACAGAATCCCAAATATTTTGTTTGTTGGCCCATACATTATTTGCCATATTTTATCAACTTGGTACAGCTAGACAACCAGGCAATTAAGCTCATTTTCAGCAAGACCTACCCTCTATTATAAACTGCTTCTCCAATGCATTTGTCATTTGACAGAAATGGAACAAAAAGCCATAAATATTTGATACCTTTATTCAGGCCCCCAGCTGAAAAGTGAAATACTTACAGTTTCCAGAGAGACATAGGCAAAACTGAAAATAGTATTAAAATGCCACATGAAAATATGGCTTCTATACCCAAAGCAGTGCAAGTAGACAACTGCAGTAGTAGCAGCAGTATTTTCCATGTAAACTTAATTATCCTTACAACCTGGAACTGATCCAGACCTTCATATCAAGGATTTTACAGAGACAGTAACTCAAACCTGAAATACATGTCTCTATTTCATCTCCTTATTATCCATTTGGACCAAACATGTTCATGGCAGTGGAAGGATGCTCTGCCACCCTTCTCTTATTGTAGATACATTTCAAGTTCACTGTATTCCATCAGGTGGCAAGATCCTACAGGAACGAAAACAATTCCTTAAGTTTAACTAAAAAGTAGGTTACTGTGTCTAACCACTGCAAGTTTCTTGCATCTTGCAACAGAACTCACTTAAGCACAGTCAGTGCCATTAAGTATGTCTTTAACTTTGAAATCTCGTGGAAGAGAACAAGCTATAAATATGGCTTTCAAAAGCAATACCTATAGCCTGAATCTATGGGCCAGCCAGGGCAGAGTTAACTGGGACAGCAGGAGGAAAGAAAGCACAGGACAGCCCACCCTTCCCCGCCTCCCCAAGTTTGTACCAGTGAGGGGAGGGTAGGCTCCATTTCCTATAGAATATACACAGCGACTACAACTGCTGACTAGTGCCATCAGGTACTATTGCCACACCACCGTTACTACTGCTTCCCATGTGTTCACTAATTAATTTTAGCAGGCAAGCTCTAATTATACATGTCCTAAACAGAGGCACTACCGCAGAAAAAGAACTCCGAAACTGACTCTTCCGCCATTAAAAGCCTTACTGACATATTTCAATCACTCTATTTACCTCAAGAGCCTTTCTTTTCTCCTGCCCACCCATCAGCAAAAGCACACGTAAGGAGTAGATCCTGTTGGGAAAGAATGGTTTGTAACAGGCCACCCATTTCATGCCCATGAACGGCAGTAAGCACAAACTCATTTGTGATTGCTGTGCTCAAGTACAAAAAATACAATAACCAACAATGGGAAGTCAGTTCTCTGCAACAACCCAAAGGCCAGGAATACGAATGAGGAAGATCAAGTGTACTGTATGACTTAACTAAAACCCCACACACGTTCTGAGAACACCAGTCAAACTCTGCAGATCTTGATGGGATAATAAAAGCACTAAAAAGCCAGCCCCATTTGAAGCAGCAGCCAGGGCTGTCTTCCTTCTATCTGCACTTCCCAGGAAGTCACGATTGAAGCCAAGAGCAGGGACCGAGCAAGGGTGGCTCCAGGCACCTGTGGCACGCTGACAGTAACACACGCAGGTAGGCAGCATGGCCCAGCCTGCTCCGTGCCACCCCTGGTCCTGGGACCCTTACCGCAGGAAGACTCCAAAGGAGACTGACTGCAGTGAGAGGAGCTATATTCTTCTGCCCTTGCAGTTATGGTGGTCTGGTGCAGAAATGCCTTGCCCGAGGTTTCTGAAGGCTGACAGACTGTGCTGCACGCAAGAGCAACTGCACAGCTTAAAAGCTTGTCTGGTCCAAGAAACCAAACCCATAGGGCATTCCATGGATATCTACTGACCTGGGTAATGCAATAATACAGAATTAAATACAGGTTCACCCAGAACAAAAGAAGCAATATCTACTAGCATCCAAATTCCAAACCTCTTAAATAAAGTTTTACACTCATCCATGTATACTATCACCAGAAATATTAGTTTACCAATTAAACAAAGCAGTAATAGCTAGTCTGCAAAGGGATGTCTTAATGCCCTAGTAGTAACTTACAGGCTGCTTTTTCTCCTTTCTTGCTCAATTTCTCATTGAATCTGAACTCCTGATTTAGTATTAAAGTAGTAAATAGTGTTTCATTTGCAGTGATTTTCTTAGGGGCATTTTTAGCCCTTTTATCTGCTAAGCACAAAAAGAAAAAATACTTAAAGAAATTAGCATGGAGAATTTTTACAATACAGTTCTAAAACATATTTGAAAGAAATTGAAAAAAAGGAAAAACCCAGTAAGAAAAGTAAACTCCATCTCTATTATCCACTCATCTTCAGAAGCTTTACAGAATAAAAGAAAAAAGTTAATAATCAAAATAGTTTTTGAGTAGTCTTGATCTTCTACAAATAATCATAATGAAGACTTCAGTTCATAGTCAAAGCAATAATTAAAAAATATATATGTAGACCAAAAATATGATATAAGTATGTTTTCGCTTTTATTTTTTTTTTCTCTTTAGTACTTACTCTGTGGAAGGAAATGATTATTAGAGTTCTCTATGTATTTGTCTACTAAATCAACCCTGCTTACAACACACGTGTGATATGCTTCCTGGCTTTGGTCCAAAAAAAGCACTGAAAATGAAACTTCCACTTTTTTCCTTATAAGAAATAACACATTTCACTGAAAAGAAAAAAAAACAAGAGTAGGGAAGGATTTCCCACATGACTTAAACCATGCTCAGTTTGATTAGCTCATGGAAATCAGACCAACCAGCGTGCAGGAGGGAAAGGACTTGGATTATAAATACTCACATGGGAGTTCTTTGCTTTATAGGTACCTTTGTCTTCTTTAAAATAGTTAAGAGGACTGTAAGGGTTTTCTTTGTTGTTGCTGTTGTTTTTGTCTCAGTATGAAGTGCTTTTTTACTGTTGTGCTTTGCTTTGTGCTAGTGTCTAAAATTCAAGGTAAGTAGATGGGGTAGGCTTAAAGTGTTTTATGTGTGTGAAAGTAAAGATTAATGAAGCCCTGTAAGATTATATTCAGTATAGGTTTTTTTCTATTATGGATAAATAGGCTTAACTTACAGAGTAGCTTATATTTAAGTAACTTATCTTATTTATAAAGAGAAAAAAAGCAATATTGAATAGCTAAATATCAGGAGGAAAAATGAATTTACTTGTGATAAGTTTTCTAAGCAATTATCTCAAAGATATGTCAAGTCTTTTCAACTGTGTTGATTTACTCTGTGTTTTTTTTCTAGCTTCTTTAGCACCTTACAGAGGGCACTGTCTCTGCATAGACAAAGGCTATAATGTTGTTCCTACAAGAATGTTAAAAAAAATTGAAGTGTTTCCTGAGAGCTCTTCTTGTGAACATCTTGAGATCATGTGAGTAAAGACTTCATTTTTTGCACAGTTGTTTCACAACAGGATTGCTTTTCTCACTTCTAGAAAATATTAAGCTTGAATAAGTTAATGGGGTGTTGTTGTGCTGGAAGAAATATACTTAAGTTGTTTAGCTATTAATTTACAGCATAAGCATGTCACTTTGATTTTGGAAGAGTAGACCCCTGAGGAACAGATGCAGCTCAGGAGTGCAGAAATGAGTGTTTATCAAGTGAATGAGCAGGACTAAGTTGTTTGGGTCTGATTTCAGTGCTACGTTGAAGCCTTCAAGAGAGCGAAGATGCCTGAACCCTGAAGCTAAGCATGTCAAGATGATGATGAAGCACTTATTGAAAAAACAGTAAGAAAAATATACAGAATTTACTTTCAGCTAGTAAAAAACCTTGTTTTGTCCTAATTGTCAATGGCAGCTCACAGTAGTGCTCCATTTTTATCTCAGCATTCATTTACAGCATAAGCATGTCACTTTGATTTTGGAAGAGTAGACCCCTGAGGAACAGATGCAGCTCAGGAGTGCAGAAATGAGTGTTTATCAAGTGAATGAGCAGGACTAAGTTGTTTGGGTCTGATTTCAGTGCTACGTTGAAGCCTTCAAGAGAGCGAAGATGCCTGAACCCTGAAGCTAAGCATGTCAAGATGATGATGAAGCACTTATTGAAAAAACAGTAAGAAAAATATGCAGAATTTACTTTCAGCTAGTAAAAAACCTTGTTTTGTCCTAATTGTCAATGGCAGCTCACAGTAGTGCTCCATTTTTATCTCAGCATTCATTGCAGACCTTCAAACTGTGGCTAAGCCTTATTTCTTAGCGTCTGTGTAAGCATGTAAGGAGTAATGTATTGCTTGTGTACAAGTCAGCATAATCGGGGATACAGGACAACCTGCTGCCCTGGTTTATTCTATCCCTTATGAAATGAACTCTCTCAAAGCTTTGAGGAAGGGAAGTTGGTGACAGGAAAGACATAACTCTTCCTCGTTCCTCTAGCACTGCACTTAACTCTCTGGCTGCTCCCAGTCTGGGACTCTGTGTGAGGCAGCAGTAGGCAGTCATGAATAGGGAATGCGCTTGTGAGGGGCTCGCTGCTGATAGTTAAGCTCTTGCTGACTGTTACCAGTAGCAGCATCTAGCTTAATCTACAACGGGAGGAAATGCTATAGCAGATGTCTGTACTCAGTGTAAGGGAGGGAGACTTGGGAATTGTCCTGTGAATCCAGATCAGAGAGAAAAAAATAAATTCCTGTTATGCTTATGTTGCCAGTTCTGCAGGAAAACTTCGTGTGTGAGTGACCAGCGAAGACCTGCTCTGACTGCTGTTATGGGGCTCTGCAGCCCCTAGGCATGTCCTTTCCCCATGGGCTCTGTGCAGCTCTCTGAAGACAAGCTGCAGCTGAGGCTTTTCCATATCTCTTCAGTTCCAAGACTCAAGCACCTGCAACATCACTGGTGATGAACACCTGGAGCAGCAGTGTGTCTCAGAAGGCACTGTGCATGCATGTGCTTCTTGTACAGAAGCCAACTGTTATGGTTATAGTAAGACCAGATCCAGCCTCTGGGGTGTCCAATAGCTTCAGGTTGCTATTGGCAGGCACGTCTTGTTTCTCTGCTACTAAGTATTTGCTTGAGCAGCTGAAGTAACTGTTTTAATCAGTTAAGGTAGTAAGAATGAGCCTCCTACTGAGGTCTTTGCTTACCTTTGATAAACAAGAATCAAAATTATTTTGGACCCCCTAACAGTGTGATGTTTAATCCCTAAATGCATATTTTGTTACTTTCCATGTGATTGTATATAATTAGACTACTGGATAAAAGTTCATTTATAATCTTTGTAAGTAAAATCTCTACTATATTAAGTAACAATGTAAATGTTAGCTCTATAGTGTAAATATACAGCTACCTACAGAAGAGAATGTAAGAAAGTAGAATAAGTTCTAAACCTTCTGTTACCTTCTTGTAAAGGTAAACTAATAAAAGACACTGAACTATGATCATTTCTCTTGTGTTATCTCATCTTCTGAGACTTGACACTTTACTGACAATTCCTGTAAGCTGGTCACTTCTGAGATGCAGTGCAGAACTCATTTGCTTAAAGCAGGGAGGAGGAAGGCAGTATCACTCCTAAGGTACTTCAGACATGTCCACTGAGACACAATCCTCCTGTAGTACTCAGCCTGGAACTTGTCCTCCCTTAGCCAGTAATGCAACGGCCTGAGGAAGAAAAAAAACCTTGCAGCTGAGCCAGAAGGTAAATAGCTGCTGTGGGGGAAGGAAGGGTGCAAATGGGAGCTGGCAGTGCTGACTGATCTCTGCTCTATAATGCTTCTCCCCTTTTTAGAGCAAAGAGGTCTTAGTGTAAGTGTTCCTGTGTAGGTTGGGCAGATTAGAGGAAAAAGCAAGGTCTGCTGGGAACAAGCAAGACTTAATGACAAATACAAATGAAGCTTTAGCTCCCTCTCCTGTTTCTTATATTTGACTAGTAAATGATCAGAGTTTGCTGTTCTCATGAGCTCTTAGTATCTTTGAAAACAGGCTGAGCATTATTAATACCAAAGAAAAATCATGCTGGCTGCTTTGAAATGAGTACTGAAATAACCCTAAAGCAGTCTACTGGGGCTGGTTCTACTCTAAGTTCCTAACCCACATTATGTTGCCTTTTTCTAGAGGGTGGGAGCAGACTGCACAGAGAAAAATATTGTTGTTTCTGCCAAAGCTTTCCCAAGTAACGACAAGAAATCTCTGCCACCAGGTCCCACTGTGTGTCCAGTCTTAAGATAAGGAGAGCAGTGAAATTCAACCTTCAACAAGAAGGCATTTAGTGTACTTCACCTTTTACTCTTTAGGCCTTCTGCAGAACCTGGTTCCAGTTATTACCTTCCTGTGTTGCTGTACCAGGTGAATGAGATCTAACCCCCTTCTGCTGGAATGAAAGACCAGCATGGAAGTTTTCATGCATCTTTCTGAAGCACAAGCTACGTCCTTTGTGGCACTGTGCAGGCGCTGCAACACTGATCCATTAGCAGCCCCTGTCCCCATTTTTCCCAGCGAGGGGGTTTGCGTAAGAGTAGAGTCCTTGCTCTTGTTCCTGGGGTGGCATAAGTACTGCTCGTTGTTGTTAGCCCCAGTGCAGAGACGCTCAGTACAGCTGTTGCTTGACTCTAAGCCAGGTGTGTACTTAAGCAGTCTACTGGATCAGAGCTCTGTGCAAAATATTTTATTTCAATAACATTATTTCCACTAAGTGTGACTGCTTAGTTTTACCAGGACAAAAAAGCCATCTTCCAATTTGCTTATCACTGTTCATGAGTGGGAACAGTAATACTACTGTCAGGCATCATTTATTCATACTCTTTGCACGCAAAGACACATTCTCAGTTGTAATAAGCCTAGTGTCAGCAAAGCACAGTAAGCGTATCCTTAGAAAACACTTCAAAAGTTGCCTTTTTAACTGAGCTAGCAACAGTTTCTGCTTTCTTAGCAATCCTGTGCCAGTTTAGCTAGACATGCTGTCACCTACTCTTCTGGAGGAGAGGTAGCAGCTCTCTTCCCAATTACTGGGTGAGTCTCTTACCCAGCACCCCGCTGCCCAAGGGAATGGGCTGCCCTGATCATACACAAAGTGCTCACCAATGCGGAAAGGATCTCCTGCTCCTAAGGATGAGCGTGACCCTGTTTCAGAGGTTTTAACAAGTAAATTGTTAACAGCAAGCATGGACTGTGGGGGCACTTAGTTACTACCTGAATCTCTGGTCCATAGTCCTTAGCATATTTCAATGTCTCATGAAAGCAAGTGCTCACACCTACAGAAGAAGATCTGACTGAACAGTTCTTGTTTCTTCTTGCTCCTCTTCCTCYGGCAGTGATTACTTGGGAATTTACTTGGAATATTCCCTTAGGCTATTTTCTTCCTTGAGCCCCTCTGCACAGCTCTGCTCGCTGCCCGAGTGTGCAATGTAAAATGCTCACTTCCTAAGCAGCAGGGAAAGTGAAACTTCAGCCTGTTTTCTTATGGGAAACGAGCAATTTCACTGAAAAGGAAAAGAGAATCCATGAGGTCAGGTGTCTACTAAGATTTCCCCTCAGACTGTAAAGTCCCTACTCCGTTTTGCTGATAGGACATTACTCCAGACCAATAAGTATGGAGCAGGGAAAAAGCCTAGAGTATAAATATATGCTGGGAAACATCTCCATAGGTTTTTCCTGTCTCTGGAAGGCATTCAAGAATATTGCAGAAAAACATTTATTCTGACCATCATGAATAAAACATTGGTTCTTGGTCTTTCCCTCATGTTTGTGATTTTCACTGCAATTCAAGGTAAGAGAATAGAATTTAATATATTTGTGGCATTGATAAAACCTGAGCTGTACTTAATTGTGAAGGTCTATAGACCTATAATGTGTGCAATTCATATTTGCTTGCAGAAAGAGGCATAAACGAAGAATTAATGCTTTGCTACTGGTTTTAAAGTTGTGCTTTAATATAACGATTGCTAGAGTAAGAAATCAGGTTAATGAGGTTCTTGACAATCCCTCCACACCCATCTTTATTGGTTGTTCTTTGTTTCTTCACCCCACCCCATCCCTTATTATCCCATATCAAACTCATTTATGTGACCAATCTGTGAGAGCAAATAAAAAACACTGTATCTGTTTCTTGTGGAAAGAAACAGAAATACATAGCTGTGGGCAGGGTAGAGTGAGTTCTTTTAAGCTAGTTTATTTGTTAAGGTAGCTATATTATCTAAGTACTATTAATGGCAAAAATAATGCATTTATCATACTGCTGCCCAAATGAAACTAGGTACCTGGTGGAAAGGCAGGGCATTTGTTTCAATAGTCCTGAAAACCAAGCTGGGTATGTTTTTAAGCTATGTTCTTCTGAACAACTTAAGTTCTCTGTCTCGGGTTTCTTTCTTCTAGGAGACTTGGTTTCCCGTGGAGGAGAGTGCCTGTGCATCGAGAAAGGCTCCAACTTTGTCCATCCCAAGTTCTTACAAAAAATTGAGTTATTCCCCAAGAGCCCTGTTTGTGAACGTATTGAGATTATGTAAGTAGAGACTTTGCCTTTCTAACAGCATAAATGGCATAGGATGTGTTGAATGTGGTATTGGTCTAGAAAAACAAACAAACATTGGGATTTAGCTGTGTTGGAACAGGTAAAGCATTAACAGGACTTTGTGTTTTGTCACTCAATAATTATTCATTAGTCAGGACACTTGAGATAGGGCACTCAGCTTGAGATGGAGTCAGAGCTCTAAGGGTCACGCTCTAATGACCACGCTCTAATGACCGGTATGCTGAATATGACCGGCAAATGACTAGAATGGGATATATTCTCTTTGGGTTGGTCATTTCAGTGCTACAATGAAGCGAACGGGAAAGAGAAGATGCCTGAACCCTGATTCCAAGCAGGTGAAATCCCTAATGAAGACTTTCTTCATAGACAAGTAAGACTGTTTGTTTGTTTGTTTGAAGTTCTCTGTCTTTGTTAGTCTTGAGGAGCAAAGAGCTCGCTTGGTCTTCATGTCCCTGAGATCTACTCTGGGCTGCAACAGCACCTCTGTGTGGGCATCTCCTGAACTGAGGCTCAGCTGGAGTTCATAGCATCAGCACAAACCCACTCAGGCCTCAGACATGCCCCTTTCCCTGGATGCAGCCCTGGCTCCAGTGCATAGACTGCACTTCATGGTCCTCATGCCTGCTCCTCACAGCTGCACAGGCCAAAACTTTGCTTTAAAGCACTATTGCTTTAAAGCACTGGTGTGGGCAAACAGTGCTGATAGCCTTCTTGCCTTTGCATGCTTGGATCTCAGCAGCTGGTCAGCAGCTCATGATGTGTTTGTTACCAGTAAGACATCACAAGCAATACAACTGCAAGGGCCATACCCAATCCCTCAGTAACATCGGCCTCTGTGTACTGCAATGCTTGCAGCACCTAGTTTGTCAAAAATGCCTTTTTCCTACAAAAGAAGGAAGCGAGATTCAGTCAGAGCGAGTCCAGAGTCACTGTGCTAGAGTGACGTGATGTTAGTGAGGGGGAAGCCATTCAGGAAAGCGGAGAGGAAGAAGTTATATTTGTGATATTTGATTCCACTTGTGTTTATTTTTGACAGGGCTACCCAAAGCTTTCGTCAGTAAGAAGAAAGAGACACGAGCAGGAACTTGGTATTTTGGATCTCTGGATACTTCCCCTTCCGGCAGCAGTAAAAAAGCAGCTGCTTGTTTCTCACAGGCCTGGCACAAATGTAGATGCTAAGACAGCCACTGAGTCATCTCAGCATAGCCTCCTGTGCCACACTGTCACCACAGGTAATGTGCCATCTCTGTGGTGACAGAGTGAAATATCATCATGTCTTGGTAGGCATCCTGAGCTTCTGTCTATGGCCTTTCTGTCCAAAGGCTACAGTGAAGCCTGAATTAATTTGGAATCTCTTCGTGGTATCTAGTTGCACTTGCTTCGCTATTTTGCATGATCAAAGCTGGATAGTACTGGAGAATTATGCAAAGATAGATATGTGGTCCCAGTAATCAAGTCATACATTATCTGTACCGGCCACACATTCTAAAAGCTTTTTTTCCCTTAGCAGATGCTATATTAGAATGACTTTTATATGTACTCCTTGTTTCATTTTATTCTACCATCTGAGTTGCATGTGCTAGCAATTCTTGAATAAAAGGAAGCTATTGTCCAGAAAGCCTGTAAGAGATCTTATAAGAAATAAAGGCTTCTATAAGATGCAAGAGTGACTATTTTTTAGTTCAGATGTTGGTACCTTGTTTCACTGTGCTAAAAATGTATGCAGTGGGGCTGTTTTAATCCCTGGTCTTGATGCAGCATAGCTATTTTAGCAGAGAAGAGTGAATACTATAGATAGTAGATTCCCTATATGCTTTGATAGGTTGAGCTTACTGATCACCTAGGAACTGCACTGGAGTAATACAGTAATGCTATAGTAATAAAAATCAATACCCTAAATAGCAAGAATGTTTTGACCTCATGATTGTTCAACAGCCTGGAGCATCCGCTGTACCAGTTTCCCAAGCCCTTGTACCAAATCCTGTCGGGGTGGGGGTGAGACAAGAGGATCTGTTTTAGCTGCGTTTGCCTGAGAGGCCTCGTGCTGCCAGTAGCTGAGAATGGGGTGGAAGGGAGGAGGACTTCAGAATGGTTCTCCTATGTAGTGCAGGGCTTGTCAGGCCAGACTTCCTGTGTCTCTTTACAGGCCATGGTGGCCTTGTTTCTTGGAAGAAGCCACCTATGTCACAGCTTGATTCAAAGGACAGTGCAGGTGATGGCTGGCATTGCTGGGAGACAAGAGGAAGGGCAGAGGTGGTGGATGGCTCTTGCAGAGGGTGGTTCTGTAGGGATGTGCAGGGGCTGAAAAGGGGACAAATGCTTTGAAGGTAGTTGTCCGAGCAGCCGTTTCAGTAGTGTAATCCCCTGACTCGCATTAATGAGGGCGGCTGCTGTGAGCGCCCTCTGCCCTGCCGGCACACGCGGACGCAGCGCGGCAGGCACGGCGGGGGAGCACCCGCCGCTCGAAGAAGTTTGTCCCTCGGCGGCGCTTGTCAGGGGGCGGGCCGCGATGGCGGCGCCCAGCCGGTAGCTCACGTGGCTGGGGCAGGGGCCGCGGCGGCGCGCCGGGGAGGTGCGGAGGGGCCCGGCCCGGCCCGGCCGCACCATGTCGGGCCGCCAGGGGAACAAGCTGCCCAGCAACCTGCCCCAGCTGCAGAACCTCATCAAGCGGGACCCGACGTCTTACACGGAGGAGGTGAGAGACCGCGGGGCGCCGGCCGCCTCCCGGCGCTGGGGAGGGGRCGCCCCGCGTGCTGCGAGCGAGCCCGGCGGCGCCCGAGTAACGGGACCCCCCGCGGAGGAGGGGGGGGTCGCTGGCGGCGGCTCCTCTCAGGAAGCTGTGGGGGGCTTTGGGCGCTTTTCTGCTTTAAGGAAAGGAAGAAAACACTTTAAAAATCAAAATGGCGCGGTCGCCCCTGTCTCTTGCCTTCTCCGTGCCCGCCGCGCTAGGCGACGTGCGTGCGTGCGTGCTCGGGGATCTCTGCTGGGGTTTCCGGTGAGGTGGGAGGGCGCCCTGTGCCCCTGCTCGAAGGGGAGCGAAGTGCCCTCTGCGGGAAAGGCTGCTTTGAAGGAAACGCTGTCTTTGTGTGTTTAGTTTCTCCAGCAGTATCACCACTACCAGTCCCACGTGGAGATTTTCACATTCCAACCAGATAAGCCTAGTAAGGAGCTGGCTGAACTGGTGATGTTTCTGGCACAGGTAAGCTACTGTAATCCTGAAGGAAAACTTTGGAACTAGCCGTGAGCTGTTCACCAGGCATGAAGTCTTCACCTTGAATACAATTATGAAAGAATATGTTTCACGCAGTTCTCTTGTGGTGGCCTGAAGGCGTTGTTGTAAAACTGCCCGTTTAACAAGATTTCCGTAGCAGTAGGGTCTGTTTTCCAGGAACGCAAGGGTTTTTTTGAGCATTTGCTTCAGTTTTTAAAGGTTTTTATAACTGCACGGTGTATTTTAAATATGGACAGCTGACAGTAATTTCCTTGTAGTTGAGTGTAGTTGCTGCCTGAAATATAGATCTTAAATCATTATCTGAAGAAGAGCTTTCTTGGTCGCTTATTGTAACTCTTTCTTAGTGTTATTGCGTAGCTGAAGTTTTTCTATTAGAGAACTCAGCTGAGATTGTCTTTGCGCAGGTGGCCCACTGCTACCCAGAGCACATGGCTAACTTTCCACAGCAACTGAAGGAGCTGCTGTCTTATCACCATACAGTCTTGGATACCGATCTTCGAATGGTAAGGCTGACACTGAACGGTCTAATGCTTGTTAATAACAAGTTTTAGGTAGACTGCATCCCGCAGTTAAAGAGCGCCTGTGTGAGATTAGAGCCTACAATTTCCTTTTGAATTTTTTAGTAAGTATTGAACCTGTGGAGTGTTACCAAAGTGTGAATTTTGGTTCTGATCCCTGCTTCTTTATTACAGACATTCTGTAAGGCTTTGATCTTGTTAAGAAACAAGAATCTAATAAATCCAACGAGTTTGCTGGAACTCTTCTTTCAACTGCTACGGTGTCATGATAAACTTCTACGAAAAGTAAGCTATACTTCTAAAACTATTCTTGATTTCCAGTGGGTTTTGACAACCTTAACAGAAGTAATACAGCACCGGCAGGTGGCCGTTTTGCTTTTCTTGGTAGCGAAATAGGTAAGCTTAAAATCTCTCTGTTCTTTCGGCCACTGAGTATGCCAAAGGCAAGACTTGATCTATATGTGTGATTAGTAATGAAGCATGCTGCTGTAAACTACTTTACGCAGTATTGCAGGTTGTAGGCCTGTTCTGCATTTTAAGGTGAGCAGCTTGGATGTGTCTGTAAGGACGTTGCTGTCAGAATAGTGATTACTGAATTCTTGTGAAGACTTCTAAGTAAAGAGAAGATGCTTGTTGTAGCCATATTTAATTTTTTTTTGACATAGAAATGAAACTAGTTGCTTTCCACCACCAAAATTACTTAACTGGCCATCAGAACATACCTAAACTTACAAAAATGAATCAGGAGTGTGTTTTTTGKTTTTTTTGTTTGTTTGTTTGGTTGGTTTTTTTAGCTACGCTTTGTGCTATTCATTTTCCTGTCTCACTGTTTGTATCTGAACAGTCTGCTTAATTTACAATACATTATATTGGGCRTATTTGAGGCTTTACAGGATAGCTTCTTGTTGTTTTTCCAACTAATTTAAAAGGCAAAATAATACTAAACAGAGTGGTTATCAGTTCTCTCTCTCACCTTAGTACTTACAGACTTCGGGGAGATCGTAATGCATCTGTGGTGCTTACTGCATGACTTCYGTAGATAACTCCCTGCTATCTCTTCATTTACAGACTTTGTATACTCACATCGTGTCAGACATCAAGAATATAAATGCTAAACATAAAAACAATAAAACAAACACAGTAAGTATTTTAGCGTTCAGATTTATGTCAGTTTACATCTTCATGATGTGAAAGAATTCTAATAATAAACTTTCTCTAACTTTTTTCTTAGACACTGCAGAACTTCATGTACACTATGCTGAGAGACAGCAATCCCACTGCTGCCAAGATATCTCTGGATGTCATGATTGAACTTTACAGAAGGAATATTTGGTAGGTTTGGCAAGCCCAAACTGATTCCCCATTTGCCATGAGACAGTCCTCTTGACATCACTCTTGGCATGTAGTGCGAAATGTAACATGGAGGGGCTGTGACTTGATATATTTATCCTGTTTGTCAACTAGTGAATGTGTATTTTGTGGAGTGGAGGAGCTGGGAGGAAATAATCTCTCATGTGAAGTTTCTCAGTTAATTAGGTTGAATCTTTGACGTTTTATTTGAAAATAATATAGAAGTTGCATGTCGTGCAATTGAATGAAGTTGAATAAAAGCTGTGTGTGATGTACTCTTTTGAATTTTTCGCATAAATGCTAATACAATGGAGAGACAGGAATTCTGCTTTTGTTTTTCTTCTTAGTTGCAAGATCATTCTAGATGACCCATCTAATGGGTGTTTTGACTTTTTTTTTCCTGAGGCTATAAGATAGCTCCTATTTTTAGTAGATAGTATCCTGAATAATTGCAGCCTAGAAAAATATTGAATGGAATAACAGCACACTGAGTACTGTCAATTGTTCTCTCATGCCCGAGATGTTGCGAAATTGTTCTTTACTGTTACAAAATGCCCAAGCAGATGTTACCTAGTGGGAAATTGCATGAGAAGATGGCATCTGGTTCACTCTCACCTGCTTCTTGATTGTAAATTTTTTAAATTTAAAAATTTAAAATTTTTGAGCTGTTCAGTTTCCACCTCCTTTGCTCTTCCTGGTTCATGCACAGAGAAGAACTGTATCAAGAAGCCACATAAATTCGGCTAGTGATATTGCCAGTGTGCAGTGTATCTGCTGCTGCTCCTGTATTTCCAAAATAGATCAGAGGCAGAACGCTAGTGGTGCAGTTCCTGCGTTTCTTACTCRGGCAGAATTCCCAACGACTTCTGCATGAGTTGCGCTGGGATGTGAATGTCACCACTGCTCTTTTTGTGTGTTACAGGGAGACCACAGCTGATGGACAAAACATTGTGCCAGCATGTAGTTGGGCTTAAGGAGTTCTGATGTGTAGTGTTCCAGGAAATACCATCTATTCTGTGGCACAAACAAAAAGGTCACAGCAGCTACGTTAAGTTTCCTGGTGTAGCGCTGGGATGAGAACTATTACAGTGGAGAGAAAACAGGGATAGCTTAAAATCAATTACTGTGTTGCTCAAAGGAAAGGGTTTTGAAGTTTTAATAAATGGTTTTGTAAGCACATGAGACTCAGGATAAGTTCAAATTAATTTCAGCAGCTTTATTTCTTATAAAACCTTACTTTTAGGAGATTTTTTTATCTCAAAACTTCCCAGCAGCTTTTCTAGTACAAATCAGAATTCTGCATTGATTTTATCAGGCAGTGTTTTTATTTTCTTTTTATCAGTGGAGAAAGTTGTAACAACTGTTTTCCATTACGTTACTGTGGATTCATCTTCATTGTCAAAGTCCAGTTGCCCCTTCTTTCACAGCATGAATTTGATGGAACGTAAATGTGTCTGTTTATCTAGATGAAGCCACGATCACGTTAGAAAAATAGAAGAAAATGACATTCAGAAACATAACTTTGTGAGTCTATTAGGAATACTGAGGGATTTGATTCTAATGAACCTTCATGCTTGTTAGGAGTCCTGTTTTACACCACTTCATTTTCTAAGATTGTTTTGAAATGGCCAAACTTGAAGTAAAAGGTGATGTTTTGTTTTATTCCAGGAATGATGCCAAAACGGTGAATGTTATCACAACTGCCTGCTTTTCCAAAGTGACGAAGGTGAGAACAGAAATGATTTGGTGTAACAGTGGATTCTACCAAAGCCGTCACCTGTCTGTGGATGCACCTCTATTTCTGTACCCTAATTGCTGATGCGTTTGATTATTTGTCTTTTGCTTGTTCCATTTTCAAAATACCACTGGTATTGTGGGAGGAGGCGGCATTTGGTTCTTACCTGCAAAGCAGCAGAGTTGGAAGCTTGTCCTCTAACAAGTGCAGGTTGGCACGGAGGGCAGGAGTACTTTCCAGGTAGTCAGAAGCAGCTGTCAGCATGTCGCCTCCTTATAACTGGCACTGTAAGGCTTTCATTTGTGAGATGTGAAGACAGTTGCTCTTCTGCCTGTAGTTTGAGTAGATCTGAGGCCTGCTGTCATCAGATTAGGTTCTGCAGTGCTGGACATTCTGAAAAAGCATATTATGATTTGAGAGAAGTCCTTCCATGATGAAGATTCAAAAGCTGTTCCATTTAATTAAAAAAAAGGGAGGGGGAAGGGGAAGGAAAACCTGACCAACCTATATAAACTAATTAAAGCTTGGAGTTCTGAGCATCGTGGCTCAGGTATTGGCTATGCAGGAGTTCTTGATAATTGTGGTATGGAGCAATTAGATTGATACTGCTGTGCAGAACCACAGGAAGTGAATTTGTATGTTAAAATTTGTTAGCAGCATTGTGGAAGCCCAGCTGCTTCCTGACTCTTCATGTACCTCTGGTTTGTTGTTGAGAATTGGCAGCAAAGACCAACCGGGTTTGTGCAAAATGCTTGTGCTTCTCAGTCTTTGATCTGGTTTACTTTCTGTTCATACAAGTGGTTGGAGTGTCTTGGTGTGACTTAAGATAGGGATGTTTGGCTGTTGTAACTCCCCTTGTCTCTTTGTCCATTGTGATCTGAACTTACTTTGCTTTTCAGGTATTAGTTGCTGGTTTGAAGTTCTTCCTTGGGAGAGATGAAGATGAGAATCAAGACAGCGACTCAGAATCTGAGGTGGGTATTGCAGTTAAAATTTCTGCTCTCAGTTCTTCAAACACCAATAGATCTATCATCCTGCCGAACCTGGGTATGCTAGTCTGTGTTTCTGTATTACTGTGTTTTCCCTCTTGTTTCCTCCGCTTGTTTGTCCACCTCACAAAAGCCTTTAATGTTTTTGAAAAACTTCTAATGATTTTGACAGCTGGCYGCTATTGATAGCAGGATGCCTTTGCCATCTGTCTCCAGATTGATCCTAAGAGTTCCTTCCTTCTCCTGTTGCCATTGTGCAGGAATTGATTTACTTGTAACAGCTAACCAGGGACTGGTTGGTCTGGTTTGTTCAGCTAATGAATTGCTAAAAGTGTAATGTAGATCTGTGGGGAAAGGCTTTCACCTGGTAATTAGAAAGCAGGGTTAATTTTTTTTTGGCTCTGCTATGCATTTCCCTTAGTCTTCAGTTCTACCTCCTGGGCTTCATTTCCCATTTATGTACAAATGAATATAATTCAGTGAAATGTGTTATCCTGAGAAGGCTGATAACATCATTTCAGTCTTGAACTTCAACATATAAGGATATCATTTATTTGGGTGCCACTGAATAATACTCTGGGATTACCCAGCTGTAAGAACTGCTGTGTTGATGTGCTGTTACCTCTTTTTAGTCTCTTTTGTATGTAGGTATGTGGCTAGTTTTATAGAATCAGGATTTTGAGTGCTAATGTTTGTGTATGATGAAATTTAGGATGGGAGAGACAGAGGGGAGTTTTCAAATATGATCCTGAAAAATATTGATGCTTTTCGTTTCTCTGCTTCCCATTTGAAGCTTGATTTCACCTGAGTCTTGTTTTCCTCATGTCCTTTCTGAAGGATGATGGCCCCACAGCCAGAGATCTGATGGTGCGGTATGCAACTAATAAGAAAACCACCAAGCGCAAGAAGAAACTGGAGAAAGCCATGAAGGTCCTCAAGGTGAGGACAACGGTGTCTGACTTGTCAGCATTTTAGCGTAACCCTTCAAGTGCAAGAATTCTGTGGTTTCCGCTGTGTTTTTAGCTGGCTTTTGTCATCTCTTCTAGATAAAGCTCCTCAAGTGTTCTAGCATCCATTGGCCAGGCATATGCCATGTTTGCCTGGGAGAGAGATCTTTTAAAACAGAATTGTCTAATATAAGCTGTGGACTAGTTCTGGTCTGGGGTACCTCTTGTGTGGTCCCCTACTTACAGTACATTTTGTCCTGAAGTAATTGCTATCTGCCGTCTAAATGGTAGTTTGGTAAACAGAAAYGGCTATCTAGGAACAAGTGTCTGTACTAACAAGGTAAGTTTTCGTGCAGCTCCTGTTGCCTCTGAGGTCCAGTGGCTGAAAACCGTATGTAATTGTAAGAATGGTAGTTTTCTTGTTAAAATCACAGCACGTCTCTTTGAAGAGAATAATGGGGAATAGCAGCTTTCAACAGCAACCTGAAACTGAGGCACCTGCAGCTTTAGTGGAAAGAAAAAGTGTCTCATTTATTCTTTTTGCTATACAGAAACAGAAGAAGAAGAGAAAGCCAGAGGTGTTCAACTTCTCTGCTATTCACTTGATTCATGATCCCCAAGGTAAGTAGGGATCCTGTTCTGTTTTGTGGGGTTTTTTTGATTGTCCTGCAAATCCTATTATTTGGGTGTTAACAACTATGCAGCCAGAATAAAAGTGACAAGTAGTTACACATGCGACAATGCGATGCTTGTAGCATGCTTTATCATACTGTCTCATAGTACTTCAAAAAAGTACTTTAAAACTTGTTGCGCTTGTCTTCTCTAAACTTCTATATCTTCAGACGAGGAAGGAGCAATGTTACATTCATCTGCTTTATGTTGCTACAGGGCTTGGATCTTAGCCTCTTCCTCGTATGTGTGAATGGGGAATACTTTGTCTGTTGATAACTTTGTTTTTTAGGTTTTCTCTTCAGTTTTGATATGATTGATTAATTGTTTTGATGGTTAAAAATGGGCTACCCCTTTCAGAAATTAATTTCTGTGACTAGTCTGACGTTTGTCTAATATTGACTTGTTTTCGGCCTGACATAGTGAACCTGTGGGGATTTTGTTTGCCGAGTAGATCCAAAATGTATCTAAAAAAAGCAAGCTTTAAATACTAATCCTATATTTTTGATGTTGTGGAGCTTCTACTAGTTTTCCTTTATGTTGCACCTGTTCACAGATTTAGACTTTCTAGGCACATGAGAGGAAGAAGAACTGCTGAGGAGCAGTGTTCTGGGCACTTTTGCTTTCTTCTAGCAAGGACACTGGAGCTTGGAAAAGCCTACCTGCCTTTAACTGAGTTTGGACTGAGTTCTGCATTGTGCTCTTTAAATCTACCACGCACCTGTTTCTTTTTTTCTAGACTTTGCAGAGAAACTGCTGAAGCAGCTGGAGAACTGTAAAGAACGATTTGAAGTGAAGATGATGTTCATGGACCTCATTTCCAGGCTAGTTGGAATACATGAGGTACCTACTACGTTAATGTTACTGGGTTATTGACTTGGTGTGAGAAGCTGGCTTGCAACTTTGTAATAGTCCGTGTGCAGCCCGCCAGGTTAGAGCGGTGGTATGCTCTGGCCTGGTGCCTCTGGAAAGTGGGTTTTAACTTCACTGTATGTTGAAAAATGAAGATGAATGTGGTGGTGTAATTGCCAGTAGGCCTTGCGGAATGGCACGGCGGCATGGCCTTGTATGGCATTAAGTGAGCTTTGCTTGAGAAGGCTCTCAGTCTGTTATGGCCGTGCTGTCAGTTAGGATTGCCTCCTAACAGCTAGAGGGGAAATGTCTGTCTCCAGACCTAGGTGCTCTTGGCAGGTTCTTCAGGGTAGAGGGAGTCCAGCAATTGCTCATGAACAGCCCTGCCTCAGCAGTCTCCGAGGTACAACCAAGGTGTGATGAAATTCCCTGGAGAATCTGTTCTCCTGCTGTAATCTGTTCCTCCTCGAGGCTCTGTGGGGCTGGGGAAGTACAGTGGTCCTTGCAGCTGTCCTGAAAGTTAACAAATAGGTAGAAATACAGTGGCTGCGTGTATGAGCAACCTTCAATTTAGGCAGCATGAGAATGTAGTCCAGCTGTTTTCTGACTCCATATTGGAATGAGATCTAGGTGTTTATAGCTTCTTCGCTGTGCTCTAGTCTCTGCACAAAGGAACCTAGCAAAAAGCATACTTGAGCAACTCTCTGGCTTATATTTTTGGGACATCTGAAATGCAGGATCTTGTCTAGATGAGGCGAGAACCTATATTCAGTTCTAATAGATAGCAGATCTGTAACTAACACATAGATCTCACAGATCTGGATGTTGCAGTGGTGTCCAGCCTGAGTTCGAGCTCTTTCCCCGTTGTATGAAGCTTCAGCAGGAGAACTTATTACCTAGAGGTTTGAGTCCAACAGGTATGAGATTCTTCATGTGAAGTTGCTTGGGAGGTGTGTCCAGGTCTTAGGCTGCTTCAGCAACAGGTATTCTTTCAGGTCTTGCTGGAGAAGTCAATGAATGGACTCAGATGCTAAATGAACCTGCGCTTACGGACAGTCTCTTTGTGTTTTGGAAGAG
Source organism: Apteryx rowi (assembly GCF_003343035.1). Taxonomy (NCBI): domain Eukaryota; kingdom Metazoa; phylum Chordata; class Aves; order Apterygiformes; family Apterygidae; genus Apteryx; species Apteryx rowi. The sequence goes on from NW_020451149.1 coordinate 1,546,901, forward strand.
CAAATTGTGTTCCTGAGGCAAGGGAAAGTGGCACATTGTAGGATCACACTGCACACTGCCCTAATTCAAATTTTGTTCAGGTTAAAAGAGCCACTTTACGGATCTCACAGAAACTGGGATTGAGCCTTGCGTTTCCTTTGAACAAGTCACTTCCTTAAGTCCACTTATTTTCCCTTCAGCTCAAGACAGGAGACTGTCTTGTCTCAGCCTATGAAGGCGATCTCAGTTAAAAGGGAAGAAGCTAATCTGTCACAACTTTTTTTTTTTTCTTTCTTCCCCACAGCTTTTTCTTTTTAACTTCTATCCATTTGTTCAGAGATTCCTACAGCCCCATCAGAGAGGTAAGTAGCTACTGGTAGATAATATTACTCATCCATTATGTCACACACAGAGTCGGTTAGAAGAAGTGTTGCAGTAAATTAATAGGCAGCAGTAGCTTAGTAGGTAGTAGTAAGTAGGAGTAGTTCAGAGAGTTTGGATGAACTAAGGTCAGGAACAGAGGTGATTTCCCACCCCTCTGCCCCCCAGTTCTCCTACTGGGCAAAAGGCCCCAATTGCCAGAAATGCAGGGCACTTCAGACTTCTGTGGAAGCTGTGTGTCACAGCTACTGGCATTAGCAGTTGAGAAACTCCAGAAGTGGAACAGAAATGAACCTGCTGAGTTCCTAGCTGGAGATCCTGACTGGTTTAGCAAAGCTGTGACTGCCTTCTGCTGCCTTGTTTGACCAGTATTTCAGTCTAGAACTGGAGCGTTTAAGTGTTGCTGGCAGTCTAAGGGCGTGCACTACCATTGGGTGGATAGCAGGTAAGTTTCTGATGGTTGGACGCAGAGGCTGATACAGAAGAAATTGTTGTACAAGATGGCCCAAATAAACACAGACTGAAATGTCTTTGAGACTAAGAGACCAAACGCCTTGTTGATTTACTGTATTTGTAGACATGTTTATCAGCCAGAGTAGGCTGCAGCAATTTATTTTGACATCTTTTTCCCATTTTCTCTTCTTCCAGAAGTGACAAAGATTCTCCTGTTTGCTGCACAAGCTTCACATCAGCTAGTACCACCGGAGGTCAGGACTCCACCAACTTTCAGTGACATAAAAAATGGGCAGCAGGCCAGCATGGATATATAATTGTTGAGGGAATTGATTGGGGGTGAGGGAACAGGGAATCTGGTCAGACCTCTTGTGTTGAATGCCAAAGCAACTCCGGAATGGTTAAAGCTCACTGGCAGAATAGCAGTTCTTTTTAATAAGGTTTGTTGRGAGAAATGTATAATGCAAAAGTTCCTTTTTGGAGACCTATACTAGTGCCTGGACGTTTTAGTTACTGACTCCACATCTCCATTTTGTCCTATGAACTTTATAAGCCCAGAAAAAAAAAAAATCCTCAAAAAAGCCAATTTCTCAGTGGCGCCTGCTATCTCTCTACGGGATAGCTTTTGTCTTGACATTTTGGATGGTTTGAAAAGCTATGTGAATTTTTGCTCCTGTTGGCTGTTTTTGCAAGTTCTGAGGGGTTGTTTTGCATAAAGAAAAACAATCCTCACCCCAAATATCTGCATATCTGCAGGAAAATTTGTCTTGAAAATATCTGCAGGTTATAGTGACAAGTCCTGAGCTCTACCCTTCTGTGAAAAGGGGCTCTGTTGCCTACTATATTCTGTTATTTAACAAAATGTAAATATTTTGACAGTTTTGTTAAAAATACAGTATGTGTATTTAAGCTTTTTTTTTTTTTCTTTTCAGATWATCCAGTCAGTGTTAATGACCATAGCGAACAATTTTGTCACCGACAAGAATTCTGGGGAGGTTATGACTGTGGGGTGGGTACAAAATCTCATGCAAACCATAAAACTCTTCTGGAATGTGGAAAAAGTATTTCTTTTTAAACCACCTGCAGCCGATTTCTGTCATTAATGCTACGCTTTCAAGAGCCTGCTGGAATAAAAACAAGTTAGGGCAACCTGGGGTGGGGAGGGGGGAGAGGAGGCAATGTTTTAAGTTGTTAAATGACTTGTGAATGCTTCAGAACAATGGGTTTCCTAATATAGTCAGTGCTGCGACTGAACTCTGTTGGACTGCATGATGCTCCATTTTTGTTGCTTCCTTGTTTGGCCTTGTGCTTTTCTTCTGTCCGTGACACTGTTATTTCTATTTCAAGGGTAGAAAAACTCTAGCCTGTGAATTAAAATATCCTGTGTTTGTATGCACTCAGTGAGTGGACAGCATCATAATTCAGGACTTGGACTTCACATGTTTAGTGGATGAAGTTTCACTACTGGCATCAAATTTAAATATTGCTGTTAGTGAAATTTAGCGTGCTTTTTTTGACCCGTTGAGGGAGGTATGCTTTCAAAAAAAGTCTCGTATAGGCAGTGTGGAGTATGATTAGTAAATGGAGGCGAGAACTGAGCTGTCCTGGAAGAGATAAGGGAAAGGTTAGCAGGGGAAGATGACTGTTTGGAGATATGTTTTGATTTTGAGCAGGGTTTTTTTTTGGGGGGGGGGGGGAGAGAGGTGGTTTCAGTTCAGAAGTGAAGCTTAGTGTACAAAGTGTATGCGTGAAGATAGTTTAAAAGGGGGCTTGTGTGAGTGCGCAGACCTCTGTTATACTGTGCTTGGTCTCTTCATGGTTGACTGAAGAACTGCTGCTTGATTTTGCTTGGCTTAGGCATGATGATTATTTGACTACCTTTGCTTGTTTTTCTGGACCCAGACTTCAGTTGCAGAACCCTTAGACCATGGGAATAATGGCACTGTCAACGCCTTAATGAATTGCTTCTCAAGCAGTCAGCCAGTGGCAGTCTGCACAGTTGGAGATCAAGCAAAATAATAGCTGGAGGGTACAGAATATAGGCCAAAGATGGAGGATTTTGGAGAACTGTGGCAGAGAGCATCTGCTGATGTTTTTGTCTTTTATACTTAGTTTTGTATGAACTAAGTATAGTTTGTATGAACCTTCTTTGATTTCCTGATGATTCAGTCTGTTGCCGGGCTAGTGGGAGTCTCTCCCAGTTGTGTTATTGAAATAATATTTTGTTTTCAATTTTTTAGAATCAATGCAATAAAAGAAATCACTGCAAGATGTCCTTTAGCCATGACTGAAGATCTGCTCCAAGACCTTGCTCAATACAAGACTCATAAAAATAAAAGTAAGCATATTACATGGATATGACTTTTAGATCTTTTTTTCTTTCTTGTATCATCTTGTCTTCCATTGCATTGTTATAGCTTTCAGAATTGTAATGTAGTGTTAATTTTTTTTACTGTGGGACTGAGTGATGTAACTTATAATGGTGGTCTGTCACCTTTCTCTGCCTATTTTGAATGTATATATGTAGGAGACTAAAGCAGACAAAGGTAGTTGTGGCAGGGGAAATGGCAAAACTAAAGAAAGCRACTGCCTGCTAAGGAAGATTTGACCCTAAATAACAGTCGGATCCTGTGTTGGAGAAATGAGTGGGAGCTTTGACTGCAGAAAAGTCAATGAGCAGGCTGTAAATGCTTATGATTTGAATGGGCTTTCCCTTTGCTCAAGATCCTACTTTTCTCCACTGTACTTAATTCTGACTCTTTTTTTTGGGTGGTGGTAGATGTGATGATGTCTGCGAGAACACTGATACACCTTTTCCGTTCACTGAATCCAGAGATGTTGCAGAAGAAATTCAGGGTAAGTGTTTGATGCACCCTGCATTCATCATAGACATAGGCTCACATGCTCAAAAGTGATTCTGATGCAACTAGTCTCCTTATGCCTTGGGGAATGCAATGGAATGATGCATGCATTTTAAGAAAGCCTGTATTCTCCCTGTGCCTGCTCCCTGGCTACATCTCGTTTGACATGGCTATGTCTTGTTTCAAGGCTTGTTCACTTCAAATTTATCAAACTCACTGATAGAAGGATTGTGCTACAGAAAGTTGACTATATTCATAGAATTTGTTCAACCTTTTTTGAATAACTCAAGATCACCTCTTATTTCATCAGAGAAAAGCCATCTTAAAAAAGAAAACAAAACCAAATCTGGTTTGTGGGATTGAAAATAGCAGTCTGCTTAACATGTATTTTGCTTACTTACAGGGTAAGCCTACCGAGGCCTCGTCGGAAGCCAGGATCCATGAATATGGAGAGCTGGATGCAAAAGATTATATTCCAGGAGCAGAAGTACTGGACATTGACAGTCAAGAGGAAAAGGGAGGAAACGAAGAGGAAGGTTGGCCTTCTCTCTTTATTATTTCTGTTTTACCTATTATTGTTACTAAGGTTGCAGTTGCACATAAAATGTGATGTTAGTCCATTTAGTTTGCTGCTGTAACACTCTGCGTGCCCTGGGCATGTCTGCATTTGTCCATTAAGAAAGCACTGATATTATCCTGGAGTGAGTGTGGTTCAGCCAGTCAAGTTTGATATTTGCTGTATGCTGCCTTGTATGATAGACGCAATATAAGAGCTAGAAAAGGATCGTGTTGTCTATGCGATTTATATGGGTGGCAATATTGTACAGCTTTGAAACTGCATGTGTTTGTCCCTTCCAAAAGGAAAGCTTTTGTTGCTTATTAGAAAATATGCAATTGAAAAAAAAGACTTCAATTTGTAGYTAGTTACCTTAATTCGCTTCTGGTGTAAAAGCTCCCCACAGCCCAGAACCTCTGCCTGAATTGGAAAAAAAAGTGGGGAGGGACTTGAAACTCAAGTTAGGAGAGTTTTACAAATCAAGACTGAGGYGCAATGGAGATAGTGCAATGGAGGTGTATCAGAGGAATACATGTGCCCTGACATGCTGTTTTTCTTATTCATTTAAATGCAGGGATTAGCAAAACAAGAATTTTCTTTGCCTTCATTTTTTGAGTTGATACTTGCAACACATCAGTCACTTTGAACAGTTAGGAGAAGCAACATGTGTACTGTAGAAAACAACAGTCAAACTTACCTACAAATTGCATTGCTTCCCTCCTTGGTTAGATGATGGGGGATATCATGGAATATTGCTGAACACTGTGTAATAAGGATTAGTATCTGTGAACTGTTGCATTTCAGAGACTCTCCCGAGTACTCTTAGTCATCTTGAGGATCTTGAATGTGAGTTCTGAGTTACGCTTTGCAAAACATAGGATTATTGTGCAGCCTGCCTCTGTCATCTGTTAAACAGCTGAGACGCTGACTTCTTGCAAGCTGCTTTGGGTATTTTCTGTGGTTGGCTCTGTTCAGAGTGGATGCGGTGTACATAAACGCATTTCCTGTCAAGCCTCTGACGGTCATTGTTCCGGTGTTGTTATAAGCCTGTAATAAAGAAATATATTAAGGAGACTGTGGTTGACAGTACTGACAGGATACACAAGGTGTTTTAAGCAGCCTGTTTCAGGTGTGTGTATTCTCAAAGATAGCATGCAGACATACACTGTTAGCACTATAAAAATGAGTGCTCGTAGCTGAATGTGGTGGAGGCAGGTGATGTGGGTGCACCAAGAAATGAAGGCTGAGATTTTTTTTTTCTTTTTTGTATGGTGACTGCCAGAACTATGTGCTGTGACACTCAGGACACTGCAAGCTAGACAGAAATTGGTAGCAGAGGTGGGGTTTGGAGCTGAACTTGGCAGTGAGAAAGCCTGGGAGCTCCTAGTCTTTTCCATTGTGGATGTCTTTTGGAATATACCATTCACGAATGGCCATCAAATGCATCAAGTATCATGGGGCTTTTTAATGTCTGTGTGGTTCTGAGGCTTGGGATGCTGAGATCTACAGGTGATCTGTTCGATAAGCATGTCCCTGGGCATAAATGCAGTTATCAGGTAGGTAGTGAAAGGCAGTGAGAGCCTGGGACCTAACCTTTAAATTACTTGCATCTCAGGCAGTTGAACTGAATCTGTACTAAAGGCTCTGTGTGCTTGTTCCCCCAACAGATGGATGGGAAAGCGCTAGTCTAAGTGGGGAGGAAGAGGATGAAGATGGGGAATGGATTGATGTGCACCACTCCTCAGATGAGGAGCAGCAAGAAGTAGTGAGTTTTAAGTGTCTTCTACCCCCAAAATCAATGTGACTTGCTATTAGCAGACCTGACTCTCTTGCTCTGTACCTTCACGTGGTTGCTTACAACTGTGCAGAGCTGCCCAGTGATTTTACCAGAATCAGTGAGGTGAAGTGTGTTTTTTTGCACGGGTACTGAAGGATGCATGCTGTTGAGGGGGAGGGGGAACTCTGTCCCAATGCCAAATTCCTTCAAAGCTGTAATATTTACATACTGAGTGCTTTCTTTCACTCTGAAATATTATGAGCTGATGTATGCCCTTTCTTTAATACTACATGTTGGATATAAGAATATTGAGAATGCTAACAACTGATCATAGCTTTTCCCAGCATTATTCCCCTTTTATAGGTATGTGGGAAGCAAGGGTCATGGATTATGGCACAGAAATGGTTTTGCAAAACTCTGGATGATTCTTCTTTTGTACTTTTTGCAAAAGGCAGAGAAGATCAAAAGCATGCCCCTAGAGGAACGAAAAGCCAAAGCAGCAGCGGTGAGCACAAGTAGGCTGCTAACTCAAGAAGACTTCCACAAAATACGCCTCGCCCAGCTCTCCAAAGAGCTCAATTCTGCACCAGGAAAAGCTGCAAAGAGGAAAAACATTGAAATAGATGATGAAGAGGAGAGCAGGTAGGATATGAAATATTGATCAGTACTTTCCTTTCTCTACAATCTGGTGGGGTTTTTTTGTTGTTGGTTTTTTTTGTTTTTTTTTTTTTAATTGCAGCAGGGTACAAAACTCTACTGTTGCATCAGGATACCCTGGTGGCAAACAGGCACGGGGCCTACCATGGACCCTGGCCCTAGGGATTTGTTTATACTTGAGAGAAGAAAAGAGGGAGAGGCAAGAGGGACCRATGAAAAACATGAGACTGCTCAGCTTGTTCAGGCTCATAGGCATGTTTTTTAGTAGCAGTTGCCTGTTTGTATCTTCAAGTTATTTAGATTATGTGATTAAAGGGCTTGAAAAACAGTAATGAGAGTTGTCCCAAGCATGAGGATTAGCCTGAGAGAAAGAACAAAAAGTACTTGTGTGAATGTTTATAGAAAGACAGTGGGTCAGGAGGGCATTCTGTTTCTCTTGCCAGATGGCGCTTTGTGTGATGGCCTTTTGTTGGATTTTTGTTTGTGCGTAGGGGAGAGTTGCTTTCACTCAGAGATATTGAACATCTGCATAAGAAGCCTAAATCAGACAAGGAGACCAGATTGGCAACTGCAATGGTGAGGAACTTTGCTATTTCATATCCCCTACCTTGTTACAGTTGTAAAGGGGTTGTGTTTTCCTCTGCAAAATGAGGCGGTGCCTAGACAGAAGCCTAGCTGCCATGTATGCTTTGAGATATCTTTTGTGTACTATTTTTGCTGTTGCACTTTGGCCCAACCACATAAATGGTCACAGGTGATGATGGGCATATAAACACACAGACACCTGTTTTTACCCTTGCTTAATAAATACAGCCAGCAAGGAGGAATGTGTATAATAGAGAGTGTCATATTGAATCTGGARTTGTAGGTTCTGGCATAGAACCTGTCATCTTAAGTCAATGTTAATTGTGGGGAAAGGAAAATGACCCCATGTTATTAAAATGTTTTCTATTCTAGGCTGGAAAAACAGACCGAAAAGAATTTGTGAAAAAGAAAACTAAAATGAACCCATTTGCTAGCTCTACCAACAAAGAAAAGAAAAAGCAGAAGAACTTCATGATGATGAGATACAGCCATAATGTCCGGACGAAAAATAAGCGTTCTTTCAGGGAAAAACAGGTAATATTCAATGTTGAGGACAGATTGGGCAGTCTGAGCAATAAACTTATAGTTCAGGTGAGGTACTGTCTATCCTATGCCCTAAACCTTTGGTACATAATTGGACGGCTGAGTTGCTGAAAGGCACTGTGGGCTAGTTTGCTTCTCTTGAATCCTGCCCAGATGAAGTGTATCAGAGTTTGTGCAGGGGGAGAAGAAGGCTTTTGTCAGTATCTTCATAGCACGAGTTACTCTTTCATATGCATGGAGGCCCAAGCCCTGGTGCAAAGTCATGCCTAGGTTAGGAAGGCAATGATAACGTGGTTTGATTTCCTCTATATAAGCAAGAGCAGATCATAGGAGAACCTTGGTGATGATTGTGTGATGAAAGAAATGTTTCCCCGACATGTTAGGGTTGTCTTTCAGGAACGGCCATTAGTTTGTGTGTGTGTTTCTTGAACTCTTCGTATTCTTTCTTTGCCCTTCTCGTATTACTGTCATATTATGGGCTCAGTTGTCCTGGCCTAAGGTCATCCAACAGTTTGTCAGAAATAGACTTAGGGCACAGATCTAAGTACTTTTTTTTTTTTTTTTTTTCTTCTTAGACCTATTTGGAACTGTTTAGAAAATCACTTTTTTGGTTTAGCCTGCCACYATTCTTCTACAATACGCTGATCTCGGCAGTGAAATTGCCAACTGATGCAGGTTTCAAAACAGGCCTGGCAAAAGGATTTACAGGTTAAACATACCTCTGTTCTGTAGTCTAGTTACTGCATGGTTCCACAGGCAGCTGTGGTAGCACAGCTGAGGAGATGCCTAAGAGGGCAAGGCAAGAACTTTGGGGATGACTTTGTTCCTGAAGGCTTTGGGCTGGGGACCCATACGGTGCCCTCAGGGACCTGCAGTTGAAGCTGGTGAGCACAGAGTGCAGACGGCCCCACTCACACCCTTAACACAGCTCAGCTGGGGATGATGCCTAAACTGAGGCAGCTGTTGCTAGAGCAGAGGCCTAGGCATATCGTCTTGCCCTGCTGCGTTTCACCTTGTCAGGGTATATCTSTGTTAACAACAAAAGTCTGCCTTAAGATCCTTTTATCTAACCTGGCAGATGGCCAGGGTAGAGTGTTAAAGGGCGTTATGAAATTGAATGCTCTTGAACATGTTCCAGGAAAAACTTATAGGATAATCAGTTATGCAGGCTTCTTGGTTTTGTGCGTGTTTTTAATTTTTGTGTTTTCTTGCCAGATTGTGTCTTTTGCTAGAGCACATTTAGTTTCTTCTTTTACAAACCCTCCTTTGTCTTTCTCAGTTGTTTGCAGGATCATATCAATAGGATAATGTATATTTGTTTGCCATTTGCTGCCCTAAGGGCAGCAAGAATGAAAAAAAAAAAAAACTGTATAGAACTCAACAGAGAGTATGTCTTAGGTGTTTCTTGTTGCATGGAAAGACTTGGCCTAATATCTTGAGCAGTCTTTTCTTTGCTGCTTTTTATTCTCCCTCTCCCCAAGTAACACTGACTGCATTAACCCAGGTCTCAAAACACCTGCAAAATGTAGCAAACGAACAATCCAGCTACTCTTAGGAAACTGCTTCCAGTGTTCATTGTTTTATTGAGATTTTGGGTGCATTTTGAGCCAGAGAGGTTTGGAGGAGCCAGCCAGTAGCTGCTGGGATTCAGTGCAGTTTGGGTTTTTTTTAAGGTTGTTTGTTTTATCTGTCATATCAAAACAACCTCCATTGTGGTGCCATTAATCACTGTTTCCCAGATTGTAGACAAAAATTCTTTAAATTAAGCTCAGTGTTACTAAAAAGTCATCTTGAATTGTTTCGGTCCTTATTTTCGATGAATGTTTTGAGTTTAAACATGACAGATAAACGTCCAAAGAAGAATTTTTTGATAATCCCTCTTTTTAATTAAAGTTAAAATTGCTTAGGCTGCCTTTCACCTAGGCCACAGCATCCATCTTGTTGACCATAATTTGGAAATGCTTCTTAAGAGTGGGTTGGAATACTGCAGTTGTCTGATACTGCATTCTGTTACCCATTTTGGTGGTAGCATAAAATGGAGCGCTGTCTGTAGTCCAGAGATACATCCCCCTACCAGTCTGCCTGAACTACACAGTAAAGTCTCTTTCAAGTGACATAGCACTTGTAAAAAGTATAACATCCCTTCCTTCCCTAGTTTAAAAGAAGCTCTGTAATACTCTTTCAAAAGATGCCTCTTAATCCTACTTAGCTCTCTCAGCTCAACTGATGTGTTTAGGGTTTTTTTTCTGATCCCTTCTAAAAGAATATAATGAGTCAGGAGAAGAACAGTTTGTTATTGTATTCTTTTTAATTATATAGGATCTGCCAAATGCCATACTGATGCATACTGCCCTCTTTTTTGAGGCCCAACTTTTTCCGTAATTGTACTACCAAGTTCAGCTAAGCAACCACACCATGTCTGCCACTGTAGTCTTCAGCATTTGCTATTTACTGCTCCCTGTTTTATCTGAGTAGTTATTACTGCCTCTCTCTGAGGTTGAACAAAATATTTCAGGAATTTTACATCATTACACATTTACTCATTAAAATAGTGTAATTAAATTTTAGTCAAGTAAACCTTTTTGAATAAGTTTTACCCCAAGTTCTTAACTTTACAGCTAGAAATGTTGCTGTTAGCATGCTTTCTGTCGAAATTTGTGGAAATGAGATTGCAGTTGCATCCTGGTATTTTACTTCTTTTCAGCTTCTTGCACCTGATTTAGTTTGTCTACGGTTCATTCACAGCCTTGTTTGAGTTTGTCTTTTTTTTAATTAGGTACCAATAGCCATCAAATGGCAGCAGTAAAGAGCTGAGTGTGGCCGGTTCTTCTGTCCATGATCTGCAGCCTACCCTGTACTCAGGGGCGTTACAGCTACACTGTTACTGGTACCTGAGTCAGCTGGTTTTAAAGCTAGTTGATGTTCATTTTTCATCTTGGAGTCTCCTCCTAACCTGCAGTACATAAAGCCTTGGTAGATATGTCAGTATCTCAGCACAGATGATGTAAGCTGTTAGCCCAAACATGAGTTTTCTTCCAGGATGTTGGTCTACTTAATGAATATTCTATGCACAGTTTTAATTGATGTGTCAGTTTTAATTCTTGTGTGGTGATTTTGTCTACAGATATGTCTGCTGACAAAAATAGCAGTGGGATGCAGGGATGTGATTGGCATATTGAAGAGGGTTGTCAATTTGATAATGTTATAGTCTCATTTAACTTGATACTTAAAACTGAGAGTTTGAAATACCTGAATATTCCACTGTTGTTTCACGTTCCAGCTGGCTCTTCGAGATGCACTTCTGAAAAAGAGAAAACGGCTGCTGAAATAATGAAAGGTAAAGGAGAGGAATATTGCGTATGCAGGACAGACCGAAGAGGCCTTAATCCTTACAAGATTTTGATTCTGAAAGCTTTCTAAGAAACAAGGCAGTTATCTTTTATTGAATGTAAATTATTTCCAGCTAACTGTTTTTGTATGTGTAAGTATTAATTAAAATATACAACCTTTATTGTAAAAATATTTTACTTGAAGCAGTTGATGGTAACTGGAAGGAAATTTTATCTTCTGGATCAGTCCAGAAAAAGTAAGTGTGTGTGTGAGTGTGTGTGTAATGTCTATGCCCATCTTATGGCTGTGATTTCACAGACTTAAAAAAGAAGCCATTTTCTAAGTGGTCATTTTTACCTGTTGAATAATAATAATAATAATAAAAGAATTATTGTAGCGCAGGTAAATTCAAACAGTTGATGGGAAGAACCATTTTACTATAATGTATGAGAAAACAAGAATAAAATTAGTATATGGAGAGGTTTTCATTTTTCCATTTAAATAGAAAGGTATTTCTGCAAGCAGAAAACTAAGGAATCTTGTTTTTCTATATTTGTGCATCTTGTGATGTGACTTGCTGGTGTTTTTGTTTTTTGTTTGCTTTTTTTAGCCTGCTTGAGAATAACAGGGATCTGTAATGTGGATTCTCTAGCTTATACTAAAGGTTGAACTCCTGCTTCAGTCTTTACCTCAGCTGGGACCATGAATGGGTTTTCTTTCCCTTACCCAGCCACCTGCTTTCATGCAAACTTTCAGAAATTATGTATACTATCCTTTGTCAAATTCTATTAGAAACTGATTTCCTTGCGGGGGAGAAACGGATGTCATTGCACAGCATAATGGAAAAGCTTTTTTTTTTTTTTTTTTTTTTTNATCCTACACCAGAATTCACTTAGTGTAGGTATCTGCTTGTTGTGTTGAATACCAAATGAGACATGAATTCCTTTTATCTTGGAATGCCCTTTTGCTTGCAGGACCTGAACAGGGCCAGTCTGCTTTGTCAATTTTGATATGAGGATGTTTATATTTAGAAAAAGTCATTTTGATGCTTAGTATTTGTCTTGTGTTATGTTTGTTTTCACATCTTGCTTCCCAAAGCAAAAAGCTTATTAAGGCTCCAAGGGAAATAGTAGAGCACAAAACACTTAAGAAGTTCCTCCAGGCTGGTGGCTGCAATTGAAAGTTAGTGCTCCTGCTGAGGGCAAGGCAGGGATGGTTGGATGGTGGCAGTAGCCAAGGCAGCACTGTGGAGGGTATGTAGCTGAGAAGGGATGCAAAGGAGGGGGAGCTATTGGGGCATGGGCAAGGAATGGGAGGCAGGGGCTTGAAGAGAGCGCAAGTACAGGGAGCAGTTTGGGAATACAAGATACATTTGTAGGAGATGCAGCTCCATTGTTTTCTCTGTTCCCTGAACAACTGTGTCTTTTCTGTGGGTGTGTTGAAAATGAAATACTTAAGAATTTAAAGAGAGGAGGCCTCCTCCCCCCCCCTTTTGAGTTCAGAAGCAAGGGGCCTTCTGCTCTTCTCCCTTCTGCCCGTGGTTCAGAGCGCCGCTGGGGGACAGGCATGCTGAAAGCCGTGCCCCTTTCCTCTCCGGTTGGTGGCCATCTCCTCTCCCCCAGTTTCAGAGTGACAGACAGATTTTTCTAAGGTATGTGACAAGGTGTGGGGCAAATGAAAGGGACTGACCCTTACTCTAAACCCACCCTGCTGTGTTGTTGTTTTTTTTTCCATTACCCTCTATGATTTCCTACCTCCAGCCACAACTCGACGGCCATGCACGGGAAGGGAGCTGGTATCTGTGGGGGGGTGGCAGAGGCTGCCCAGGGGGACTGATGAGAGAGGGGCAGCTGATGCCAGGGTGCGGTGTGTGTGTATGTGTGTGGCGGGGGGGAGATGGCGGCTGTCCGGGAGCTGGGGCGGGGGTGAAGCACCGGCGCGGCGGCCCGGAGCCCGGCGAAGTACCGTCCTCTCTGTGGAGAGGCGTGAGAGCGGCCGTTAGGGGCCCTCGAGGTGGGCGCGCGCGGCCGTTGGGATCCCCAGGGCGGGCGGGCGCGCGCGCGCGCGAGGGCGGCCGTTACAGCCCGCGGCGCCCCTCCCCTCCCCGCCGCGCCGCGCCGCCATGTCGCGGCCCTGCCCCCTGAGCCGCCCCTCCGGGCAGGGCGCGGGAGTGGCCCCTGCCGTTACGAGCCGCCCCGCTCCGGGCAGGGCTGGGGCCGCTGTGCCGGCCGGCGGCGGTGTCGGGCGTCATGGGGCGGAGAGCGCCGTGGGGGTCTCCGCCGTGCGGGCTGCTGCTGGTGGCGCTTTGCGCGGCGGCGGCGGCGGCGGGGGGCCCCGCGGCGACGCCGCCGCTGCGGTGCAACGTGAGCCTGGACAGCCCCGCCGAGGAGCGGTGGCTGCCGGTGCTGCGGCACTTCGAGCCCGCTTTCCTGCGCGCCGCGGTCGCCCGGGTCATCGAGTGAGTGTGAGGGGGCGGCGGGGCCTGGCAGCCCTGTCTATCTTCGGGGCTGCGGGTGAAAGGATGGGTGCTGGGGCAAGTGGCTGCATGGCCCTCCGTGGGGGGCAGCAGTGGAAAGGGCAGCCCCGGGCCCCYGCCCCCCCCCCCCCACACACACACCCAGAGCTGCTGCCGGGAGCGGGACTGAGCCGGGCCCCTCTCCTCCCCCTCAGGCCTGGCAGTGGGGCTCGAATGAAGAGGGGGAGGTGATGCGCGGGTGCTGGGTTTCTCTTTATTCCTCGGAAGTTCGGTTTTATGAGTGTTGACCTAGGGAAAGCCTAGTGCTACTACATTATGTGTACACTTGGGAATCCATCAAAGGACGGACTGGAGAGATTCGTGGTAGGGGCTGGAAGTTGGTGACTTGGCCCTGCGGGCACGAAACCTGCGCTCAGCGTTGGTTTCAGAGGTTGCGCGGGCTTCCCTGGGGGTGTGCAGAAGTCGGCGGGATTTGGTGAGGGGTGGAACGCAGGGATGTCTGGTTTAGGGTGGGAGAGGGTTCTGATAAACGATTAGTGCCAAATCAGAGTAGTAGCAGATTCAACGAGCATCTAATTTCTGAGCATGAGTTGCAACCCCTTCTGTCTCCTCAGGTAATAACTAACTGCTTGAGTGTGTTTTGCAGTGAGACTGTACCGAAATGGGTCCATGAAGTTATTCGGCCGATAGCAGCAGAACTGGAGTTCTTTATGCCCCAGCCCTTTGCAGGGGAAATTCTGGGACTGTGCAAAGCGCTAGGAATAAGTCTGGGAGATGGAGTTCTGCTTAACTTTGCCTATGAGTCCACAGCGTAAGTATCTGATATTGATAGAATCTGATAGAAGTGGCTGCAGGGATTCCTTTTAGTTCATTGAAGGTGTATATTTGAAGACACGTGGTAGATTAACTGCATAGTTAATTCTGTTAGAATTTTATATATTCACCTGGAAAGTTTTTTTTCTCTCCTTAGGCAGTTTGTGTGCTGAATTCAAGAAGGCACGTTGTAGAGCAGTATTATTATTTTATTAATAATGGTAACATAACAGCCATTGTGTTTGTGTATACATCTACATATATAAAAACATAAAAGTATGAAAACTGTTTTTGCTGGTAAGGAAGGACCATCTGTTTAAACATTTTTAGTTTGTTACTCTTTTAAGATAAATCTAATGTATTCCTTTAAGTTGTTGTATTTCACCGGAAAGGAAATGGGAAAAATTAGTTGTGCCTTAAAAAAATATGTATAATATGTTAATTTATTTAGGTTGTTAATTACAGTTAAACCATTTAGCTGGGATAAACAAAGTTGCTTCCAAACCATTGTCTGGACGGACTGTCACAATGGCTGCATAATGTGATTTTTTTTTTTTTTTTTTTTTGATTTTTCACAATGCAAAATGGAGGTAGTTGTCTTTATGATAGCAAACAAAACCTTAGTGAAAAAATACTGAGTTTCATTTCCTTCTTTTGCACTAGAAGTATGTGAGGGAGGACAATAAGAAAACACTGTGTTGTCTATGACGATCATGAAAAATATTTCTCCATCTTTGTTTTAATAAAAAGTAGGTGCATGCAGACGCTTCTTGACATTTTTATTATTACTTTTCCTAATCGCTGACACTCAGTTAAGAGTAATACTGTTTCTTTACAAGGATTAATACCTGATAAGATAGTCATTTAAATGCTAGCTCTTTTAGTTTTTCAAGGAGGATGCTCACTGTTCTGAACCCTGATAAAGCTTATGCAAGTTTAAGATTATCAGCACTCACAAAGCTAAAGGAAAACCAGCAACCAGGAAAAAACTACTTGTCTTCATTTACAGCTCTGAAAGGCAATGCTTGCATCACTGGGTTGACAAACTTATCACTCCAGAGAATAAAAGTTTTGAATTACACACTCATTAAATATACTTAATAGAAAAAAACATCTATTTCAGTGAAACTGAAACTCTTAATATTCAAAAGTAATTACAGCACATTTCCTGTTTTGGAGGTAAGGTCTGGCTATTGTTGAAAAGGCTAACATGAACAATAGCTGGTGTTCTCAATGTAAGAGGATTTTATTTAAACTTTTAATCTAATTGTAATTAAAAATATAAACAGGATCCAAATTAAAATGAAACATTCTAGCAAAATGGAATTTAACAAGTTTCAGCCTGATACATTGTGAACATTTTTAGATGTCAGCTTTTCATCTTGATTTTGAAAAGGTAGGTTTTGAAATTATGAAAATTTTTCCAAGTGGAAACAGTGCTACCTACCTGGTCTGTAATATCTGACATGATGCAAACAGTAGTAGGGATTTTGACTTTCTGAGCCAGGCGGGACCTGATAAGGTAAATACTGTACAGTTTTGGATGTTAGAGTTCTCTAGGAAAGCGCTCTCATGTGAATAGCATGCATGATTTATATCATGCATAGGACATTGTAGTGTTACCTAGTTATGTAGAGCTTCAGTCAAACCGGTCTGCACCATCTTTTTTTTTTTTTTTTAATTGGAAGTGAAAGCTCTTAAGAAATTCCATCAAAAAGTACAGGAAGAGACTAGTTTCTCAGGTCAGGAAGTGCAAGTGTTAGTGCTGTAGCGTGAACTCCTATTTGTATGCTTATGTTAGTAAAATGCTTTGCAAAAAATAGGTACTCAGTTACTGCTCCTGAAAGGTTAAGCTAGTTTGACTAGACTGTAATATTGAGAAGTGTCACCTTAATTTTTCTTAAATAATTTTTTTCTGCTTTTTGTTTTGAAGGTTCTGTACCAGTATTGTTGCTCAGGATGATAAAGGAAACATTTACCATGGTCGGAACCTGGATTATGATTTTGTAGATATATTAAGCAAGATTACAATTGATGTGCAATTTATAAAAAGTGGGCAGGTATGATCTATGGTTGACATGGCTGGGTGGTATTCTCTGGAAGAATGGTGTATGGTTGTCCCACTGTGTAGGCAACAGAATTTAGTGTAAAAATACCAACTTACTGAATTGTCAGAATACCGTAGTGCCTCTCTCTCTAGATGCGTGAGGTGAATGTTGGATTGTTTTACTTTCTAGACATCCAGTTAGTGATGAAAAGTAGGAACAGGTAGAACAGCATAAATAATCTAGCGTCTCAAGATCATTGTTTAGAAGGAAACACTGGAGGAAGAAAGCATCAAGACATTTAAAAACAAGAAGAAATACTAGAGAATATAGAAAAGAGATCAGTTTTGGCGGGGAGAGAGATCTCAAGGCCTTTTTCAAATGTTAATTTTCATGGCCAATGTGTGTGGTTTAGATGCTGAAAATCACCAAAAATGAAACGATTGTTAATGCAGTCCTCTTTAATGTAATTTTTCTTAATATTCATTAGTTGTTTTTGCAATGGAGAATTCATTGCTTCTTTCTTACTTGCAACATTTTGTAGCAGTTGGTTATTGTTAACAAATGAAATGTGGTGAATTTTGGTCTGTAGGGTGTTTTTATAATTTACTTTGCAAGGTTTTCTATATCTGAAAGCAAAGTATTCATGGTGACTTCTAAAATAATGTGTGAAATTCACAGAAAAAATACAGGATGCTGTTTCAGAATGTTGCTTTTGTTATTAAAAAAAAAAAAAAAAAAGTGCTCTGTTCCAGAATGCTAAAATACTGGGTATGTTTTCTGGTTTCAGATAGCATATCAAGGCACTACATTTCTTGGTTATGTAGGCTTATGGACTGGACAAAGCCCACACAAGTTCACAATCTCTGGTGATGAACGAGGTAAAATAAATGCATTTTCTGCACTCGACATTGTGTACACTATTTCAGTTGATTGTTGCCTCTTTCAACGCTGTTGCCTCATTTTCCCAGAGGGAAAATGCTGTAAGGATGCTAGGAAGGAGCTGAAACTGAGACAACTTCTCTGGCCCTCAGGGAGTAAAGGCACGTGTAGTGCCACTTTTTGGCTGCTGCGTAGAAGAGAGCTATTTGTCAGCACAGTGTCATTTGAGCTTGAAAAGTGTCAAAGAAGATGGAGAACTTTGGGGAAATCAAGAAGAAACAAATTCATGTGATCTTTTCAAGAGACACAACTAGAGAAGGCAGAGTAGGGGCGGACAGAAAAAAGATGCAGTCTTGTATAGCAAATAAACTGCTGCTTCCCGAGACACTCTGTCCCTTTCTCTATATTCCATTTTCATCTGTCCCCATAAGGCAATCTGAAAGAGACGATGGGAAGAGAAGCAAGTAGAAGACTGTGAGATCTAGGGGAAAGGCAGCAGGACCTGAGAGAATGCCTGGAGATACTGGAAAGGCAACTGAGGAAAGATTAGTGAGCAGAGGAAAGATGAGAGGTGTCACTATTGACAACTAACATTTAATGATAATAGAAGGGCTTGTTAAAGTCAGGAAGGCAGAGGAAGGATCTCTGCCATGTCCTTCAGAGCTTGAGTTTTGTAAGCCTTGATAGACATGTTCAGATCAGAGCTTGGGTCGTCATCCCTTCCCCCTCCACCCCCCTTTTTCTTTTTTAGGAAGCAGTCATTTTATGCTGTTCTTTCTTGGCTGTTTGTATGAACCAGGAACAATCTAGTCTGAGCTAGAAGCCACATCTAAAATAAATGTTTATTTACTAGTGATCTACTAGTGGTAAGCAAATTTTCTTTTTTAACTTGGACAATCTTTTTTTTTTTTCCAAAAATTTTTTAGGTGTTGTATGATCAGTATTCAATATGTATATTATACACACATTAATTTTCCCTAGGAGTAGGGATTCTAGTATGGAGCACATGTACCTCTTGATTCCTGTTTTCTTTGTTAATATTACCTTAGCACATTCCCTAGATTCTTATCACAGTTTACACACTTTTTTTTTTTTTTTTTAAGATACTGCTTCTGATGCTAGTGTGGTTATTTAATCCAAAACTGGACCGTTATGGGCTAATACTGAGAGATACTAACTGCCTTTAATTCATACTAAAGTGGAAATCAAGTCTTAAGTGTATTGAGTTTTTGTAAAAGGCTTGATTTAGAAAATCTTGCAGACCAAGATCCTCTCTCTGTGAACGGATATAACCGGGGGACAAAGGTGGTGCTGTCCAGTTCTTCCTACCGTTCCTCAGCAGTGTGCTTCAAACCTCAGTATAAGATCATGTGAGACAGCAGTGAGATGGTGTAGTCCATGCACTGACCCGTTCTGTGCACCTGACCCTGAGGCAGGAATGAAGGACTGCGAAGCTTTGTGTGAAATGGGCTCCTCTTGACCATCACAAACCGACATGCTGACTTCCAACCATCTGCCTTGAGCTTTGTTACTTTTTAATTATAGACAAGAGCAATTCATTCAATGTATGTGGCACTTTGTAAATGAATTGATGCTGACTGCTTGCTTTTTTATGTATCACTGTACAACTGAGATAAAATTGAGGGAAGTGAAAGTATGATTTATTGCTGGGGAGAAGGATGACTTCAAATTGGGATGAAGGTCTCTTAAGTGACAGAGCATATTTTTTCTGCTGTCTTTTTCTAGTTTCTTCGGTATATGAATAATTATAAACTTGACCTTTATATTTCCTGTTTTCTTAGTTCTCCTAATTTTCTCCAGTAACACTCATTTGCTATCACTGCCTCTTTTGTGGCTATTTTAAGATTTCTGCACAATTCTTGTTGTAAAATTTCAGTAAGATAAATTATGAGGTCATTTAAGCTAATACTTGAGCTGATAGCTGTTGACTATTATATATTATATTATTATTATATAGATAGAGCTGCAGTCCTTTTGGCAGTATGCTTTATGAAGTGCTACCCCCTGTTACATTAGCCCTTGACTTTTCATTGCTCAGCATTCAGCTATGAATAAAAATTGTTTCTAAATTGAGAAGCTAGCAGATCATCTTGAGAAGCCAGCAGATCATCAACACCAAAAGGAATGCGATAGGTTTTGACTGAAGTTGCTAGCACTAGCTTGTTCTGACAGATACTGTGTATTTTCTGTTGCATGCTGAATATGCTTTCCTCTTCTGTCTACTGCAGCCCTTTTAAGCAGCTTGCTCTCTCTGCAGCTCCGTGTGGTTTCTTACAACTAAAATTGCTAAAGCTGGTGGTGAAATCAGTATAGGCATCTGCCTGGAAATTGAGATTCCTGAAGTACTGAGAGTTGCCTTGAAAGAGATCTCTGACTTCATAGCATATTTTCTGATAGAAAGCTTTCAGATTGGTGGAGTTTGTTGCTCTAGCTCTCTTGAATCTAGCACTATATACAACCTGTTCTGTCTTCTTTATTTTCTATCTTATCAGCTCCTGATCATCTTACTGTACCATCTTATGGTACAGGTCACAGAAATGAAACTTTCAGAATAGACTGAAAAGCTAAGATCCCGATCTCTTACGTCATTACAGATCCTGAGTTATGTTCTAAGAAGCAAGGGTGTTAACCCAGCTGCCCCTGCTGAATTTCAATTGGGATTATGTAGTCTGTTTTTATTTCACCTGTAGTTTCAGGTAGATGTTGTGCTCATCAGCTCCCTTCCTGAAATGCTGCCATTTCGTGTTGATATGTAGCTGCCCTGTTTCGCAGAGGATTTAGCTTTCTGTGGTACTTCAATCACATATCCGTACCTAATGACTTACAAAACTGCAAAATTGTACAGCTGAGCATTTGAAAGATGTATTTTTTAAAGTGAAGGCCTTTCAGGTATGTTAGCCTGGTTATGCAGCACGTGCTGCAGGTTTTATATATAGCTATCAGTGAAGTAATGTAATAACAGAAAAGGAGCATTATCAGCATTCAGTGTTCTGAACAGTGTTGATAAAGCCAAGATGGCGCAAGAGGCTCCTACTGCTTTGAAGTGGCATGTGCTTTGCCAGTTTGGTATAAGCTGCATAACTTTAATGATATGATGATAATGGTATAGTGAGAGAATTTATTGCACTGCTCTTCTGTAACACGGTGGAGGTAAAGAGTGCGGAGCTAGGCCTGTAAAAGAAAGGAAGACAGAAAGATGTATTTCACAGAGTGTAAGTAACATGCATTTTAATAATTTTTTTTTTTCCCCAGACGGTGGTAGATGGTGGGAAAATGCAATAGCTGCTTTTCTGAATCGAAATTACCCAGTCAGCTGGCTTGTCCGAGACGTAAGTGCACAATGTTCTCAGGTTTCACAGTCATGTTATTTGAACTTAAGATCTCTAACAAGTCTGGTGTTCTAACTGCTATTTCCACAGAAATTTAATAGATTCATAAAAAAATGTATTTTATAAGGAGGTTAGGTCTTGTTCCTAAGTTGTCTGCGATATGTATGACAGAGGCAATTCTTGTCCTTTGGGGGGCTAACTCTTCTAACGCTGACAACAGTGCCAGAAATCTTTGAGAGCTATGCAAAAGCTTCCATCCCAGGGAGTATTTCAGTTAGCGGGGAGGGATACAATAATAAGGGATACAGTTGGGCAGTTGTTCTCTTAGGTGATGACCCAGTAGTTATTTTAAACTACGTTTCATATGTTATCAGTGAACTCTGTATTCCCAATATATTGAGAGGTACTACTTAGATGGTGTTTTGTATAACACGTTTTATGAACAGCATGTTAGGGTATCACTAAGATAAAGCAGGTGTGCTGCTTCTTAGATTCATCAGTTAAATTAAACATGAATGATTTGGTTTGTAGGTAATCTAAACTCCCTGCAGAACTGGAATGTCTACTGGAGACCTAATTGTTCATGTTTTTGGAGTTTGAGGTGTGACTTGAGGCTGTGACTCAAAACTACTAGCTGCAGTGCTGCTGTCAGACRTAATTAATTGTTCTCCAGGGTTTTCTTTGTCTTTCTTTCTGAACAATTTTGTTGGTCTGAGAACAGTAGCTTTGTTGGCCCAGATAGAACTGTCCATATATGTACATGTGTATATATATATATATATATTTGTTTTGTTTTCTTTTGTTTTCTTTGAATATTTGCTAAGCTGGGATTATTGAGTTCAGTTACTACACTTGGCGGTCAGTTATAATTTACAAAAAAGCTAGGACTGTTGTTCTGTTTAAGATGTCTCAGTACTTGCTTTTGCGCTTGAGTGTGCTGTGTGATTTTTTTGTTTCATTCTGGCCTTCTTTTTACACTAGACCCTGAGCAGAGCAGAGGACTTTCAGTCTGCTGTTCTCAGACTAGCTGGCGTTCCCATCATTGCTGAAGTATACTATATTGTAGGAGGCGTGTCACCCAAAGAAGGCATGGTCATAACAAGGAACAGAAGAGGGCCAGCAGACCTCTGGCCTCTTGATCCTTTAGGTGGAGCGTAAGTAGAAAAAAAGTGTTGTTCTCGTCTTTCCCACTCCTTTCTGAGTGATAGGCGGGGATAATGGGAATGCTTTCTTCAGAGACCCAGGCTCATCTATTACTACTGCTTACAGGACAGACTTTAATGAGACCCTCTGAAAGGAACACTAGTCTCTCCTTCCTAGAAAAAGAATGAAACCACCTTGTCAGGTTGGGGCAGTCCAGAAGGACAAGAGTGGAAAAAACGTGTATATGTGTTTGCTTTTTAGCCAAGTTCCGAAAGAAATGAGACTTAAAGGCTCCTCCTGTCTGTCTGTCAGGTATTGCACCAGTAATTTCAACACTTATAAGTTAGTTTTGACCAAATGCAATAGGAGTTTTGAAGTTTCAGAAATAATTCTTTCTGTGAATCTTTTGAAATCAGCAGCTTAACACACGAGGGAGACCCTAAATTGTTGCCCTGCTGTGAGAAATGGTACTTAATTACTCCATTCTACCGCTAAACATTTGCTTGGCAGCAGCCAGGCAGCCTGCTGGCTCTGTTTGCTCCAGACTGACCACTGCAGGCTGCATTGTACACGTACTGATAATGAGCATCTCTTTAAAGGCCTGATTTTGCATTTGTTGTAGTCGGTGGTAGTTTTGTCACTGTCACCAGCAAGAGTTGAGAGGTCCCTCCTTTTTCATTTGCCTTCAGTAGCTTATAAAGGCTGCTGTGTGTATCAACGTGAGATCCATTGGGCTTGCAAGAGATGTAGGAAAGAGGCTTTTGAGGGAGCTTTTTTTTCCCTTTGGCAGTACGGAAATACTGACTTTGGACCTTTATTAATTACCTGCTGACACATCTTTTGTGTTTGTGTATTATGGTATAGGTGGTTTCGTGTGGAGACAAACTATGACCATTGGACTACCCCTCCTCCTCTTGATGATCGAAGGTAAATTTCATTTGGAGCTGTACAGTGAGATGACATTTTTATTTTGAAAAAGAGCAGAGACTTGGATATATTCTTCTCTAAGCCAGGTGTTTAGCTTGTTGAGCAGTCAGCTAGTTCAGTTTCTGTAATGCCTCTCCAAAGGGAACAGAGGAGCTAAGGAGTAATATTCACATGTGCCAGAGGAAAGTCTGGTGTTGAAGGGAATGCAAGGTGAAAAATCACAAGTGTGTAGCATGTACCAAAAATTTCTATTTAAAGCAGAATCCATTAAAAACCATGGGATTTAGACTTCACAGTGAAAAAGTATTTGATGGCATTATTAAGAAACTCACAGAGATCATACAATCATTGGGCTGTATAGTATGCAAGAAGTTGTTGGCAGTTTCCTGGCTGTTCTGTACTCATGGTGTAGTAATATAGTAGCTTTGGTAATAAGAGACTAGATACAGTCACACAACACTCTAGATTATTTCAGACCAAAATAAGCATTCTAGTGTAAAGGCATTTTGTGAAAGATTTTCCTCAGTCATGCTTTGTAGCTTTTGAAACAGTAAAGTGTTTTTAATGATATTGCATTGTTTTCCTGCAGAACTCCAGCCATCAAAGCTCTCAATGCCACTGGGCAGCAGAATATTAATTTTGATACACTCTTTCAGGTATGTCTTTTAAATTCTACATCATGGCATGTTGACTTTGACTTAGAATTCTCTTTTGAAGCAGAAGTGCAGTTACATTTTTTGGCAGGGATTTAAAAACTGTACAAGTAAGGCATAATGAAAAAGATGTATTGCATGGCCATCTCTGGAGAGCTTGCTCTAAGCGAGCTTCATTTTGAAAAGTCTACTGATGGACACCCACAAGTCAGATTCCTTCGGTAATTCATTGTGTGACTTGGGTCAAATCCAGATTTTCAGGGGCCTGTTACTTCTGGATCTCTTCGTGTCTGGATGCCCAGACTGAGATATCTGGACACTGATTTTAAGCTCTTGTGAACTTCCTTTAATAAATAGGTGCCTGACTTTTCCGGACCGTCTGTTTTGGTTTCCCACTGAGAATTCAGAAGGAGTAGATCTGAAGCAGTGCTTCTGTTTTCTGGTAAATTAAACACAATTAGTAGGAAGAACTTGTGTGAGGAGAAGGGTTAATTTGGACTGTTGGTTGAATGCTTCAAGGCATTTCAGTAATATATGTTGTGAAAGTATAAATTACTATTTTGTTTTAATGGGGGATTTGAAACATTGGTGCTAGGTTAGGGTCCTGATGTCAATACCCACAATGAACTACAGATATTTCAAAATTAAAAAACCCTGAGAATACAGTTAAATTATTTTACATTTATCAAGAGTGACGTGTAAGTCTATTCAAATATCAGAAACTACCTGAGTCCTGATGGAGATTCTTCAGTATTGCTAATCTAGAAATAGATTGTTATTTTCAAAAACACTTAAAGGCTTTTAGAAGCACAATTTAATTTATTGATTGTGTGCTTCTTTATTACATATAATAACTGTAACAATTTCAAGTGAGGTTTGATTTTTTGCAGTGCTCCATGAAGCAAGGGAATGCAGTATTTTTAGATTTTAAATCCCGTTGCATGTCAACAGTAATATCAAATGATAATTACCTCTTTGGTGGAAAAATCTGTTTCCTTTAACTAAAATATCTTTAATGATGGAAGGAAAATTGTAATGCACCAATATTTGTACAGTGAGACAATTCTGAGTATATATTAGTAAACAGAAAAAAGCTATATGGCTGAGTTTGTTGGTGCACTGATCAGAAGTAACTGTGCTGCTCATACACTAGAGTAGTTAGTGATGGGCTCAAATCCTGRAATTTAGATCAGGAATTAAAAATTTCAGTACTGCTTACATGGGGATTTAGGTTTAGCTTGCCTTCGTTATAAAGAGCAGTGAGTATGTGTAATGGTGTACAGTCTGTACAAAACATTTCTGAACTTCCCGCATAGTCGTTTCATAATGGTCTGCCAATCCAGGTTTTTTGGTGGATGTGTCAGATAAGCCTGCTAAAAATCACTGGAATAACCCAAATTTCCATAGATATGCATAGGAGAAAATAATATGACATCAGAATCAGAGGTATCCAGAACTTGTTCTTATGTGGGATCCAAGTTCTTAAATTTTCTCTGTGTGGATTTCCCTATGTGGCATTCGGACGGAAAGATTTTATTGAAGGAACTCCTATAACTAGCCTGATTATAGCAGTGTAATACCAGGGGCTGATCCAAAGCATATGGAAATCAACCAGAAGAGCACTGATACTTAATGGAATTTTTATCAGGTATAGTGTGTGGCCTGCAGTTTTGTACAGTTAGGGGCATGGACTACATGAACTTTGTGTAGAAATAAGCTTTATTCCTTCCAGGGGTCTGTGAATGACTGTCCTTAGCCACCAGGCTTTGGTAGTGTGACTATTCTGTGACTGCTAAAAGGAGAACCTGAAAGGGCAGGAGGTGAATCCATGACCATCATTTTTGTGCAGTTCAAGCACAGTTACAAATATTACAGCAGGCAAAGAAAGTGTTAGAGAAGAGTGGTACTTTCCAATTAGTTTTGAGAACTTAGGTCTTGTGTGTTTCAGAGTTTTTATTTAAAATATTTTTGTGATACAGTCTGATGTTAAAATGGCAAGAGTAATCCTTGATTCTGCATTATTCATTTTCATAACTTAATCATACTGCTGTTTCTAAACAGCCTTTTAATTCCCTTTTCATTTACCAAAATGACAACTCTTCAAACTTTCTGTACAGGTGTTGTCAGTGAAGCCGGTCTTAAACAAGTAAGTATTAGGTTCAGTGTTGATCAGTGCCTCCTGCCATGCTTCAGGCCACTTAAAAGCCAAACAGAAACTTCCTCAAGATTTTTGTGTATTTCTTTTTGAATATCTTGTGATTTCCCAGCTTAGATTTCTGCTTGTGCACGTGGACCTGTGTCTTCACTGCCACAGAGCTCTTCCTTCTTGTTTTGTCACTCACTCTCCAGCCATGAAACTGCACCTCATTAGGTTTAGTCTGGTTACAGGAAGACTCTACCTTTTGTAGTACTGAAAAAAATGACTGCTCAGACCAGCAGCGGTACTTTCTGCAGAGTCATTTCTGCCTTCACTTCTGGAAATTTTGGATTTGTATTAACACTGAAAATGGCTTTCCCTGAAGTTTCTGACATAGCTCTGCTTCGTGTATGAAAAGGAAAAATAGTACATGGGAACATGGCTTTTAGGTACAGGATTTCTAAAACAGAATCATTTCAGTATACCATTACTGTTCTGCATTTTTACACAAATTGCGCCTCTGCAGGTTACCTTGTTTTTACTCCGGATCAGTCATTCACATTAGAGCTTGGCAATGGTGTCTTCAAAGTCAGTGCCAGGATTTCATCTCTGTTGTCTTATAAATGTGAGCAAATTTGGAAAAGGAGAAAATTATATCCACGTGACTGCAAAGATCAGCAATGCTAATATGTTAATACACTGATTAAACAGATGTAGAAACACTTTCTTTGCTGTACTAAGTGGAAAAAATCTGGTAAAAATTTGTGCCAAGAACCTTCGTTTTTATCAGTGTCTTTCTAACACTTGTGTATGTAAGCAGAACGTTTGCTTCCGCTAAAATTAGTTCTGCTCCTTTGCTGGTTTTATAAATGAATCCTCTCGTCTTTGGAATGATTTTTCACTCACTCGCTCTTCTCTTTTTCCCCTACCAGTAACACAGTGTATACCACAGTAATGAGCGCTGCATTTCCAGATAAGTACAGGACACGGATCAGAACTGTGAAGTGAAGAGGTGTAAGTAGCATGCTGGTACTCTAGCTTCTTGTATTTACATAAAAATTTCAAGTGAAGAGTCATTGAGGCACAAAGCACTGCAGTGGCACTCAAGCAACCTAGGCTGAATTCCTGACTCTCCCTTGGTTTGCTTATTGACCTTGGGCAAATAACTCTATCTCTAAAACAACAAGGGAAGGTAAGGATTGACTTTCTTTGCAAACCCTTTATTACCTCAGGAAAAGTGCTTTATCAGAGGGAAGGGGGGAGTGTGTTGTTATGACCTAAAGGTAGCGCTTCCCGATATAAAGGTTTTAGCTATTATTTTTACAAAGCTCACTGCTGTGAAACATCTCACRTGTCTTCAGGTGGTTGGCTATGACAGGGAGTCATGCCCATAGTGAACTGAACCCCAGCAGGAGAGGGCTGTGCACTTGACACCAAGAAGGATCAAGCTTGGTCTATGACAGCCGTTCACAGACCACTGACCATAAGCATCCTCTGAGGGTTTTGTTGTATAGACTTGCAGAAAATCCAAGTGCTTGAACTCCCAAGGTGCTCCACATCGTAGCTTTGATGTGTTCAGAGGAAGATACTGAGTTACGTTTACTTCTGATCCARGAAACTCTGGTTGCATGCAATTGGCAGGAGCATGAGAAGCTGCATTCCAGTTTGAACAGTTAATTTTTAAACTATTGTTGTATCTTATTGGTAGCAGTTGTATTGGACATCTGTTTATAGAGGGATTAATTYCTTTCCTTTGGAGATTCTAAGGAGTTTGCTTTCTTTCTTGACTTCATACAAACCTAYGCTCTCTTATTTATCCATCTATCTATCTATTTATTTCAACAGACAAAATGGGTGAAAAGCTGAAGGTTTCGAAGACCAGCACGTGCTTTTAAAATTACTCTTAAAAGCACTATAGTTGTTTTGCATATTAATTACGTGAGCCATTCAGGTAATAATGACTTGTTAGTTCTTTGAAGTGTTACCAGATGATATTGTTAATGAACAGTAGTGGAAGTTGGATTTTATTTTAACTACATTGATGTTCTAGCAGGTATTTATGGCTAAAAAGTATTTTTACTGTTTCTGGAAATAGTTATTGTGCAATTTGAATGTACTGATGTAATTACTAATAAATAAAAAGTTTGTATTTTCGCTTGGCCTGTAGGTCTGAATATAATTAAATAAAGATATGCAGCTGGTTGTCTGATTGATGAAGACCTGTAATGTTGCTGTTTATGTCATAGTCCTTTTCTCTGACATATGACGGGCCTGTGATCTGAGCCCAGCAGGGTCGGAGGCTCTGCCCAGAGAGAACTGGTTTGAGTGCCAGGGCAGGCTAGGGGAGCTGGCAGACCAGACAAAACTCTCCTGAACCCTGTTACAATTACACAGCGGGGTTGCTGCAGGTCCACAGACCTTTTAATCCTGTGTTGAACTGCATCAGTTTGGCCATCCTGTCCTGATGTGCTCTGTTGGACCTTCCTCAGCACAGAAATTGTTGCAGGAGTGCAAAGGAACATGGCTCCGAGCAGTGTGGACTGGAGTGCAGGCAGTGTCTCTCCCCTTCAGTTGTGGTTCTCTGGTGCATAGGCCCTTCAGCTGTTTTTACTAGGGCTGTGAAAGGTAAGAGAGAGGCATGTAGTCTCAAGGAGGTYCCTAAATAATGTTAAAATCACTTGTCTTCTAGTAGTAGATAAGGTTTTTAACCACAGTAGAAGATTTTCAGTCAGTTTAAGGAGTGGTTATTTGGTATAAGGCAAGGAAATGCAGCTAGAAGGAGTAGCTCTATATGTAGCTGTAGATTATTGTGATTTTATTCATCAGAAATCCGGAGTTGTTTATGGAGATAATACAGCCTTTTTTCCTCTAGTAGGTGAGAGAAGCCTGTGATCTGATAGTGGTGGCATTAGAAAAGGGATGGGCTTCACTTGTACATTTGAAAGTTGCTTTCAGTAGAAAGTTTACAACTAATTTCTCTAGTGCACACAGGTTTTTTGGTTGGTCTGCTTATGCTGTGCCTGCATACTGTCAATTCAGGCACTTCTTGGAAGCACAACAGAAATACAAAAGGGTTTGCGGAGTCAAGACCAGTGGATAACTTCACATAAAGCTTAAAGGTTTGATTCTTCGTTGCACAAAAATCCCACTAATGTCGGTGAGAATTTTACCTGGAGAGAATGATGCAATCGGACCATTAGATCTTCAAATGGAAAGTTTCTCCCATGACCTGGAGCACAGAGGCCCTTTGGTAATGTCTCACGTATCCAACTTGGTGGATGTTTTACTTGGAGACAAGAACTCCTCTTTCCCCCATGGTTCCAACGGAGCACCGTCTCCAGATCCGTGCAATGCTGTCTGCAGTATTTGTGCATGGGTTATGCAAACTTCTGGAGAGAGCCTTCTGGAGGTGCGGGCCCTTTATCGTCTTGCGCTGAGTCTCGCTAGGTGTCATAACCTGCTTACCTGCATCCTCTGCTTCTGCCTGGATAAACGCACTGCGAGCTTTGCCTGACCCAGTTTGCACAATGATGTTATGAGTAGTCCARTGCCAGCATTGATGCCGTTGAAAAACAGGTCTCCTGAAACACGATACAAAGGASATCACGCTACCTTAGAGACTTCTTATCGATCCTGCTTTAGTTCACAGAGCATACATGGACTCCTGATCCCAGCAGGTTTCCTTTATGCAACAGCCACCCACAAGTAGAGACAAAAGGATCCTCACTTGTGCAGTTCAGCAGAGTCTTCTTGTCCTCAGCAGTGTTAGGCTGATGAGCTTCTGGCAATGAGGTGGCCAGATTCTCTGAGGTTTATAAACTAATCAGATATATTCATTTCCATATTATTCATGAATAAACAAATAGAAGCTCTGGTCCTGTTCGTCCCATCAGCTCTTCAGAACTTGCTTAGGCCCAGCCATGAAGTAGAATACTGAAATAAGATTTTTTTTTTTTTGAATTTTAAACAAGAAAGAAAGGAAACTAGTTTCAAAGAAGTCAATTTTACTTTGATTTTTTAATTTCTAATTTTTTCAATGCAAGCCTTGCATTTCACCCATTCATAAACATTCAGACATCCTGATTCCCAACAGAACAAAGCCTATGTGTTAGCTTGAATGCTTTTTTTTGCTAACCAGGGGGATATTTAACTTTCAGGTTGTAGCAGTTTAATTACATGCTAAAAAATATAAACACTAAGCAAGTGGTAAATGATGTATCTTAGGAAATAGATGATTTAACCTGTGAAGTGAGTGTTGGGTTGCTTTTGTATAAGAATTGAACTTTGATAAAAATGAGAGTCAGCATTTTGAATAGCTTAAAACCATTTTAGCAATGCTGAATAGGTAAGGAAACATGAGATGTAACACCAATCGTTTTTAAAGGGTTTGTGCTTTTTGCAGGTTTTTGTTTTCTGCTTTTAAACAAAAGGATCATTTGTAGAAAATCGAACTGCTTGCTGGTCATCCTTCTGCTTGTGATTTCATCTGCTTTGTGGCTCCATTTTTTTAGAGAGTGGGAAGCAAAATAGCTTTTCGGCTTTCTCAAGCCCAGTCACTTCCTTGACTTAGAATTAATAAGTAGATAAATAGAACTAAGTTAAGTAACTTATCCTTGCATCCTCCTGCCTTTTGTTTCTGTACGACAGACTCCCTATCTACAAAGCCCAAAAGATTTTTCTGCCCAAAATTGGGAATGAGTGAAACCTTGAATTCTTTTTTTTCCAGAAGTTTGCATTAACAAAAGGCAACTGGAAAGTGTGTAAGAGCTGATTTGTCTTTTAAGATGAGAGAAGCCAGCGTATTGCATTTTTCATCCCTAATCCCCTTCAGTAATCCTAATCCATTTCAGATCTGTGGCCTTCCTTAAGCATCACATGGGAGGGTTCTTAAGGCTGCTCAAAGCAACTGTGCAATAAATAAATTGAAGGGTCTGCACTTGTTGCAGAACACCACACACGTCTTGCACTGCGAGTGCTGAAAGAAAAGGGAGTTTCCACTGAGTGGCCAAGGGAACAGCTTACTTGATAACTTGAGTCTCTGAGGAGGAGTTTCTGAATCGAACCAAGTAAATCACTTCAAAGATTATTGATCACTCTGAGTATTGGATGCTGCTTATATAAGCATACAAACAAACAAAAATTCTATAAAAACTTGGAGCGCTTCTATGCTGTTTATCCTTAAGTTAGACATTGGTGGCAAGGTAAGTTGTATTTTTCATTTTGTTTTCTCTGTAACAATGTTTTGCATGCAGAAGTAGTTACTAAGCACTCATAGTTTGAGGTGAAATACTTTTTTTGTATGTCAGACTATGTAAAATTATTGGGAGTTCTCTAACTGAAATTCTCTTTTTTGGCATTGCAGTAACTGTTCAGGTGCAGAGGTCAGTGCGTGTATAAAATAAAACAAGTTTCACCTTCTGTTTCCAGCTATGAGCAGCACTGAGTCGGATGTACACATGGAACATAGGCGTTTACCCTAGGAAGTAAAGGCAGGATCATCACTTCCCCTAGTGCTAGCTAGCATCTTTATTCTTGTGAGACTTTTATTGGAATTACTTTTATTCATTGGTAGCTCTTAAATGACCTGTTACCTTTTTTCTTTTAGCAAAACTTATTTCCTTCTGCCACCCATTTTTTTTCGCTGTTTTTTCCTAGTAAACTCTCATTAAGTCTGTCTTGTCCTCTCATTGTCTTCCAGATTCATCTCTTTCTTCAGTTGTCCAAATGTCTGTAACATTGTCAAGACAGTGGGGATTCTGTTGGGTACGCGAAGTGTGTCATCTTTCCTAGGAGCCCTGTTTTTTTTGGAGTTAGCTGTTTGCCATGCCAGAGCAATCTGGTGCTCCTTGCAAAGGCCTTTAGTTTCTGTGGGTGGAGCACCAAATTCTGTGCAGATCTGTACTCTGAGCAAGCTCAGTGATGTGATAGAATGTGTAGTATTTGACTCAAAATGGTTTCACTTGTTTTGGTTTTAAAGGAGTTAAAAATAGTAGTTGTGGTAAGCCAGGAAATTTCCTTAGGCTTTTTTTTTTCTTTTTGGGGTGTCTTTTTTTTCCTAAGTTGACACAAATGGATTTGTGCAAGTCTTCCCTTAATCAGTTTTATGTCTTTTTACATCCTTTAATCACTTTTATGCTTGTGTTATTGCAAAAGTGAGTATATCATCCCTTTGCCTTAGAAGTACATATAGAGTAGAGATGTTAGAAACTTCTCCTGACTTTTGGGGCTAACTGGTGAGCAGGGAAAGCGCATCTTGTGTGTGTGTGTGTGTGTGTGTGTGTGTGTGGTCTCCAACTGAAACATTAAGCTTTGTTGTTCTGTTAGTTGTCTACATCTGTGTGCCACTCTGACCTCATGCTTTCTGGTGGCATTTAAGTCCTGGCCTGATGTAAGCAGATGCAGCAGGTTTTATCACCATGCTTTACTTACGCATACGTTTGCCAGGAAATGCTCCTTTCAGCATTGCGTCCCAGGGGAAAGTCAGGAGCTGAGACTGAGATGCATATGCATGTGCTGCAACTTCCCAAAAGGTTTGGGGAAGGCCTCTCCCAGAGGACTTTTAACTGGACCAAAGAAAACGTAGGCATGTCTGCAGCTGGGGAATGATGGCCAAGAGGAAGATGAGAAAGGAGCAGGTAGCTGGCTGCTTCCCAGATGCACTGTTCTATCTCAACTGTTGTTTAGTATAACCTGTATTTGAGGCAATGCCACTGCTGAATTTTCTCAAGTCTTCCAGGCTGCATCTTTTCAGGCACCTGTTTCTTTTTCTTCTTTTCCTTGCCTACAGGTTTTAAGGTAGGGGAGAGGTGCATTTCACTGTTGGGTGGATGAGGAAGGATCAGAGGTGCTGAGCAGTTGGGCTGGCTCTATTTCTTCCTCACTCCTCCCACCCTTGAAACAGGTTTGATATTAGTGGAATCTCCAGTTTATTGCTGTGCACTGCTTTGGTCAGGCCTCTGTCCTCAGAAGAATATGAGGGTAAGGAGGTAAAATATTCTGCAGATGCAGGAATTGCTTGGGAGAGACCTGTTGACAGACCCTGAGAACAAGAGAAATAGGTAAGTGATATTGCCTGTGCTTGCTCTCTGCAGTTGCACCTATGGCACGTTAGTACTGGGCCATACCTATATCTGGGCGGCCACAACTTATGTTTAAAGTAGGGCTGTGAAAAATTAACAAACGCTTCTTTATGTTTTAGAGGGAAGAGAAATGAGGCAAAGTTTTATTTTGTGCCTCCAAAGTTGGTTTCAGAGAGATGTTGAAATTTCCAACTCAGACTCCCAAGATCACATCTTACCAAAACAGGCAGTACTCCTGAACACATCCTAGGCAAGCCAGGTACCTGACTCTGTACTAGAGCACTTGCTTAAAATTTGTTGTCCATTTTTTAGGAGTGATCTGGCAGTGTTGCAGTTCCTGAAAAAGGAGTTTTTCTCATGGTTACATTTTTAAAGGTACCTTTAAAAGTTGCTCTTCTCTTCTGAAAAGCTGAAGCATCTGGCTTTCATTGAAACCAGTAGTGCTGCTGAGGAACCTGATACTAAACACACAGCTACGCCCACAGGGCGTGTGTGTGCCTAGAGCGATAAGTTGTCCACAGTATCCATGTTTCAGATCTTTTTTTCTTGGGACTGTCTTGAGTCTGGTCCCGCGGACTGAACTCCCATTAGTATCTGGAGTACATCTTTGGTGTCAGTTCATCTGAAAGGAATCTGTTTCATGCTGTTTCAGAGTGCTCCGCCATGTATGCCAGGATGCACCAACTGGAGGTGATTGGGGATGTTTGTTTCTAAAATACACTCCTCATACAAGCTAATATTCATTCATGTCATTGCTTCTCTGGATAGCTAATACTTGTTGAAATATTCAGATTTCTCTCTTTGGAAAGATACTTTTATTTGGATATCCAAATGTGGATTTATAAGCCGACACTCAGAAATTCTTGGCTTGAAAATTCATAAGGTGTTTCCTGAAATGGGATTTGCGTTGTACAGGAGGGAACAAACAAGAACCTTAAATGCTAGGTATTCTGATTTTTGCGTGTGATTGTCCTTCTGGGTACTTACTCTGACAGCTATCCAGKTAGTACCCGCATTATTAAGCGTGAAGACCATAAACTACCAAATGTAGTAATTTGGGCATAATTCAGCAGTGGTTTCAGGCCATTTTTAGGCCTCAGTGAAATGAAATAATGGTGTTATGAATAACACCTACAGTGAATGGTACTTTGTTGGCAGCATTGCTAAGTATCATGTTACTTCATCAGATTAATGTGAAGATGCCATTGTGCAATTCAGCTTTCTGGGCAAGGTAGAGAATTTCAGCATTTCATCCTACTTAGAAACCTCTTGGGCTGAAGTGTTATTTAGCAGGGTCTGCATCCAACTGAACACTCTGGCTAGCGATGTCATTCCTGGGCAAGGTGAGCTGGGCAAGTCATTTCCTCCTGCAGCCTCTCAGTGTCTGCACCTAGGAAATAATACTGCAGTCCCCTTTGCAAAGTTTTTGAGACCCTCTGCTTTTGAAATGGTTTGCCAGGATCAGGACTGTGATGATCATTTCACCCTGTGTTTCCTATAATGAACACAGAATTTCCAGGTGAACTGGTCTTATCTGCTGACATAGATGAACTGTGATTTTAGACTTTTTTTCGTATTCTAATTTGAGGTTTGATACTGGATTTTGTAGCCCTTCAAAATCCTTTGAGATGTGGTCTCTTGCTAGCATATGACTTACCTTTTTT
Organism: Apteryx rowi; assembly: GCF_003343035.1. Classification (NCBI taxonomy): domain Eukaryota; kingdom Metazoa; phylum Chordata; class Aves; order Apterygiformes; family Apterygidae; genus Apteryx; species Apteryx rowi. Next base: position 1,581,192 of record NW_020451149.1, read on the forward strand.
ACCATAAGACTCCACAGTTACTGTGTGATACAGCCTGGGACTGCTCTGCCAGTAGTACGTGGTGCTTTGTGTTCCCTCTGTTTTTTTCCAAAGGAAACACGTCTGAGAGTGAACGAAGGAATGTGCTGGTCCATTTTTGGTTCTTCTCAAAGTGAGAGTTTTCAGAATTTGACCTATTCTTGAAACAGGATCTGTTCGCTCTGGGTAGAGCTGTCTTTGCAACAGTGAGATTGAAAGAAGTCTGGCTGTCCTGTCTTTTTATGCTGGCAAGGGTCTCAGCAACTGATTGATGGTATAATACACCCCCACGCTCAAGCAGATCTGCGAGGTGAAGAAAAGCAGTATTTATTTAACAAAGCTGATTATTTTCTTATGACAGCTAATTGTTATTTTAGACTTATCTCCACTCCAGCTGTGGAACTGCAAATAGATTTAAATACCATCTGTGTGTTCATCCCTCATAATTAGAGTTATCCTTCATAGAGGGGTATATGCTTGCATATTTGCCTGCAAATCTTGAAATGAGTGTTAAAGAAGCCACTTAATTACTTTTTTGCTTCCAGATTAGTATTGAAAAACTTGATTTTTTTTTGTGCAGTGTGTGAATGTCTCCAACATGCAGTTGTGTGGTAATTTAGCACCTTTTACTTCATCTAGTGCCTTTAACTGTGCCTGAGGAAGGGGGGAGGTGGGAAGACGGAGATGTAGTCTGTTCAGAGCCTGGCTAACAACTTATCTGCATACAGATTCTGCCCCCCCCAGTCTGACAATGTATCCCCCCCCCTTTTTTTTTTGGTCTGAATCAAGCTTATTTTAGTCTCACATTTGAAATGAAGGTCCAGGTCACCATACTGCCATGTTGCTGAGAGTTCAGGTATAGGAGCCTAAAATTAGGCATGTGAAGCATTGTGAGAATACATGAATGCATGATTTATACATCTACTGTACAACTACAGTACCTAAACATGTAATCTCTGATATTTTTATGTAACTAGCAAAGGTGCTGTAATTATTCTCATAGCTGACTTGAAATTTGGAAGAGTAAGACAGAAATTGCCCTATCAGATAGTCTAGAAGGCCACAAAGTAGGGAAAAACCTGGCAGTAGTAGATGTACTTGGGCACAAGACAGGCCATCTGCTTGCTGATCTTAGAAAGTGTTAATATGTTTCATTATAGACCCCCAGCACTGTGGGACACGTTGCAGCTGGTTTGATTCTGACTGAATGCTCTCTCCTGCATCCCTTGCATGGTTTTGGTGATACTGGTTCAGTCTGCAGCGCTCTGGGAGTATTGGCTGGAGAACATGGGATCTGGTGGTAGTTCTGTAAATGCCAATGTCAAGCACTCCCTGCAGAAGTCTGAAAATGGTGAGTGATTCTTTGAAATGTAATCTTTTCCTGTCTGCTCATGCACATCCCGTTGGAAGGCTGTGGTGGATATATTTCTTTTCTGAATGACCTGGTTTTCTTGATAGTATTGAGGCATGGTTATGTCTTCAAATATCCTATGAAGAGGAATCTCAGCTTTCATGCTGAAAATCAATACTAGGCTTGAGAAAATAACAGCTATTTAGACTAGGGCGAGATTAAAAGCAGTCAAAACCTGACCGGAAATGAAGCAGCAAAAAGCAAGTCTGTTGGAACTGWCACCAGATGAATTAATCAATTGCTAACTAATGTATGTGTGTTATTACCTCGTGTTCTGACAGTGAGATGATATCACCCTAATGCTTTTGGTGGACTTCATATTTAAAGCCTGTTTTAGGGGTGCAGGTTTGGTAAAGCAGCAGCATTAGCAAAGCCAGAAAAAAGCTGGTTCTAAAGAAGGTAAGATACTGTGGCTAAGAAAAGCTGAAAAGACAAGAAACGTGTTTGTTTTTTTTTAATATGTCAGTATAACATCCTTATCTCTGCTCAGAAGCTAGACTTGTTCATGAGTTCTCCAAGATGTGTAATGATTCATTTTTATGAAACTCTCCTTATGATAATATCAGTTCTGTGCATGTGTACTCTGGTCTGCTGCGGTACAAAGGGTGCTTATGAGTGAAACTTTACACATAAGGAAGTGTAAAAAAGTAAACAGATAACTTTGTTGTTTCCTTCAGTCAGCTGCATTGGCAGTACAGCAGTATGGTACAAACTGTTTGCAATTGCCTTGAAAGCAAAAACATTAATTATATTTAGAAATTAAGAGAGTGGGGATACTGTTATGACTCAGCATTATTCATTTGTAACTTTTGTTTGTTGAAAAACTCCACCTGTTCTTTAAATAAGTCCGAGTTTGTCTACTGCCTATAGCACCAGAGAACCAAGGACTTTCCCAGCAAGTTCAGGACTATTTTGTGACAGATACTATGCAAGAGCTTGTCCATAACAAACAAAACATAACGTAGAACTAGTTCTATGTTTGAGACTATGCATTAGGTCTGATACCTTATCAAAAATTTCTCATGGCTGTAAAATCTCTGTGAATTTCTGTGATCCTTTCAAAATCATTTAGATGTGGTGATCTGCAGATGTGGAGTTGCTCAGCAGCAGGCCAGACCCTCAGCTGGTATCAGCTGACAGAGTGAGGCAGCAGGGCTGAGCTGCCAGGGCATCAGCTGCCTCTGTGGGCTGTGGGGCCTGTAACTGTCTTGTGAAAGCTGTGGGGYGCTGACGGTGCACACGGAGGCATGGCAGAATGTATGCCTGGTGTAAGGGTTGCCATTTGCCTGCGTAGAAGTGCAACTTAATTAGTTACATCTTATTTAATTAAATCTGAATATTGGGTAGAACTTGGGCTGCTTATGTCAGGTTAAAGCATACCAAAAAATGCTCCTTAGCCTGTATTTTCTCTCATTAGATTTTAACATAGTTCAAAACAGAAGATCTTAGAATAGGCTTTCCAATTTGATTAAGCTGTTGTTAAAATCATCCTCTAGYTATCTGCCTGTATTTCTGCAGTGCCCTTCTCTGGGAATCTTACTGTGCTGGCACTTTTCCATGCAATAGACCTGGAAGGATAGTCCTGGGATGCCCTCTTTTAGGCAACTGATTTGATTATCAGTTATTTCAGAAAAAAAGGCAATATTTATTCACAACTGATTTGTGTTTTCTGAACAATATTGTTAGCATGAATAGGCATATTTTACTCAAAGTGCTGCCACTTTGGCATGCTTTCAGTGGCTTATACAATGATGTATGATTCAGATTACTGCTTGGATCCTCATAGTATGTGGATAAATCTGTTTTTCTTCCTTTTTTATTTTATTTTTTTCCTAACCTAGTACAAATGCCAGATGCAACTCACCCAGGTAAGCTGGTAAATTAGAATACCTGGCTTTTCCAGTTGCAGATTCAGTTTGTGTAAAAGTAGCATAAGAAAATAATGGCTTGCCCATCTGAAGCTTGAAATGGTGTGGATGGTGACATATGTACTCACTGCACTTGATAATGAATCTTTCATAGATTTAACATTTCAAAGGGTCTGGTTTTCATTGGTGTATGTGGAGGTAAAACTATAAACTTCCGCTTGGGATTCAGTTGAAGAACGTGGCGAGTCCTACTGAAGTAATTGGACATTATGTTGATTATTAAGGGATGCAACGTGTTTAGAAGCTGTTTCTTTTAGGGACTGATTATTACTGTGATTTTGGTTATGTCTCAGCCAAATTACTATACAAGAAGTAAGGCAGCTAGTGTTGGGTCTGTTTTACTGGTGGGTTGAGGAGGCAACGTCAGAAGTGCCAAACTGCAGAAAGAAAAATCAGCCTTTTTCATTTTTCCATGGCCCAGCAGATCAGAAAGCACACTCACGTGAGGGTACAAGGCCCAGGCCAAGGGTAACATAAGTTATTCATACTGTTCTTAAATTAAGACTAACTGAGTCTTACCTTCTTACCTACGACTTCACTGGTGCTCAGTTCCTCATCTGCAAAACAGCAGTAGCTCTTCCCTTTCCATGCTCTGCCCATTTAGAGCGTGAGCTCTTGGGAGTACCGGCTGCCTCTAACTAGATATAGGTAAAACAGCTGCAGCTCCTAGCCATGTTATGCTAACATAATTTAGAAGGATTACTAGTTTCAATGCCTAAGCCATCAGGATATCTCTTCTAGGTAAAGGTCAAGTAATGTTTCCTGCTGAAGTATGGGGGGGGGGTGGTTTATGTTACGTAATACAAGCTAATTGAACTAAAGCGATCTCTTTGTCTTCTGCGAGCACTCAGCAGCTTTCAGTGGTTTTTTTTTCCTTCTTTTTTATCAAACTTTTTCACCCCACATATCCTGTTGCTCTCCCTGCTTTGGTGGACACAGCAGTGATCTCTCACAAACCAGATGCCAGTCTCTACCAGGGCAATACAAACTTCTGCAGCAGGACTAACTCTAACTCTTTACTATGCATTTGATTTTGGGGCCAGCCTACAGTAGACAGAGCAGTTGTCCCTGCCTCAGTTGAAGATGACACAGAGAAGCATTGTCAGAAAATGTTTTAAACTTAAGGCTCTGGAGAGGTGTTCCAGAAATGAACCGGAAAGGGACACAAAACAAAAGGAAAAGAAAGCTGTCAAGTAGCAGAGCTGGCTGGCAAGGTGATCTAAAGCAACTAGGCAGTTCAAACTGGGTCAAGACCAGCTAAGGAGGATAGAAGAGTTTATAGAGGTGCATACAGTTCTGTGGCAGAATGTGAAAAAGGAAGAGGGAACCTGCATCAGTGCACTTTGCTTTAAATATGCACACATGCCATCTGAAATAATCTTCTAATGAAAACCCCCAGAACTGGGGAAACGCAGAGGGATGGTTAGGTTTTAAACAGCAGGGCAAATGACCATCATTTGGAGGGAAGAGTCTGGTGCCAGTGCTGGCTGTGGATTGAACAATGACCAGGGACCTGGGAATTCCCGGTGTTTCGTTCCTTCTGCGTCACTAAGTGGCCAAAGATCCACTTTCCTCTTTTCAGTGTGTGTGTTTATTTTGTCTTTATTTTACTCCAAGACAGTGTGATGTTAACATTTATGCCAGAACAGATCTCTTCTGAAGTTCGTCCAGAACTTTGGTAACTCAGGTCCTGTATTCATTTGGGTTAAAGGAAGTTAGACAAAGCCCATATTTTTAAGGCTCTGGAAGGGGACTCAGTGTCTGGTTTTCACCTGACTCCTTGCATGGCTTCAGTCAAATCTCTTGTTTCCTGAAGCACCAGTACATAGGCTGTAAGGTGGACATGATAATGATGAAGGTAGAGAGAAAGTGATGAAATTGTCTATTCATAATAAAGAATATGGTTGGACCTGTAGGCACTAAAAAGTTGTTGTTAAGTAACACTGGTACTGAGGAGCTGGCAGTGATGGTTAGAAGCACTTTGGAGGTCTCTGGTCTGGCAAGGTCAGTTTGCTTCTTAGAGCATGGTAAAGAGAAGTGGGTGTTCTGATCTCTTCAATATTTAGGCTTCAGAACACTTTTCCTGAAAACTTGCTCCTAAAAGAGAAAGGTCCCTCTTTAATTTTCAGGGTCAGGAAAGGGACAGGGGGGAGCCCCTCAACTGGTGCAGCAATTGCAGCTCAGCATGTTGTTTCTGTTTTTGTGTCCTAGCTTTCAAAGCAGCCATCTTGATCCAAAGGTGGTATCGGCGCTACGTTGCTCGGCTGGAAATGCGCCGACGGTGCACCTGGAGAATATTTCAATCCATTGAGTATGCCTGCGAGCAGGATCAGATCAAGGTAAGGTGCCAGAGAAAAGAGTATGTGGGAAAAACTTCCTCTCTGTGCAGTTTCAGTAGTGGCCGAGTTTAATTCCTAGCTTTGTGTCTGGAAGCAGTCTCTGTGTGCTGAAGCTAGCCAATGGCAAACTACTTTCTAAGGCAGAAGCAGGGGGCTTCTTTCTGTCTGGGAGTGCAAGGTGTAGACGTATCTTTTAGGATGCTGTGCAACTTACATAGCAAAAGAAATTGGCCTCTGATGGCCTCCATAGACTGCTGCTGTAAAGGAGCTAAGAGTCAAGACAGATCCCAGTGCCCACCATGGGTGGGAATAAAGTAATGGAGTAGTCTGGCGAGCAAAGTGATCATGTATTAGGGAAGCTGAGTAATCTCCATGTGTCGAGAATTTCACAACTTTGTTTTAAATTCAGAGAGGGTGTGGGCTATTTTTCATTTTTTTTTTTAACGAGCAGTTCTCCGCCTTTTGGAGTCTGTTCTCTGTTGCCTCTGGGGAGAGCGTTACCAGCCTGCCGTTGTTTGCCATTCTGGTAGACAGGGCCACTTCTTTGGATTCTCAAAGGGGAAGGTAGCTTCTGTGCCACTGACTCACTTGTTTCTGGGTACAGGCTGGGAATCCCCTAAGTGCTTCTGTGGGCCAAGGACTGTGTTGTAACTCAAGCCCTGTCTCCTTTTTTGCCTCTTGCTTTCCTGTCTGCTTGTGCATGATGAACCCACAAGCAATAAATCATGAAATAAAGGCACAAAGAGCATTTAATACCATAGCCCTTTTCTGAGAGTTGGAACATGAAAGGGAAGCCTACTTGGTTTGTTTTATTTTATCTCTCTCTCTGTCTCCCTCTTCTTGCAGCTTCACAACTTCTTCAGTTACCTCATGGATCACTTCACGCCAAGCAGCAGTAAAGAACGTAAGCTTCCACATGCCGTTTGTAGATATGGCACCTGCAGCGCAGAAAGTTGCACCCTGTCTTGATTCGCGGCTCTCTGCCGGCCCTTCAGGCTGGCTAAGGAGCCCAAGGGGCCCTCCCTAGGTGTTGCTAACGAACGGGGCTGTCAGGAATTCAGATAGGGAGTGAATTATCTGCAGACTGTCAGAGCCATGTGAAGGATGTGGAGCAATTCTACCTCCTTAGGAACTGGAAGGGAGAATAAAAGCTCAGTATGTTTTGTAAGAGCAATAGCAGAAATCTGCCTTTTTTCAATAATCCCCAGTAACCAGGGTTCTGCAAAGCCTGTTTCTGAAACCAGAGAATCCATCTTTAGAGAATCATGCTTGCTGATTATCTGCTTTTTTATACTGAGTCTCTCATTCATGATTGCGGTGGGAAAAATGCAGTGGGAACCAATACAGTATCTTCCTGAGTCTGCAGACAGCATTTTACGTTAGTTCTTAATGCTGTGAACTTCCTAATGAAGGTCATTCTGAAATCTGATGGAAACATATGGGTATTAACTATTTACACTGCTGACCTGAACCTGCTGAAGTGCTTGTTCCTTCGTTTCAAGCTGCCTCTCTTTTTTTCACCACCACCCAACATATTTTACAGCAAAGCTCTGTGGAACAAGGGGCGTTTTTTGTTCAGTGTCCATACAGAGCATAGCACAGCAGTGTCCTGCTCCTTGAGGCGGGCTCCAAGGTGTTACAGTAGTAAAAAAATCATATGTCTTTATACAAATTTTGTGCAACACTGGGAATGTAGAGGCAGGAGTATTAGAAATGGAGTATGACATAGGAGACAGTTCCTTGTTATGCTGTTTGCTTTTACATGTTATTGTAAATGAAATTTCACTTAACCATGACAGCCAGCTTCCATCTGGCTCTGCCCAAGTGTTGCAGAAACTACTGTAACTGCCAGCACCGCTTCACATACGGCACACTGACCTTCGGCTGAATCTAGTCCCTACAGCCTTTTGCCTGCTGCAAATGCTGCAACAGTGTCAAACTAGGAGCTAGCCTCCACTGGTGCTATTGCACGTGAGCTCTAGCCTAAGCAAACAGCTTTTCTTTAGCAAATTACTAGAATGGCGTATTGAACCAAATCAACTTTTTCTTGTCTCTTTCTCTTTTTGAAAAAAACAACAACCAACCAACCGATCTGCCATCCAGGAGATTTCATCAGTCGCATGTTCGTAAGCGGGGAAAGCTTCAAAGAAGCGGAGCTGGAAAAATACTGTGACTATGAATCCATGGAGGTGCCAGACTCCTACACTGGACCCCATCTCTCCTTCCCACTCCTTCCTGACCATGCAACCGCCTTGCTGGAAGCTTTCAAACGGAAACAAGTAAGGATCCCAAAAGTAACCACACTTCCCCCTTCTCCCTACTGGGGGACACGTTAGGAGGAGAAAGAAGAGGAGGAATATAGGGTGGGCCCCCTCCCTGCACCAAGAATGTCAAGTGGATGATTTTTAGACTGTTACCTTCAGAAGGTGATGGACTCAATGTGCTTTTCAGTGATGTATGTGAAATCTTTTGGCTACAGTCAGTGAGGGTGGCTCACTTGAAAACTTTATCTACTGGAATTTAGTACTAGAATTTGGCCTTCACTGTGTGTGTGTTGATGGCAAATTGAAAGTTGACTTCATGTTCTCTCTTTCAAATGATCTGATAGAAGTTTTGAAGAGGATATATATTTTCCCTTGCTGCAGAGGAGGGCAGGGATTTCATGAAACAAGTATTAAGTGAATATCTGCTGGGGTATGCGATAGATAATTTGTTGTTAGGTTTCCTAACAAACTAAATGGGCTGGAGTATGCACAGCTGGCTGGCTATTAAGCAAAGCAGAACAGAAATGATCTGATAGGTATTTCCCTCTGCAATGGAAGCTTTTTTTTTCTTTCTGAAAATGGGGTTCTGACAAGACTGCAAACTTCTCATAGGTCTGTACCTATGAGTACATACCTGAACCTGAATTTCACTTTAAAAGGAAAAAAAGCACAATAGTCCATGTTCAAATATCCTTTTGCCATTACTTGTTGTAATGACTCAATTTGTAAAAATGTATAGGATGGCCAAAACAGAAAAAACTCATCAAAATTATGTTTTGTTCCATGTAACTTTGAATTGTGGGGAAAAAAAAATTCTATTTTAAATGTGAAATAAAAGTCTAAAATTGTGGATTTTTTGATGATGATGTCATCAAAAAATACATTGCAATCCAGCAGGGTTAACAAGGCAGGTCCTCATACAACTGTAGCACTCTGATTCCATCTCTCAAAGTGCTGCAAAACATCTCTTCCCCAAATAAGACAAGAAACAGTTCCAAAACAAAGGTCTCTAGTGTCTTGACTAATATCAAATGCCTTCTCCTTGGCTTCGAGTGCATGTGTTTCTCTAGGACACACTGCAGCTCAGAACCTGGCTTAATGTGGAGAAGGTTAAGAAAGATCTAGAGGATTAGCTGCTTATGTTTGATATCAAGGTGGAATTTCTGCTGCTCTACGGGTGGTGTTGCCCAGAGATAGAGCTTTGACTATGCTGGGGCAGGAGGTTATGCTAGGGGTTTTGGGCCCTGTTGCTAGCTGTGCCATTGGCCAAGGCTGGGCTGCTTTGGGCAAGTCTTTTCTGTGGTGCAGTTGCCTATTATTTGTCTTGTCTTGTTTGTAAGCCTGTAGGTCAGTGCTGACTGTCACAGTGAGTGACATGTGGGCCCAGTTCTCTGTCAAAGCCTGGACTTGCAGTTGCAATACAGAGAGTTTTACTTAAAATTGGGAGAATAGTGAAAAGTTATAACAAACACTCAGGATCACTCACGTTCATTCTGCTGTTCCCACTGAGCATGCATGCTCTTGAAGCCCACTCATTTTGCCATCCAGGCTATCGTGGTGACGTCTGTGAGTCCTTGGGGCCTGTGCAGACAGAGCCATGTGGCTGCTCAGCAGTCACTAATTTCCTGCTCTAATTCCTTCGCTTTCTCCTAGTAGCAGCTTCATGCTCGCTATGTCTTAAACCTTCTGCACGAGACCAGGAAGCACCTCAAGCAGTTGCCAAACATCAGTCATGTCTCCACCTGCTACAGTGAGGAGGTCACCGTGTGTGGTGAGTCTGGGTGGGAGGGCACTGTGCGGGCTCTGGGAGGAAACGGTCAGGTGGAAGGGGTTCTGCTGAGGGGTACAAACGATGTAAAATGGTAGCGTGGGCACCGTGCTGTACTGAATGTGAAACACAAATGCAGTCCATCCTTGTGTAAAACATGCTTTATGCTGAGAGGCAGCCCAGACTAACCTGAACGTTGGAGGGAGTAAGTCTCACAGTAAGTCTCACAGTAAGTCATCCTGTCGAGCACATTTGAAGAAACAAAGTTTTTCAGCATTGTTTTCCTACTCCATTCTTTTCCTACTCCATTTAAACTTTGAGATAATATCCAAAAATATCCAATATCCCCAAAATATCCAATTAAAAAAATATCTAATTTGCCCAGAACTTTTGTGTGTAGCCAGCTTCCAGGAAAGAAACCTCTTTCCAGTATCATGTTAAATGAGGTTTTAGTTTGATTATTGACCATTTTCTATGCAAACCCTTCTCCCATTTAATGATCAAGGTCAAACAGTTTCTTGTGCCATCTTGCCCTACATTGAACAGGAGAGAGAAGAGGACTAAGCTTTTAATTAAGTCTTTTGAAGTTGATGTAGGTTTTTTGTTGTTCTTCCCAGGCTTCAGCTCAAGCCTTTACTTCATGACTTTTTCCTCTGGGTACATTGCCTCAGTGTAAGGAAACTTGGACCTTGAACTTCCCAAAGCATTTCAGTGGTCATTAATTTATAGAGCAGATACTTTATAGGAAGTTATTTTATGAGTGTCTTTTTAAGTTAAAGGTCTTTACTGCTATGTTAATTACCAGTGAGGTGGCTAAACATATTGCGACTTGTATTTTTATTCCTGTTAGGAGACTTGCATGGCCAGCTGGATGACTTGTTCCTCATATTTTATAAGGTAGGCATCGTATTTGGTGAGAGGGAGGCTGGCCTGACCTTGTGAGGTATCACATGGGTCACGCTGAGAAGTATGTTGCAGGATTGGGCACCTGAAGTTTAATTCTCCAGTTCAGTTTGACTGGTTTTAAAGTGCTTCACAAAGCTGAAGCTTATTCCCTTGCTGGCTTTTACGACGTTAGAGCCATTGTCATGTTAATGTACRTTTGAGAAGTGCCAATGGATGCTTTGTGGTAAGTGCTAATACCAGGGGCACTGGATGCCAGTTTTCCTTTATCAGTGCCTTTGCCACTGCAAGCCTACAGGGTAAAAAAACTGGTCAGGATCTATCATATAGCATAAGCTGGGGCAGGACTGAGAGGGGAGGTATATGTAGATAGGCGTTGTTGCAATCCAGAACTCCATGTGTTTGGGGCAGTACCGTGGGGAGACCTCTCTTGTAACATCCACCTGTTTCTTGCCTTCACAGAATGGCCTTCCTTCCCCTTCTAAGTCCTACGTGTTCAATGGGGACTTCGTAGATAGAGGCAAACAGTCCCTTGAGATCCTGATTGTCCTCTTTACCTTCCTCTTGGTCTATCCAAATGAGGTTCATCTGAACCGTGGGAACCATGAGGACCACATGGTCAACTTACGGTATGGGTTCAGTGCGGGACTGATTGCAGTGTCAGGGTGCCACTGCAAAATCCCGCTAAACCTCCTTTCTGTTGTTTCTTTAGCTACGGTTTCACCAAGGAAGTCATGCAGAAATACAAGGTAGGCATACACTTGCGTCTCTTCCTCCACCACGTGGGACATGGACTTTGAAGGCTTGGTGCTTCATTTTTTCCTTTCTGCCCTGTCCTCCTAGGTGCATGGAAGGAAAATCTTGAAGATGATACAGAATGTCTTCTGCTGGCTACCCTTGGCCACCCTCATTGATCAGAAAGTCCTGATTGTACACGGGGGCATCTCTGATACCACTGACCTGGACATGCTTGAGAAAATTCAAAGGCACAAAGTAGGTTTTCTTTCCTAGACACTGCAAGACACGAAAGTGCGTCTTGCCGATCTGTTTTGGGGGGGAGTATTTTTCTTCATGTCAACTTGGCTGGAGACAAGGCAAATGAAAGGAGTTCTTATTAGCCAGAGTGTGTTTGGATACAGGCTTGGAGTGGATAGCTTTGATTTAATAGTGTGTATACAGAAAGTGTAAAGGGAAGAAGCATTCCTGTCTTCTGGAAGATGTAAGGCTCGTAGCTAGGGCAGTGGTGGGTTATAGCGTGGCTAAATGGATGTGCTGGTGCTGACGGTGAAAACCACAGTAAAGACGGGACTTTGTCCCATAGCCCCTTAGCCTGGGTTCTTTCTTGGATTTCCAGAGGGATTATGACAAGTTGTTTAACTTGTCTCTGCCTCGTTTTTTCAGTTGAGAAATACTACTTCCCTTGGGATAAGAGTCTCTCTGTTCTTAGAGTCTCGCTGTTCTTAGAGCAGCTGTGGAATTTCTCTGTGTGCTCAAGTCCTCCTAAGGTTTTCTAATCAGCTAAAACTTTCTGCGTTCACTTCTGGAATGACAAGCATTAATCTCTCCCTCGTTCTGTTGCCTGGTTCCCACTGCAGACTAAATCCATGTGATCTACCTTTTGTGAAATGTCTGAGCAGCATGAAATCAATGAAGAAAAGATGATCTGTGGTCAGGAGGGATGTGGGACCCCAGTTCTAAAACAAGAATGGTACATCTGAGAGGGCTGCTCTAGTAACCTTGCACAATTAGCATTTGATGGCAGGGATGGGAATTGAGACTCATGGACCTGGCTGACTTGACAGATGCCCATGAAAGGATGTTAGAGTTGGAGTTCCAGGCTTCCAAGCTGTGTGACCAGCTCACTTTTCTCTCTTACCTCTTTCAGTTTATTTCTGTATTGAGAGGGAAGAAAAGAAAGGAGTCAAATAGAAATGTGGAAATACAGGAAATAATCGGGGAGAGCAAAGCAGATGCCTCTGCAGCAGAGCATGACGCAGCAAGTAGTCCATCCCCGCAACCCCAGCCGGCCCAGGCTCCCAGCATGACCAACAGGCTCGAGTTCTCCAAGTGGGTCCGGCAGATGGTGCAGGAGCAAATCGAGCGGTGCCGCCAGTTGGTGGACAGCGAGTCGGAGGACGAGGAGCTCACCTACTCCAGCTTTGTCTCCATGACTGACTTGAATGCGCCGTGCTGGACTCGCCAAGAGGAGTGGAAGCAGGTGAGTAGTTTAAGGGGGCCCTGGGCTTGGTGAGCTGTGGGTGCTTCCTGCAGCCTTGTTCTCTCTGCTCAGGGGATTTTGCTGCCCTGTAACATGGACTTAAGGAGCAAGTCAGCTTTGAGTGCCAATGGGATTGCTAATGGGGTTTGTACTGTTTTGTACTTCCCGCTCTGCTCTCCCGGACAGCCTGGTGTTGGTCGTTCAATGGTGAATGGTCAGGAAGGAGCTGTCCTGCGTGAGCATATGATCTCTGCTCCCTGGGGATGTTTTGTTAGATACTTGCGCTACATCTAGCTCATCCTGTGGTACAGTTCCCTAGCAACCGAAGAGCTGGGCCCATGAGTCACATAGGAGAACAAGGAAGCTGTAGCCTGTCCGAGCACCCATACGAGCCAGTGTAGGCAAAGCTGAACTGGGTTGCTCATGCTGGTGCCAGCGCAGGTTACGATGTTGGGCAGTAGGTGTTCACTCTTTCGTATCAGATCCTCCTTCCCTTGGCTACAGCAGTTGGTTTCTAGTGTGAGAGCTGTGTCTCTGTGGCCCTGATGGATTCCCTCATGCCAAGGGGAGCAGCTGTGCTTTGGGAGCGGTTCAAGGAGCCAGGTCCCCTGAGCTGTGTGCACCCAGCAGAGCAGGGCTTGACATACTGTTAACTGGGCACTGTGCTCTTGCCCATCAACCCGAGACTTCCTGCAGTGAGCACAGCTTTGGTAGCATGGCCAGGCCCTGCCTGGCGGGACCTGTGGCAGTGTGAGCTCTGGCTGTGTGTGAGACTAGTGCTAGCTCCTGTTCTGCTGGCACTTTTTTCCTACCCTCGCGAGTCAGCCTCTTCACCAGTCTTTGTACTTTCTGAGCTCAGGGCTTTGTCCCAAAACCTGCCGCTCAGGCGTCAAGTGGGGTTACAGGTTTTCTTGGTGCTCAGTAAGGTAGAGAAATATTAAACAAGACTGACTGTAGAGCCCAGTGGTTATATTGCTTACTGAGTACATGGTGTATCTGCAGTCAGCTATGTAGCTAATTAATGAGCTTGTCATTTGCTGATGAAGGAGTCATGATCATGATGGAGTTTGCATTTTTAGCCAATTCCTACAAGGAAACTGCTAGGGAGGTCAGAGCCTGGGAACTCAGTTTCCCGTTTCTGTTAGACTAGTTTGTTTGTAAACCTCTTCTGTGAGCTGTGCAAGAGCCGTTCCCTACCTCACGTTACATATGATATCCTGACGCATTGCACACCTTATCGGTGTAAAGCTGCATATTGAGGTCAGGGTTAAAGAGATTACTTTAATCCAAATAGTGGTTACTGAGTCAGCACTTCTGTTACTGGAGGCTGCTGCACGTCCTGGCCAGAGAGCAAAGCAGTTTAACGGTGAGCACACTCTTGGCCCTAGGATCTGCCAGGGGTTCTTGCTCTGGGACCTGTGTTTTGGGCTGGAGGAGGACAGGAAAGGCTCTTTGAAATCTAGAGGGAGCAAAGGGAAAGTTTGTTTCAGGCCTGATTTATGGCTACCCCCCTCCCCACAGATGCTCTGGATGTACCTGTAGCTCAAGGCCAACAGCATTGTCACCTCAGTGAGGGCTCAAGTCTGTGACAGCCCTGCACAGTGGGGTGGGAGGCATCTCTGTTTCCCTGCGGTCCACTTCTGTATTTGCTTGGTAAATGTTGATGGGTGATGGCTGCTCCTGTGCCACAGTGATGCGATACACATCTGGCAGTGGACCTTTCTGATCCTTTCAGATTTTAGACATTCTCTGGAGTGACCCCATGCCTCAGGAGGGCTGCAGAGAAAATACAGTGCGAGGTGGTGGCTGCTACTTTGGGCCTGACGTGACAAAGAAGATCCTCGAGAAGTACAGTTTGCAGTTTCTTATTCGCTCCCACGAGTGCAAGCAAGAGGGCTACGAGTTTTGTCACAGCCGGAAGGTTGGTGAGGAGGACAGCGTTAAGGATACTTGGATTTCCATTCTGCCAGGATGGGGTTTCTGTGGTGGTTCTTCTTAGCTCTGTGTTTTTCCAGTGGGGTTTTATTAAGTACGTACAAAATCCTTGAACAGCCTTATTGGGAGTTACTGAAATGTGCTCCCAGCTGAGCTCTTAGGTCAGGACACTTTGAAGCCACCCATACTACTGGGGGCATCTGTTGTGCAGGCAAGGCATGTTTCTGTGCACTGTAGCTGTGAAAAGATCTGAAGCCATTTGTGCTGTTGCCCTCACTTAAAGCAGCCGTTCCTGAAGATGAACTATAAAAGGGTGTTACTAAGCTGATGCAGCAAAGTTTTGTCTCAGAAGATTCAGAGTAGCCTCAGTGACTTCAACAGAGGTACCTCTGACTCCATCCAGTGCCAAGGAGAGTAGAAGTTTGTGGGGAGAGTATTGTGAAATAGCAGAAGCCCAGCGTGGGGCCAGATCTGCACGAGGTCAGTGCTTGCTCACAAGGAGCTCACACCTCTAAGACTTCCAGCCCAGCTGCCACCTTGCTCTTCCTTTTCAACATAAAACATGTTGCTTTCACAGTCTGTTGACTGCAGATGGGATTGATTGTATTGTTTTCACTGGTATATGTATATATGTATACAGGATGTATATATACTGACTGTAAATGCCTGTCCTTTTTTGGGGTTAGGTTCTGACCATTTTTTCAGCCTCAAACTATTATGAGATTGGCAGCAACAGGGGAGCCTATGTGAAGCTGGGGCCGGACCTGGTCCCCCATTTTGTTCAGTACCAAGCGAACAAGACAGCCCATACTCTCACCATGACCCAAAGGCAAGGCTTTCCAGCTGCTCAGCTTTTGACTGCTGACGAATTCAAGTCAAACTCCCAAAGGGAAAACTTTGGGAGCTTTGAGAAAGTTTGGCTCCAGAGCTGAACTTTCACAGCTTGATTTACTAAAGGTTGCTTCTTAGGGATATGTAATAGCCCTAAAGGAGGATTCAAGCTTTGTAAACATTTCTGAGGGAGGTTCAGGGGGTGGGGAGGGAGTGTTGCCAGATCAGAAGAGGGCTGTTTGTTAGTCTGTTGTTTTCCAGCTTCTCTTTTCAATGTAAAGTTTTCGCTTTTGATCTTTGTTGAAGTTCCTTTCCACTTCATCACTTCACAAGTTGTACAGCTATTAAAAGCCTCTGCGACTGGTATTGTAGAAGTGAAACAAATATGGCTAAACACCAACTGCGGAAGTTAGCTGGGATGCAGTGTTCCTCCCTGGGCCTGAGCTGATTGCTAGCAACTTGTACACGCAAGGGTGAGGGGTTTTACGCTGTGCCAGGGATGCCCTGCATTGACTGCGGGGAATTCTGCTCYGAGCACGCAGCGACTTGTTGCAAGCAGTGCGATTCAGCATAGCAGCGCAGGGTTGTTGTGTGAGGGTCCAGGCAATCTGGGGAAAGGCCAGAGGAATGGGAAGGTGTGGTGACTCTTGCAGTTTGTGGTGAACCCTTATGTGCTTCTCTGTCTTTCTGCATCCTCCAGAATCAGCCGAGTAGAGGAGTCAGCTTTTCGAGCCTTGCGGGAAAAGCTCTTTGCTCACACGTCAGCCCTCATCAGTGCATTCAAGGCCTATGATAAGGATGGTACAGGTAAATGTGAGCCAAGTCACACTCAAGTCAATTCCCTGATGGTACAGGGTTGGAGAGGGTAAGTTGGGTGCGTGGCTGGTTGGGAGGCTCCTCACGGAACTGTCCGCTGCTCTATCACGAGGAGGCTGTGTCAGACCTGGTCAAAGCCTTGGTCCTGTTTGCTGCTATTCAGTGTCTCTATTAGGAACCTATTAAAGCGTCAGAGTGGCATTATAATGAGGAAGGTGTCAGGAGGAAAAGCAAGAGGCAATCAGCTTATTTTTTATCAGTTTAGACTCAGTACTAGGAAAACCTTTGAACAGGATTATTGATAAAGCACTGGAGAAGGTAGCCTGGAACATGTCAATCACATCTCTCTCAGGGGAAGGGCTGCGTGGTCTCTTGAGCCCCGTCAGCCACAGCGTCTAAAACCGGTAACAAGCGGAAAGCAAGGGAGCCGATGCCCTCAGCAGTAGCTGCCTCTGTCAGAGCCTTAAGGAGGGAGCTGTGAGTTTGTAATTCCTGGGCTGCTTCTGCACCTGCCAGGAGTGCTCTGCTTGTGCAGTGACCTAGACATGCTTCTAAGATCTGTCCATGAGGGGGAAAGAGCACTCAGCTGAACTGCGTTCTTATGTGTATCCCTTCCCTCGCAGCAAAGTAGGTTGCAAAAGTCCAATTTAGCTGATACAGCAGCTGTTAAAGTAGGGGCTTTTCCAGGTTCCTCGGTCACTGAGAAACTACTAGCCCAGTTGTGAAGGCAACAATCTGCAGAGCAGGCTTGGCCTTAGGCTACAGGCTTACAATGAAAAAATCCGAAGTTAGTATCCTCTTGCTCTTCCTTGGTGTTGGGAGGTTTGCAACCCCACTGCCCTGATTTACTGTGGTGATAAAGAACTTCCTGCAGGTTGGGGGGAGCAGCAAGCGCTTGTGCCCTGCAGTGACTGCTGCAGGCTGATGTCCTCTGTACAGCTGTGTAGGGCTTSTTCCTCTGCAAAGCACTCAGGTGTGCCATGGACAAATGAAGCATGACAACCTGGGACCCTGGCTGTTGCTGCCAGCGGCCTGCTAAACTGGTATGTGTACTGTGTTTTCAGCTTTTTACTTTGATGATAGGGAGGGGTGTTAAATGAATTTGCTGTGTTGCCATCCCATCATCCTACCAGCTAAGCAGGGAGCAGAGGCCCTAGAGAGTTTTGTTTGTCCCTAAAAGGGACAGTGGTATAGCAAGTGGTGGCACTGAAAAAGCAATGTGCCAGTCGTCTTAAAGTGCTTTCAGCCTCCCGTCCCTCGGAGATCTCCAGGGGTCTCCCTTTTCCTTGCAGGAAGGATCACGCTGAGCAACTGGGCAACAGCAGTGGAATCTGTCTTGCRTCTGGGATTGCCATGGCGAATGCTGCGACCGCAGCTGGCACACAGCATGGCAGATGGCATGCTGGAGTACAAATCCTGGCTCGAGGATTTGGCTATGGAGCAGCAGAGCCAAGAGGTAAGGGGTGGTGTGCTCCCCCTTCTGTCAAAGCACGATGCAGAGCAGCTCACAAGATTCCCAGGGCATGGGACCAAGTGTGGCAGGAAAGCTTAGGAGAACAGATGGTTCCTGTATGATCCAAAAACATACTGGAATCAGTGGAAAAACTTGTGTGAATTTGAGCAGTCCAGAGGTGTTTGGACCATTATAGAAATGGATGCAGCCTGTGAAATAGAAGCCTGGATTTGGATTCAGGCTTTTAAACTGGAAAACTAGATTCCTTTCTTTGACTCGCAGCTTCCTAGTTACAGTCAGCAAAAACAAATCTGCAGTGGTTAAAAATCATAGTCCAAATCACTGTCTCCCATATTAACCAGGAAAAATGGTCTGTTTGGAACTGACAGGCTGACAATGCACTGTAATGCCGAGATGTGCAGAGGGGTCAGTCATCACAAACCTGTTCCATAATGCATGCATGATGCAAAAGTGCATTGCTGGCAAACTCATCCCTGAGCACCTCGGGTGTTAACTGTGGAATGAGTCTTGACAGCAGCAGATGCTTCTGTTTATGGGAAGGTCTGCAGTAAGTGTCCAGCGACAGCACAGAGCTCTRCGGTGGTAGGTAGGAGCTAGAGAAGGAGCGTGACCACATTCTCTTTCAGCACATCCAGTCGGGCTTGCTGGAAGTCATTTATCGAAACAGATCCAACTTGGAGACCATATTCAGGATCATAGACAGAGATCATTCAGGTAAGGGGGGGCATATGGGGGGGGTTCGGTTGACGTGTTCTGATCTRTTCTACTTCATGGCTCCCTTTATTATATACTAATGCATTTTTATGTAATGGTTTAAGGCCTGGGTCTTGCTCCTCCCTAGATCAGGGTTACTGTCTCAAGGGCTTCTGAAATGTCATTGCATGTTTCCACAAACATGAGGCATTTCAAAGGAACATGCACAGCCAGGGCAAAGAGTTGTAATTAGTTGTTCTGGAGGAATTTAATAGAAAAAAATGGAGATGAGAGCACCACGGTAATGCTGTTGGGATTTGAATGTTACCTGATAATGAGCAGTCACCCCACCAAACTACTTTGGGAAAGAAAATACGGTTGTCTTTGCCTTTCACTGTTCTCCCAAATGATGTTATGCCCTTTGCTGCTCCTCAGTTTTAAGTTGTATATTATCCAGCGCTCTCCACACTAGGAAATTTAGTTGCAGCACTTTAAAAGTAGATGATGAGTGATTTCTTTCCCTTAGGGTCCGCAACCAGTGGGGATGGGCTGAGAAGTTGAACCTGAGCAGGGGCTGCTGCTTGCACGATGAGCCAGGGGCTTGCTGGCTGGCTGGCGGTAGTGCACACGCTGGCCTTGTGCTGATGCGCCTTTCTCCCCTCCCAGGTCTCATCTCCTTTGAGGAATTTCACCAAACCTGGAAGCTGTTCAGCTCCCATATGAACATTGAACTCACGGACGACGGCATCAATGACTTAGTTCGCAGCATTGATTTCAATAAGGATGGAAACATCGACTTCAACGAGTTCCTAGAAGCCTTCCGCCTTGTGAAACAGTCGCAGGAGTGAGAAGACGGCAGCGCTCCTGTCAGCCCTCGCTGGATTGCCATGTCCAATGCCTTGACTGTCTACGAAGCCAGACGGACCGCTTCTTACCTAACTGCAGAACGTGCCTGCAGATGCGAAGCCGTGTAGGGAAAGSGAGGTCAGGTACATGTAGCACGTCTTCGTTGAAAGCGGTGATTACCCCAGTAAACAGAAGTGTTTTATTTTGAGAAGGTAACTCGTAAAATAGGTAAGCTGCACTTCACTTTTGACAATTTTTGAAAAGGAACTGTGTTTTAAGTAGGTATCTCCACTCAGAGGAAGATGCAATTTAGCCTTTCTTGTGAATGCATGTGATGATGATATTTTACAGGTCTATTCAAATTTAGTAAAATAGGAGTAAGACTGTTTCTTGTAGGCACTGTTTTGACCAGTTGGACAACTATTAGACTACGGTCTTCTCCTTAATAAACAATTTTTTCTAGATTGCTTCTGCTTGGGCTGCTCATATGCTTTCTAATTTTTCAGCACTGTTAGCAACAGTGGTATTTTATTGATAATACCTGCAACACCACTGTTGTTCTTTTGCTCCAACAAGGCTATTAAATAGGGGCAGCGGAGCAACACTTCCAAAAATAAACTATATCTCGAACATGCAAAACATTCTCTAGCTGGGGGCTCTTTTACAAAAACTGCTGGGGATTTATTTCCCCTATTGAAGAGCCACCTTAGCACCTTAACAGAGTGACTATGGTACATGTTCGAGATAGAAGTGTTTCCAATAGAGAAAATAAATAACCTAAAATAAACATCTGTCTCCTTTTTCATCCACAATTGCACCATACCTTCAAAATAACCTATCTATCTCAAACATGTACCATAGTCACTCCAGCACGGGGCTATGTCAAAAATCTTTATTTAGTATACTAATTGTGGCTCTTGAAAAAGGGAAATATTTCCCTAAGGATTCTGTAAAAGAGGCCCCTGCTAGTGCCTCTATTCCATGTTCAAGATAGTTTATTTTTGGAAGTGTTTCTAATAAATAAAACAACCCCTCCCCCCCTCCAATTCAAGTTCCACATATGCTTTTCTCAGTGGTAATGGAACCATGTTTCCAAAACTAAACTATCTATCTCAAACATGCAATACAAGCACTAGCAGGGGCCTCTTTTACAGAATCCTTAAGGATATATTTCTAATGGTCCATAATGTATGTTTTATGAATGAAAATCTTGATTTTCATTGAGGCTAATGAACAAAACATTTCACCTAGCCGCAGTATGATTCCCTCCCTTGAGTGTCATTACAAAAGAAGTCACTGAAAATAGCATACAGTAATGAGGCAAAAAAGGTTACTTGGGCTAAAAGTTGTCTCTCTTGTGCCTGCAGTAACCATCTGCTCTGCAGGACTTGGTAACAGGTAGGACCTAAGGGAAATGACTGTGCTTTTTGGGGACTTGAGCTGGCAGGCAGCACAGTGGTATCACGTTTGATGGCCTGTTATCTGCAGTTAATGGAGGAGAGCGAAGCGCGTTAACTTGTACTTGTCACCAGTTTCACTTCTATACTGACTTAGCTGAAAAAGAGCCAACACCATGCACAACTTGTGACAAAGTGAGACTGAATTTATTAGTCTCCAGAAATTCAAAAAAAAAGGCAGAAGACATCTAGACATTCTGTTGTTGTTTGAGGGGCAGGAAAGCTTTGTATAATTCCCATATGTAAAATAACAACATAGCCTTCAACTCCTTGCAGGCCCAAGGAAGGGCAGACAACGATAATGTCAGCTTCCTGCAATTTTCTCCCCAAAATAATGGTATCGTAAAGACTTATGGTAAAGTAACATACATGACTAAAATGATTTAAATTAGCTGTTTACATAATGTTATTAGTCAGTTCTTTTGACAAAAATGGCAGCAGACTAAACTTTCCACGAAACAAGTCACAATTGGAACAATTCCCTCAGCACTGCATTTTTTAGACAAYGCTCTTGTGAAAAAAAATAGAAATAATGTACAATAGTACATATAATTTTATAGTAAACCAGTATCTGAACAGATTCAGTTTTCCTTCTTTTATTAAAGCATATACAGCTTTATAAAATATAAACCTTCCAAAGGTCAAGTTCAAAAGCTTAGAAGAGGCTTTGCTAATTCTAATGATAACAGCCAATACACCATTGCTTCTAGAAGATGATACACATTTTATTTTACCTCACTGATTTCGGCCTTGGAAGGTGAACCAAGAAGTAGAGTAACACATTCTGTGTAACCCCAGCAGCCATCTGACAGGTCAACTGAAGATGCCTCCTCTGATGGGGATGCTCTCATTCAGCCCATGTTCTATTAGCTTTATATCCTCCAAGTCATCCTTGATAATGCTTATCAAGTGACTTAGGCCTTCTTGCTGCTGCTTCAGATGCTGCAGATAATAGGGTTTTTTTTTTTTTTAAAAAAAAGTTAATGATGTAGTACAACTTGACAGATTTTAAGTAATATTTCTCAAAGCTGCCATGAGTGGTGGGTGGCCTTGGCAAATTGACAAACCCCAAATAATTTATTTGTAAGAAGAAAAATCAGCACTTTCCATGCTAATAGCTTCACTGTGTAAAGTAACTGTGCAATGTTGATGTGCTGTTACTGAAAACAGCAAAAACTACTTGATCATCAAGCAATTGAAAGCCACATCGAATTCCAAATATACCTCCCAAGTTAGTGCCAGGAGTGGTTTTAATTATGTATTTTYGAAAAGTATCCTAGGCTTCTACCAGGTAGTACTTACTTGCTTGATTTCCCTTAAGAGATCTGCRTCTATGTAATAGCGCTCTTCAGCCCTCACTGCTCCAAAGTGGTTCTGCATCCTGATTTGGGACATGAGCTCATTCAGTCTGCCCTGGAAAGACAGATGAGAAGAGAAGGGCTTAAATCAAACAACTCATTCACTTCTGTCAGCAGTGCTCCAGCATCTAACACTGCCCGAGTCACCAGAGCAGGAAGTATTACTGCTCATTCCAGTTTTGGCTCACTTGTTTTTTTGGCAGACATGTGAAGAGCATGTCTTTCAAATTTATACTTAATAATTGAAGTATTTAATAATTTGTGTTAATGAAAAGAAATATTTAATAAAACTATAAATTAAAAATAATGCACATATTAATACTTCTGAAAGTCTCAAAGATGCATTATCAGTCATGCAACAAAGAGCATGACACTATAACCTAGAAACACTGCTTCAAAACCTTCCACAAGTACTATGCCGAGTTTGCAAAATTTACTTTATAATGATTTATGAGAAAAAAAAAAATAGGGTTGTTGGCAAAGTTTGGAAATTACTCACCTTGAACTGCGTAGGTGCATTAAGCTCACATTGAATTGTATCTAACTGTACACGAAGCTGCTCTTCATCTGCTTGAATGGCATAGCCGCTTTTCCTTTGGATTTCCTGCTTTATTAACACCTGCAGAAGAAGCCTCTGASGATCATTAGAGAAGACTTTGTCTGCTCTTCTCTTTCCCCACAAGCCCTTCCACATCTCTTTTTGCCGGCCTTTCTCTAGTCAAATTTGTTCCATTTTGTAGTCTGCTCCCCAAGGCGATCCCACAACTTTTGGGTAAGTGAGAGAGAAGGGTCCCAGAGGAGTGAGACATGCTGCGCCCCTCAAGCCTTTCCTGACAGATTTGCATGTGACTTAAAGCAATCGCATTAGCTGAAGTCAGAATTTTGTTTTTAACATTGGTCATGCTATGGGGCTGGGCACAAGACTGCAGAAGTCAAACTGTCAGTTCAGTGTCCCCTGCCGGTCTGCTTGCTGGCACTAGGCTGTCTATCATAAGAGTTATTTAGAATATCCACATTACCTGTAGAGTCCTATGAGAAAGCTTCATCAGTTTCCTTTTGTACTGTGCAATTTTTGCCATAGTTGTTGTCTGGTTTTTTTGCAGCTCACTGATATCTTCTGATATTATCTGCAAAGGAGACGAGTCCATTGGTAGCAGTGATGGTTTTTGATAATATGACACATTAGTCCTGATTTCACACTAGAAGTACCAAAACTCCTGGTGGTCCAGCAGCTTAGGGTCCTCCAGAGATGCTTTCAGAGAGCTTTTCACACGCCAATATTCCATGCAGCAGTGTCATCACTGCTTTTGGTTCACCTGCTGCCAGTGCTGACCTTTCACTGGACTGCTTCTGCTCTGGTTGCTAGCTATTCTCATACGTAGCAGAAGAAACTGAATTTAACTCGGATTGCCAGAAGGCATCAAACTGGGTGCCCAGCTTAGAGTCCTAGCCTTTACAGCTTAATTAATTCAACTGTTCTAAAAGTACAAGTTTGAATTAGCATATAACACCACAGTAAGCTTGGAAAAAGACAAACCAAAACCAAAAAACATTGCTCAGATTTTGCCCAGAAGATGAAAATACAGGCTAAGCATACAAAAGACACAGAACAAAAAGAGATCCTAGCTTGTAGAAAAAAGGATAGTCGGGGTGTTTCAAAGTTACAGGTGACAAGAACTGGACTGGCATCCTGTGGATATACTGTCATCCAACAGACAGATAGCCTGTCTTCTGTGATTAGCAGAGGCCTAACTGCCTCATTAAGGGCAACTATTTATTTCTTCTTCCTTTGCAGGCTAGAAAGGGAAATTTATACTGCCTCTGGGTAGCTACTAGGGCAAACAGAAAGGCTGCTTCAGAGAAGCTATCTACTCCCTTAATACATGTTTTTCCAATTCATGAAGGCTCAGGATTACGCAGATACAAACTTCTCCCTTTCCTTACAGTTTTTGACAACCACAAAGGAAATCAGCCTAAGTTATCTGTAACCACTAGAAGGTACCTCACTTTTTCAGCTGCAGGAATAATGAGAAAAAACAAAGAAAAAAAACCAAAACCCCCCACAGCTCTATGTTCATGGTTCCAGCACCAGCTCTCCACCCACAAAACGTGCAGAAGGGAGGCTTATTTAATACTGACTCCCTCATCAACAACAAACAGTCACGATAAAGATGAAAAACCTTACATCTAATCGGGTTTGATGCTGCTTGGTCATCTGATCTTGGACCTTCAATCTTCTCAGCAGTTCCTTGAAACCCACCATTGGCACAGGAATAAGCCTGCAAGAATAGAAATATTTCTTACAACACATTTTTATACAGGCATATATTTGACAATAATTGTGAATACAGTATGATCTGAAGTTACAGGTGATCTTGGCCCATTACAAATTAACATATCTCTTGGTAAGTTCTACAGTCCTCATTATTCCTAACACAACAGAAGTCAGCCCAAGTTATCTGTAGCCACTAGRGCATACAAGGCTACCTCACTTTTCCAGCTGCAGGAATAATAATAAACAAATAAATCATGATTGTGAAAAATCTATCTATCTTATGAACTAGTTCAGATAACAGAGAACATTGCAACTCCAAGACACTCAAGCAAGGCTTTTCATCCTGACTTCCCTTAAGCACCTAAATGGATAAAGGAATTAGGCAGGCATCCCTAGTTATCCTCACTACTTCAAATGAGATCTCCACTTGACAAAGTTATTCTCCAAGTGGTTTCTTACAAGTTACTTGAAGGATAATCCAGAATATTCTGTATTTCTCTTCTCTCTTTACAAGTCTTTTTTGTAATATTCAGACTATCAATCAGACTTACTTGTCAGGATCAGGATTATCAACTTTGGCTTGTTCCCAGATAATAGGATCAACACCTTAAAAAAAAAAATTTACAAGTTTACATTATGCACAGATCTGAACAGATTTCATATCTCACAGCTGTTAAGTAGGAGAAGTACTGTGAAAGACACAAAACCCATGAATTATAGTAACCTGAATTACTGTTGTACAAATTAAGGTTAAAGGTTAGCTCTTAAAGTAGTGGTCCTGGGCTGTGGCACTACATCCAGCCCAAAAGGCTGTCAAGCATGCCTACTAGTTTGAAAGAGTGAGGAAAAAACAACTAACATGATAAAAATCAGACTGTACATGCTACAGTTGGATTTTATTTATACACACTCACTCACACACTAACTTTGAGGGGAAAGATGATCAATGTACCAAACCAGTTGGCCCACCCCCCCCCCCCCCCAAAAAAAAACCAGCACTAGGCCTGCTTGTGCATTTCGTACTGCTTGATTAGCCAAACTACAAAATCAGCTTCCTTCTCAGTCATGAACCAACAAGCTGTGCTCAACTACCAACACAAAACCCCTGCGATAAGCCCCCAGTATTACAGAAGGCCAACTTCCTTACTCATAAAGCAGCAGCTTCTCCCCAACACTGCAGTAATTGGAAAACATTGCTCACCTCTGATTTTCCTGCAAAAATAGGCCCAATTCTTTTTGCAATCCAGGTATAACTACTTTTGCTGTATTTTAACATTATGGGGTCTCATCGAGCATGCTATATATAGCCTGCTGGATACTGCATGWTGCTTTCTCTGACTCATTACAGGGGGCTTACAGCAAGAATTACGTACAGTACTGTACAGAGAAAACAAGCTAACAGTTACTCTCTGAAGTGGCATGAACAGCACTGCACTACTCTGGAACAAAGCAGTATAGTTACTACCTCTGGCCATGCCATGTCTGTACACAGTCCAAACGTCCCAGAAAAAACTGGGAGGCAAATACAGGATGTGATTATTCTGATATTTAACTTCTTTTTAAATCAGACAAGCTGAAGTGATTTATGATGGCTAAATGGTACAGTCTAGTGTCATGTGGCATATTACTGATAAATTAAATTTTTGCATAATTGTCTTAATAAACTACGTTGCACTGCAGTGTTAAAGCTAGCTGCAATTTAACCATGCCATCAGTATGTCATGGTATCTTGGAAATACCTGCAGCATTACAAGGTGATTTCCAGAGGGATGAGACATGCATTGTTCCTGGAGACCCCAGAGTGCCTGACTAGAGGCCTGAGCTTGCCGCCCCGGGCTACGTACCAGCAGGAGGGTTCTGCAGGAGCTGTTTGACTTGTGCCGGGGAAAGCTCTGTTCTGGCCATGGAGAGAGTGACCCCCAGCTGCTGCAGGGACGTCTTTATGTTGGCTTGCTCAAAGTGAGCGTGGAGGGTTGTTGCCGGAACTCTCCTGGAAGTGCCATTGGGCGAGCGCTCAACAACATAAATGATGACTTCAGTCCTGAGAAAGGCAAAGGACACTGTCAGCTAGGCAAAGGCCGGCAGGTTATACAAACAAACACAATAAACAGCAAACCTAAATCTAAGTTACCACTTCTCCCAGTTGACTGTTAACTTTCTTTAGCAAACTGAGATAKGAAGTAGCAGTCAATCTAGGGTTTAACATAACATGATTAAACGAGAAAGATATGCTGTAAGTACACTACAGGTTACAGCTTCCCCCTGTTTTAACCACCATATCACATGGTGACATGTTCATCAGGTTGCATTTCAACAGCAATGAAATATCCATGCCCTGTTTTCTAACCCCCCCTTTTTTTTGCCATATTTTCCTACTTGGTGGGGGAAAATAGAACGGCTATGAAAGTCCTTTACTTCTCAATACATCAAGAATCACCTAAAAGCTTTGGTCTTTAAAGGAACATACACAAGAAAGATACTGGACTTAATGCCTTAAGAAAAAGCACCAAGAAGAAATGAAAGATAAGAAATCAAACGCAGAAAGAGTAGAGCCATCGCCATTTAGGAATACCAACCATATTACAACAACAAACACTAATGCACTGAAGCAGATTAAGGGCCAATCCTTTATAAAATACAGTGCTGGAGAAAAGGGCAAAACCATATTAAGTTCACATACTGGTCATCTGGCATCGTTCTAACACCTTCTACATTGACAGTGAGGGTCTGGTTTCCTCCCAGAATTTTGTGTAGCGATTCCACTAGCTGCTGCTGCTGACTTCGAATGTCTATTTCTTTTCTATTAAAGACCAAGACCACAAGGCCATCTTCATCCTTGTTGTTGGGCATTAAACTGTAACCCACAGCCTGCAAATCAACAAACAAAAAACAGGGATACATTACTTGGCAAAAGCGTGCCTATGCAGTGTGAAGAGGGGAGGCTAAATTAAGATAACTGGTTCTAAATAGATAGAAGTCACAACATATTCAGAGATGTGGAAACATAAAATCAATCCCACTTTAAAAAGAACACTCACTAGGCCATCAGTACAGTAGCTTCTGAAACAGTTTCATTTTACAAGAAGTTTTTAAGTGCTCATTCTTCATCTTTGATCAGGAGATGCCAATTTAGCAGAATGTTTATGGTACTTCAGAACTGATCTCAGTCAGGAACATTCTATGTATTTACACTTTTTCTAAGGTGCAAAAGGAACCGCAGAACCAAACTCCAACACAGAACAATTACTAGGGAGTTCCAGAAGCAGTTTGCAAAATTATACTTCCAGATGTCTGAATGAAAAATAGTCACTAAAATAATTTAAACAAAATGGGCCAACCATAATCCTCTATGGATTTCTGGAACTCACCCTTAGTATTTTCTTACTGTAGA
Organism: Apteryx rowi; assembly: GCF_003343035.1. Classification (NCBI taxonomy): domain Eukaryota; kingdom Metazoa; phylum Chordata; class Aves; order Apterygiformes; family Apterygidae; genus Apteryx; species Apteryx rowi. Next base: position 1,609,117 of record NW_020451149.1, read on the forward strand.
TCAAGACAGTTTACCTGACAATACAAGTTAAAACACAGACATGGAATATTTCTACTACCTAAGGCATGCATCAATCAATATTATCACAGAAACATTTGGGACAGTTTTCCTTTGATTATTAAGTATTATTGTTTTGGACAATTGCTAATAAGGTTTAACATCATCTTCCTCCTCTTCTTGATAAAGCTGTAGTAAGAGTAGGTGTTTTAATGCAACATCATAACCTAGTACAGGGACACTTTATGCTATTTGTGCTAAGTAACAATATCTTTTTCCCTTACAAAAACCCTGTCAGCTCCAACATGAACTCCACATCTCCTGCAAGACCTAAACTGATCACTCATTAGAAGCCAAAGCAGAGTGGGCAGTTTGTTTTGCCTCTGTACTGTTGCACCAACATATCACTGGTGACATGTTGGACAAAACAGGTGCTTTTCAAGGCACTGACATTGCATGTGGGTCAGTTACTGCTTTCCCTGCAAGCTCAGCTAAAGAGAGACATGAGCTGGGGACTTGCCAAAGAGCCCGTCCTCCATCAGCCCCAGGTGACGTGCCCTGAGGGTAAGCCTCACAAAAGCAGCTTTCTTCAGTTGTGCTGTCATATCACAGTGCACAACAGTAAAAGCTGGGGAAGAATTATGCACTATAACAGAGTCAAACAGAAAGCTGTCTTTTAAATAAAGTGACTTTTAAGTTACCGGTATTGCATTTGTCCCTGAATTAAGCTATCTGTTCCTTCTTAAACTCAAAAGAAACAAAACAAAAACAAAAAAAMCCCCAAACCACACACATACAAATCACCTATTTTTTTTACATGCATCCCTTTCATTTTCATCACTGTGAGAAAGGCCCGCACCAGGGACCTATACAAGAAAACTAAAGCTCATTATATTCTAAGTAGTACTACGACCATATGTATTACCCCTCTGGTATTTCTGTTAAAAACACCACACTACCAGGATTTTTTTTTTTTTTTTAAACCAAATGTAATAATTTCAAACTACAGCATGATTTTTAAAATTCATCACAGTTCTTCAAATGTTGGCCGGAATCACATACCTTAAAAGTACACTTTTCTTGGTTAAAAACTATGCATCTCAGCTGATCTCAAGCTGGAATTGTATAAAAATGGATTCCTTAACTCCTGTTGAAACCCTTTGAGTAACTTCATTCCTATTACGTGTCTGATACTGACAGATGCAATAAACCAGCTAGCTTATGATGCTTTGCACTGATACCTGGGCTACTAACTTCTACAACTGTTTTTCCTGAATGTCTGCCATTGCTGGCATATAGCTGATTTCTTTCCAATATTTCATTTTAGATGCAGGAATTCATACCAGCAGCAGTAATACTCAAGCCACAGAGACAAGAGGTACATGGTACCTCATGTCTAACTTGAAAGAAAAACTTCTCCTTTTTGTTAAAAAATAAATAAATAAAATAAAAGCCAAGAAAGCTCTAAAGCCACTTCAGGTGGCAACTTACACCTGAAAACTTGCTGTCTTGTATTATCAAAAAAATGTTCAAGATAACACCATAAGATGTAATGCAGAAGCCACCAAACATTTCTTATTCAGACACTGAGTTGCGAAGATTTTATAAAAATCTCCTGATTGATATATAAAACTAGTCTTAATTAAGCATTAACCTACACTCAGATTAGAAAGTTTGCACTTCAAAGAATAAGCTTGGAAAAGGAAGTTATTACCAGGCCTGACCTGAATTTGCTTCTAAGTCCAAAGCTTTGCAAGAGAGTCAGCAGACATGAGATTTGTGGAGGATGAAGAGCTACATATTCTTTGCTGACATGACAACCAAGATGAGGAACTGCTGACAATATCATACATGGAATGAAGTCAGCTTTAGCACTTGCAAGGATAAAGACAGAAAAAAGTGCAAAGGCTGTCTGTTTAAGATGGTATGTACAGGCCAGGTTCACAGAACGTTTTTCTAAAATTCATTTCCAGATATCTGCTCTAGCCACACACACGCTGATCTCAACACTGTCATAGAAAAGGCTGGTTTTGTCATCCACATACGCACATCTAGTGCATGTGCATCACGCATTTCTACTGCCTCAGCAATACCCAGATTTCCAGGATCGATACATCTTCAAACCTTTTATTATCATACATCAAAATTGCATACATTGCCTGGAAAATATTGTTTCAGGTTATTCTTAACAGCAAGTAAAACTAGTCTAGCTCTCCTGGCACATTTAGTCGCAGAGCTAGCAAGCAAGCTAACCGCTTCAAAATTGTTTGTAGGCAGATAAATAATACCATACCTTAAACCTGCAAAATGGGTTTTCCTGGGTGAACTCCACTGGAGCAATGTTATTGTTGAAGTATCCTTTGCCTGTTCCCCAGAAGGCCTGCAGCTGGTTCCATTTTGCCAAAAGAGCATCTCTCTCATCCCCCAAAAGCGTCGGAGCCGAGAGGGCGCTGGCTGTGTTGATGAGCTGGTTAGACTGGGCAGGTGTCTGTGTGGGCTGGCTGAACAAACTGCTCCCCAGTGCTGTGCCAGAGGGCAAAGAACAAGTGAACTCCTTTATGAATAAAGACTTGCTTGCTAACATATACCATCTCCATATGATCAATATCACTTCATATTTGGAGAAGCAAAATAAACACACAGGACAAGTAAATCAATATCAGATATTTCCTTTATAAAAGCATCTTTTTACATCCAGTCTTCATCAATAACAGTAGTTACCGAGTGCTGAATTAGAAGAAAATATTTTCTCTTTTTTTCTTTAAATGAGACATCTATGTTMACCCACTACATGATCTGCTCCCCAATATCTTAATCTGAAGGGTACATTTGTTAAAAATTCAGTGGACTCGGAGCCTGTAGCTGTTTATTATCTAACTTTAAATTAAACTAAATGCAATACCATTTTCCTCTCCTTTGTAATAACTGATGTTGGCAGTCACAGCCTCATGTAACTACTTTTTCTACCACTGCTAAACCAAAAGGGCAAATATCGTCATCAGAAACTCAAGGGTGAAGCTCAGACACTTGTTGGAGCTCTTGTTTAAGAAAAAAAGCGAGGACTGTGAAGGTAGGCATTTTAAAACTAAATTTCTAGGAAGCCTCCATCAACCAAGAGATGGACAGTAATGGGCTCCTTTCATGACACATTTCAGCTCCACCACTCAAAAGTCTGTTGCAGTCTCTCACACTTCTTAAAAACCAAAGCATAAGTAAATAGAAGCCCATACTTACTAGTCTGCTGCTGCTGGGTACCAAAGCTTCCAAAGCCTAACCCAGTTCCCAACCCAGTACCCAAGCCAGTTCCAGTTCCTGTGCCAAAACTCGTACCAAACCCAAAGCCTTTGTTCTGGGTTGCACCAAAGAGTCCTGAAAATAAAACAAGAGTTACTGAGCAAAGTACGAGAACTGTACTTGTGAACTGCAAAACATTAATTGTTATGGACTGATGCTAAAATTAATTCTAAAGCAAATATTTTCAGCTTTGTGCTCTCTTACCACTGGTTCCTGTATTGGTGGGAGCAGAAAAACTAAATGCTGACCCCGCAGTGGTGGTAGTTGTCCCAAATCCTCCAAATGCACCTAATGAACAAAGTTCACAAGTAAGATGGACAGCAGGTTGTGAGCTGCAACTGTGCGTAACATGATAGTAAACTGCACGCTTTCATGGTGGTATGAGAGGAGATGTTGACAAATGAATGTATTATGTTACAAGCATGTAGTTCACACTGATCATGGTTACCAAGTTCATTATCTGAGTAAATGGGAAAGAAAACATGAACCAGAAAGCCAATACATCTATCGTGTGCAAGAAATGCAAAAAAAAACCAACAACCCCCCCCCCCCAGTAGTTAACAACCTACTCCTTTATCTTCAGGACATGCTTTCCTTATTGACAGTCACAACTAATACTAGTGTATCCTAGTCATTCTCAGGAATACTTTTAGATAACGTTGTTGCTAGGTGTTTAACAAGTGATCTGATGTCTTGCAACTTTTTAAAACATTTTTAAATCTCAAGAGCAAAAATAGGAAGAAACTGAGTATGGTTAAGTTTGAGCCTAAGGTATACATCATTGCTGTGCCTACACAGGAATGCTGTCACACCAATGACTCCTTTCTATATGCAGGTAGGATTCTATGAGGTCTTTTTTGAGGCTTGTTTCCCAATTATCTAACAACCTCCCCATTAAACCTGGTTTTGAGGTTCAGTCAATACCAGAGGGAAACAAATTCAAAAGCTATCAGGTGGCAGAAGGAGACCCCGGTAAGCAAGGGCCTGAGCTCAATCATGCCAGAAAAGCCCCAGGAACTCACATTCCCATTTGCCCCCTTGACAGCGGTGACCCCACCATGGGGCGGCRGCATAGTGGAGCACATTACCAGCCCCAAGGGCCTCCCAGCAACAGCCCTGTGCGGGCACATGGTCTGTTGCCATAGCCAGGTGGTAGGGCCATGGCACCGGCAGCACCTCCTGTGACAGGAGCTTCCCTGGCCCTCAAAGCCATCCCCTTTCAGCTGGGCAGCATCACCTCAATAAGCCCCCATCAGTGGGGAAGGGGAAGCTCCAGCACCACCTCTGTGCAGCCCCTCGGCTACAGCGGTGCCAACACCATCTGGCCCAAACCACAGGATACAAGATAGTTGCTTAGATGACTGGAGTGCTGAAGGCTGAGATGGGTGATTGAAGGGGGAAAACACTGGCATAAGCTCACACACTTAGTAGGTGCCCTTATCCACAGGATTCATCTCAGACAAGAAGCTGCAGTGCGCACTGTTACTCTGTTCTTTACAAGAGGCAGCAGCAGGCCCCCTTCCATCTCCAGGGGGCATGGAGACATGGCGTTTTCCTCAGGTGATGCCCGCTCAGGCAGCCTGTGCTGTGGTTCTCCTCCCCCGGGAATCCCACCAGGCTACCTCTGCCAGCCCAGCTGACAGCCTCCAGCACCACAAGCACTCTCCTCAGCCCCAGTGGGGCTGCGCACACCTCACTAGCTGTAAAGTATCAAATGGCTTTGTTCCCAGCTGTTTTGAATTTGTGTTCACATGAAGAATGACATCTGTGAAGCAGGCACTGCCACTGCTAGCTCACATCAAGAGAGAAAAAAAAAAAAAGAAAAAAAAAGTATTGCATCTTTAGACTTACTATACTTACCATCCTCTTGAATAAATAAAAAATAAAAAGTTTAAACCAAACTTGACTTGACATGCAATTGCATTTTACTCTCATTCGGCATCAGGCTTCATACAACTGGATATAAGAAGTTGTTCCCTTTAACATTCAAGTTTCAATCCTACTAGAAAGTGAGGAACTGTAATGGGAGTACCATCACATAGCACAATTTTTAGATAGTTCCACAATTTAGTATCCTCTCTCAGAAAAGGATCTAAAACTGCAAACTACTAAATAAAAATACATATCCAAATTGTCTTCTGGAATAGTTCAAATTCAGCTGAAGAAATACAGTTCAATACCATTCATACCAAATAAAAACACAAGTTGGATCCTTCAAGTGCACAGAACAGATAAGAGTACTCTAACACAGGGAGCAATGACACTGTGGAATGAATAGAATTCCTATACGAGCAGCTGCAACAAGACCCCAAGGGCTAATTCTACAGGACTGAAAATATTAGAAATCAACATAGTTAAGCATTTTCATGTAAAATGGAAAAGATTTAACTTGAAATTATATCAGTTGATTACTCAGAATTGATGGATCTACACTGGACTGTGAATGCTTTTTGTAAAAAATATCCAGTGTACACATCACACAGAAAACACTCCCCAAAATCTAGAAAATCTTTTCAGGACAGCCTGGGACATGTGCCAGAACAGTATTTAGTAAACTGAGATTACAGCGAGGGCTGTTAATTTTGTGCTGATCGTATAAAATTTGTTTCTCCACAGAAACTACTCAGGTGTAGTGTACTCATGATAACCAACAGAAGGCCAATGAGAAGACACAGGAAAGATGAAAAACATGACCGCAGCAGTCCAAGAATCTCATGTAACAAAATGTGGCATTAGGAACTAACTCTAATTATTCCCGATTACCTGAACAGAGAATTGATGTTTCAGCTCTGCAAGGTAATCGAAGCTTGATTTTAGACTAGGCAAAACGGGAATGAAACAAACGTGATTTGTTTCCATTTCAGTAACAGAGTTTGGTAGACAGTGATTTTTTTCCCCTTAACAGCTGTTTCTTGAGAATTTAATAGGCAAAATAATCTACAAGTCTATGGCTCTCAAACCCATTCCACTTTCAGAGCATTTATCTCCATTTACCACTGAATGTGAAGTAAGAAGATTAGTACTAAACACAGACTCTCAGCTAAGAAAATAATTCTTGGACCCCTGCTATTAACATTTATTATAGAACAAGCATGTATGCATTATCTACCTGCACTTGCCAGACTGTTACCAAAATTGAATGGTGGAGTTGAGGTAGTGGAAACACCGAAATTCCCAATATTAAAATTCACTGCAGGATTAGCAGTTAATCCGAAACCCCCAAAATTAAACCCACTGGCAGTGGAGTTTGCAGTTTCAAGCCCACCAAATCCTGACAAGCGGGAAGCAGAAAAAGAGCAAGGTCACATTAGTTTGAAGTAAAAGGTAGATTCAGGAAGTAAAAGCTGAAATATTTTTCCATCACCAGGGACGAGACAGGCATAGTTAAAAAATGAGAGCAAGAAGTTAAGTGATATTAAAGAGCATTTATTGAACACAAGTAAGACAATTGCAAGCTTACTGTTTGATGCACTCTCCTTACATCACTACTGTCATCATATTTTTCAACTATACTGCATATAAGACATTTCAGAATTTTCTGATCCTATTTCAAAGCTAAACATGAGAATTTCCATGTGATTAAAGATTTCCATTAATAGTACTTTTAAAACCACCTACGACTGCTGGATACAATTGCATCAGTACCAGCATGACTGACAGTAGTATAATTATTTCATAAACTATCAGGAAGGCAAGGATAAAACATCTTTATGCCAATACAATACCCCCACACAGGCAGCTATAGAAGTCTAACAACAACAATACAACCAAAGCAGCTAAAGCACCATGTGCTGCTAAGATACATCTTCACTACAGTAATAACTCTGATGACAAGCACTTTAGGAGTAACAGTCAACTGAAGTGTATTCATAACTTTTCTCTGTCCACCCTTGTGCTTGCAGGTGTTTCACCTGATGTACCCAAGGTTTTCTGGGCTAAGAAAAATGGGCTAATACACTGTGTCCCTATCATTCCCTCCCCAGCATAGCTGAAAAACAGGCTCATGCTAGGCAGACAACTGGAAATTCTTGGGTGTGTGGTCTGCATGCACAATAAACCAAGTAACTATCCGTATAAGCGGTAAAAGGTTGTCTTAAGACCAGCCAGAAAGTCTGTATCTAACACACTGACACAATCAGGATGAGAGCCCATATATTAACCCAAGATAAACCAGCAAAGATGACAAGCCCTGTGCAAACAACTCAGTGAAAACATGACTATTCAATCTATTTTACACAGCCCAAGAGCTGATAAAGAATAATTATACTAAATGAGAACTGGAAGGCTTTGATTTACATTTCACCAACATTGACAGTCATTGGACACCAACAAAAAAAAAAAAAAAAAAAGGAAAAAGAGTCCTTTATTCTTTTTTATTCTTTACAAGTTGAACATTCTTTTGCACGTCCCAGAAATTGACTTCCAGAAGTCTCTCATTCTTAGAGGAATATTATTGCAATTGAAAGTGACAATCTGAGTGATCTGAAAGCATTAATCAACAATCACCGTGCAGTGATGCATACCCTGCACGTTCTAAGAGTGACTAATGATACTTAAGTATTTCCACAAGCGCATGAATACAGACAAGCCCCCAGCCACCCCTTTACAAAGACCTCCCACCACTACATGCAGCTGTACCACACACACAAAAAAGAAATCCATAATCAGAGAGACAACCCTTGACCTAAGGTGTAAGGGGAAAAAAAGCAGAAGGGCCCGTCCTGGAGCCCACGCCACCGTCGCCAGAACTGAAAAGACAATCTTGGCCCAGCCATGCCAAAGACCCCGCGACCGTTAGGGGCTCACCTGCTACGGCGCGTCACGACCGTTAGGGGCCCGGCTGCTACGGCGCGTCACGTGGCGGGGGGGCCCTCGCGCGCGACCGTTGGGGGCTTGGCTGCTGACCCTCGCGCGCGCCGCGACCGTTAGGGGCCCGGCTGCTACGGCGCGTCACGTAGTGGGGGGGGCCATCGCGCGCGACCGTTGGGGGATCGGCTACTGACCCTCGCGCGCACCGCGACCGTTAGGGGCTCGGCTGCAGTGTAGGTCACGTGGGGGGGCCCTCGCGCGCCCCGTGACCGTTAGGGGCTGCTACGGCGCGTCACGGGGAAAAAGGCAGCTCCCCGACCCCGACAGAGCGACTGCAGCGGCTCCTCCCTCCCGCCCGCCCCTGCGGCTGCTCCGCACTCACCGGTAGGGTTGGCGGCGCCGGCCCCCGCCGTCGCCCCGAAGTTGAAGGCCATGAGGTGTCCGTGGCGGGGCCGCGGGACGAGCGTGCAACCCCAGAGGAATCCGGCTGGAAACAAACCCTCCTGCTTCCGGTCGCTGCGCAGGAGCGCTTCCGGGTTACACCGCCGACATCTGAGGCAAGCGCGGCCCCTCCTGCCGCCACGGCAACGTCCGCCGCAGAGGGGCGCGGCGCGGCGGGGGCGCAGGCGGGAGCCGGCGCCGCGGCCCCCCCGGCCCTGCAGAGCCGCAGCCTCGGACCGAGCGTCTCGCTCCCCGCGGGCCCCGCGGGCACAGCTCTTCCCCCCTTGCACCCTAACAGAAACAAAGCACGGAAGCTACGTATGTAAAACACACGTCACATGCCCAGGGTGGCTTAAATAGAAACATTAACTTTTATTAGTGCAATGTCTGATCTGAATTAACAGTGGAAATRAAAACTGCTTGTCACACGAAGGGAACCGCGTGTGCAGACACGCCAATTTGTGCTACAAGTGTCGCCTCTGGTCAGCCACTGGGAAATTATTTCAGGTTAAAAAATAATCAATCAACAATCAACAAAATTGACAATTATCCCCCACAAGTCTCCAGTACTTGTAAGTAACTACACGCTGCATGGGATATTCTTGGCTTTGCAGAGCAGCAAAGGGTTATACACATCCAGCCTTTGCCGGGTGCAGCACGTGCAACTCTTATCAAAGAGGCCCGGATGGCCCGGCGCAGCTCCGGAGCTCGGCATCCTGCCCCGTGCTGCGCTCCGGCTCCTGCCCTGGGCAGCTGCATGCTGGTGCCTTAACGCATTTTACAAGGGCAAACAGTTTCTTCCTCCCAGCTGCCCATGCAGTTGAAGTGCCGTCATGCCCGGCTGGCAAAGGCGGCAGCTCCCCTCGCCCCACTGCGAGCACCTGCACAAAGTTGCCCAGCGCCCCGCAGCCCTGCACGCCCAGCCAACCCGCAGGCACCAGGCAGCGCGGGAGCTTGTGCTCACACACATGATGTGCTCACAGGAGAAAAATACATGTTTTAGTGTTTTCTCACATGCTTACAAATAAAAATAGAGAACAAAAGGGACCCTGGTGTTACAGCAAATATCCGGACCACTGATCACACAGAAGTAGTGTAGTAAACTCTTGGTGATAACTGTCCCCACAGCATGAACCACCAAACTGTCACTGTTCCTAAGTCAGCGAGGGAAAGCCTGCCATCCGACGGGAACAGCTCTTCCACAGCACAGCTGGCATTTTGCAGGTGTTGTATTAGTAGAAGGAGGGCATAAGACTCTACTACAAGGCATCACATGGAAATATACCGGTTTAATAAACCAAAAAGGAAATAAAATATCAGCCAAACCAGCAGGCATCGTTTAGGCTCGTTTCTTTCTAAAATTCTGTAGTCACTTTACGAAGACATTTATGTACCTTCCTCCAAGTGGCTAAGCATTTGTCTGTCGATTTGTACCCACTTCTAGGGGACGTTTCAGAGGATCCCACAGAGCCTACAGCAGAACCCAACTGACTTCTGTGGGTGCAGGGCTAGGTCAAGCTGCGGTCTTCTGAAAATCTGTGTGCTTCACTATCTGTTGCAGGAAGATTCAGATGTTTAGAGGACCAGAACAACTGTGTCTAAACCAAGAGACCAGAGGCAACTTTTGCCGGCACTTTGCCCTCAGGTCCTCACCACCAACAGAGAAGAAAGCAGCCCTGAAATCAGTAGAAAGTCGCTTTCCGCAGCACTGTGCAAATTTCCACCCTTCCACCGAAACTGAGAAGATGCAGCAAAACAGACCAACTGTACAAGAATAAATTGAGTGTCTAATGGTAGAGCAGAGGGAGGAAAAAAATAATTAAAAAAGGGATACAGAACCTAAATAGATCTTCCCTGTGTATTTGGCAGAGGAAAATCTCCTCCTTTTTGGTTTAATGGAGATTTAAGAAACAGATGATTCCAAGGGAAAAAAATTCTCAGAAACAGGTCACAGAACGGAGGTATTGCAGCAATTCAGTATGGAAAACCAAGGTGCAGCTTAATGTGCTGGATCATGTTAGGGAAGCACACACAAACAAACAGCTAGCAACAGTAACTCAGAGAGCTGAAAAGTTCATCTCGCGTCTTCAGAAAGAGAGTAACACTGAAGGGCAAAAYCCCTCGTATATGTAAGGGGGAACAGCTCCCCTGATTGCAAGAGAGCCACAGAGGTTTACAGTGGCTGAGCAGCGAGCCCAAGGAACGGAGTTGGCACCTCTGAAGTCCTGGGTCAGGCTCCCGCTCACCTCCGCTCCCTAGTTCTTGAGACCAGCTCCAGCCCTGAAGTCACCCCGTCTGCCTTGGAGCTGGCTGAAGCCACTTTGGCCAAAGTGCCTGCGGTGCAGAGGCTGCCTGCTAATTCTCTCCTGAAGGGGGGATTTTACCCCCTGAAACATTATCATTTGATTAGAATAATCTTATTCCTTATAGGAATCTTGTTGCTTATTTATTAAGACTAAAACTGGGAAAACCAGAGGCAATGGTGGAAGCATCACTGAGGTTTCAGTTCTGCGCTGCAGTGCAGAGGGGACACTCGAGCACAAGATGCAGCCAAGGCAGACCGGGTGCCTTTAGCACAGCGGCCTGGCTTGCACAATGGAGTCACCGAGGCCTTTCTGAGCCTCTGGCCTACATTGTACAAGACAAACTACCTGTTAGCAGACAAGTCTCTGAAGGTAGATGCCTTGGAGTCTATCTACACGCTGTGGCACACAGATACCAGAGCCAGCTCTAAAGGGGGAGCAATGARCTCCTTCAGCACAGAGCGTGAAGGAGCCTAATCAATACCCAACAAAAGTCAGGGCACACTGACTCAGGAAGGAAATCCACGCTCATTTGGCTATACTGTGCTCATTATAGCAGCCACGCAGCCTGGTGTCTCTCCATACCTGCAGGTTTCCTGGCTGAGAAAGACCATTATCTTAGCAGGGAGTTGCCTCACATCTGAATCAGCAGTTTTTCCCTGCGCCCTTCCTGACACCATAATTTGAGGGCAAGCTCCCCCTGCGGAATGACTTGGCAGGCAGCTAGGAAAGAAAATCCACCGGACTTTCCCTACGAGACAGATTCTCTCAGAAATCAGCCGAGGAAGAAAATGAATAGCACAAAAACACTGAGGTGACTAACTCCAACAATGTATCTGGCATCTGGGACATGGCAAGAAGAGCAGCAGTCTGGGTTAAAGTAGAGCAAAGAAAGTTCCCAAGGGTTTTCACACAGTATTATTTTCAGTCCAGACAGCCAAAAGGCAACATCTGGGGGGCACGGAGTAGAGGTGACAGTTTCAGCCCATGATGTCGAATAGAGGGGTTGCTCCAGAACAGCTCCGCTGAGATGCCTGCGTGCAGAAAGCTGGAACGAGTTTCTCATTCCCGGGTATATGCTTGCAGTTCACAAGGTGATGGGCAGGCAATGTCCTAGCGCAGTCCCAATCCTCAGCCAAGCAGCAAGCTCAGGCCCTGGCTTAGGATACTAATTTGTTAAGCTCTGGCCTTCTGCTGAAAGCACAGCTTGAGGCAAATCTGCCCCTTGTGTGGAACAGRCAAAGCTGGAACCGCAATACTGTGAGGGCCTGGGCTGCAGCAAGTGCTTTTAGACAACCCAGATAATAAATAACTGTAATCACCGTGAAACTTCCTGGATGGAACTGGCTCCAGATGAACAAAACTGCTGAGCCAGTTACCAGCCAGGCAAAAAGACAAACCAAAACAATGCAAAAAACAAAGCTTCTATTTTGAAGAAAATAATACATTTAAAATTTTGATTCACTATCTTGATCTAATGGAAATACTTCTTAATGAAAATACTCTTTTCACTGGGGAAAAATACTTTTGTTTTTAAAACAGCAGGGTTTCCACTTGACAAGTAAAAAAATGTTTTGGCTTTTCAAGGCCCTATACATACCTTAATATGGAGGTCTGCTTGTATCCTAAACTAAATGTAACTGCCAAGCCTTCATTCACATTAAACCACACAGTTGATAATTGTGACACAAATATCAGAGAAAAAAGAATACCATTTTGTACCCTCCACCACCAAGAACAATGCTGGGTTTTGTTTTGTTTTATAAGTTGAAGGAAAAACTTAAGGATAAATGTATCACTAACATGCAATGGGATCCTGTGTGCAGTTAGAACAGCTAAGAGGTCTGTAAGGAAAAGCATTTCAAATCATTGGCTTCTTTTTACCTGATATCTATGTATGCTTAACTAAGTTTCAGTGAATGTTTTGGATTAGTTTTACAAATCAGTCTTGCGAAAGGACTGATGATACTAACAGTCAGTACACACTGGTAGTAAGAAGCCTGTAGCACTCTACAGAAAAGACAATACTAGGCCTACAGCAAATTTTCAAGTGTTCCTGCGGGATACAGGAGCCTGCTGTACTGTAGCCTACAGTACCCTGCTAAAAGGGTACTCTGCAGCCCATGTTCCTAAGGCCATTTGCAAATTTTACCCGCGTCATTCTTATAATGAATCAGGGCTTTTTATTTTCACTGATATAGTGGTTATGATCATCTATGGCTGTCAGTGCAGGTACAAATAGAGTGCAGAGTTGAAAAAAGCAGGATCTCAAGCAGTTTTAAAATGTAGTTTTAAAGTTATAACTTAGCTGGTAAGAAAAGTCTCCTCCTTTGATGATGTTGCAGATTCTCTTCCATCTCTAAACCACACAAAGTTATACTTGACACGATCGTTTCTCCACAGCGGACAATGCTGGGTAGTGGTAGTTGGTATTAGGTCAGCTCTAATAGTTTATTCTCCAAGCTCACGTTAAGGAAAATCTACTAGGATGTCCTGATGAGCGGAGCCCTTTCATCTTCAGTGCTCTGAAAGCAAAAAATCGCAACACGGCAAAGTTAACTGTGGCACATTAGACAGCTTCCAAGGAGGGGAAGCTGGATTTCTGAGACTCCAAACAGGAAAGGTAAAAGATCTTGGCACCTACTTTCAAGTGCCATTTTCAGTAGGGGAACCAACACTGCAAAAAAGCAGCGGAGAGCAGATGGTAGCTTCTGCAGGGACATGCCCTGAGAGGATACAAAGAGCCCTCCCAAGTTTGCTTACTCCCTGCCAGGTCCCGATACAATGGCAGCCACTGTGCGCACACTCAGAAAGCTCCTCAGGGCTCCAACACCAAGTGAGGAGGGGACTGGAGCGAGTGAAGGAAAAGGGGCCAGGACATGGCGCTCACTCCTGCTAGAGGGAAGGATGCGGCCTTCTCTGGGGTGACATGGATTAAGACAGTGCTGGTACAAGACAGGATGTAAAGAGACTATCAGGATTATACTTGAAGAGCTGTGTGCACTGCTGGGGCCAGAGAAGGTTCATACAGCAGGACCATTGGGTCAACGGTAGGAAATACAGTGAGCCATGTGCTTCAGAGGAAGTACTGTCCTCTTGAAAGGTGGGAGATAGGAGGGAGGAAGTGATGGGCAAGTCATTAAGTAGTGAGATAATAAGGATGCAAAAAAAGAAAGGCTCAGACTGCATCCCCACAGTGCTGGGAGGGAGATGGGGAAGAGGGCAAAGGGAGAAGGGAGTCTTCTCACTACAGGTGGAAGTACATCTGAAGGCGTGGTGTGCTCAGCCATGAGCACTGCATTGCTTGAATGTCAGGGGCGAGCTGGAGGGATTTCAGGAAGGACGCAGCAAAGTGGATATACTTGTTCACATGCAAAGACAAAAAGAGCTTGAGAGACTGAGCTGGGCCCCTGGTAGCAGCCTACAACTGATGGAAAGCCATAAGCACCCTGGTGGGAGGCTAATGACACAGAAAACTAACTGGCTGAATTAATTTTCAGTCATGAGGGGTCTCTGCATTTGCAGGGAAAACGACAAAACCAATCTAGAAAAAGCATGAAATTTAGGTGTCCCTCAGTCATTTTAATTACTGTGCAGTGTTCAGGAACATCCAAGAAACCTGGTATCAGGATATACATATAGGGCCAGGAATATCTCATACAGGGGCCTCAGGCAATGGGATAGTTGAGACCCTGTGGCTGAGCCTGGCAATGATGCAGGCAGGCTCAAAATCTCAAAGGAAAAAGGGCCAGGCTCTCAGGTAAAGGAGTCTGAACTATGGTCCTGAATGCATCTGCTCAGGGAAAGCTTCCTGGGTACCCAGAGCGAAAGGCAAGAGTGAAGCTGAGAGATCCAAAGATCCAGTTCCTCAAGCCACTGCTCGAGGAAGCCAGGCTGCAAGAGTGCACCACATCATCGGCAAACTACCACCACTGCTGCCACTACCATCGCACACCAAACCAGCACTGGGTCTCACAGATGAAGAAGAAGCATGTGCACAGCTTGGTCGGACACTCGGAGGTAGGCGTGAGGGGGCTTCTGACAGTTGTGAGGGTGTACTTAGCAAACATCAGACAAGCAAGACCACGCTACAACACGGCAACTACAGGGAGAAAACAGCCTACTAGAGTACCCAGTCTATTTCTCTAACCAAAGGATCCAAAGTTTATCTTGTCTCAACTCCTCTGCCCTGCCTAGTAGGGCAAAGGTTTGGCATCAGCTTTAACATGGCTAACAACCTTAATGCCAGCATGTCACATTGTAACATAACTTTTTATAAATAGATCTACAAACTAGCATTGTCTGGATAAAACTATCTGCGTGCTATTGTCTGTACAATTCATTTGCTTTTTTGTCATAAATTTGCCTTACAATTTTGAAAAAATAATCAACTTAGTAGCCTCCATCTGTCTGAAAAGCTGAAAAGGGAAGCTGCTTAAAATCGGACTAAAATTCAGTCACTAAATAATGCCAGACCACATATTGTGAATGATTCCCAGTTCTCTGATGAACACACTGAGGGAAACGACATTCAAACAAACCAAGCTCCAAGGCTGAACTAAGAGTCAGAATGGGCTTAAGGCTCACAGGCTTTTAGAGGCCTCTCTAGTAAGGACTGTTAGTACGTTTGGAAAGCCGGCTGAGCCTACAAGAACGGAGTTGCACAAGACAGTTGTTTCTACTGAGAATGCTGTCAAATTGTCTGTGACTAAATCTGTTCATCAAATATGGTGGACTTCTTGCACCTTATCCTTTAGGATCCTCTAGACAGGCTGATTTTTTTTACTACTATTGGCAAGGAAATTAGGCACAGGAAATACTACCTGCCTTACCATGTTTCTTGTATTAGCTGCAATCCTCTGTTTGGTGCACTTATTGAGTCTATTAAAACTTCCCTTCCCTAGAAAGGTCATTTTAAACAAAAATAACACATAARAAAAGTTTGTGGAAGCTGAAAAAGTAAAATCAACCAAAAGAAAAATCAAATACAGGCAAACATAGAGTAAACAAGGTCAAATTCAAATGCTACTTACCTCTTCGCTTACTCCACGGGACCTGCACACAAGCATAATAAAAACAATCCCGAAAACAATTCCTAGAGCCATGATTACGAAGGGGATTGCAGTTACAACACTGGCTTCCAGCAGGACATGCTTGAGTTTGCTAGCAGACATTTCATCGATCAGAACACTCTGGAGTAGAGGGGGATTAACAGAGAAAAAAAGGTTTATTTCTATTCTTCTGTATAATGAGCTATTTTATTACTGTGAAGGGTAGGGAAACAACACTCCCCCAACTCTCCACCTCTGCTTCATTACTTTTTGATATACCTTCCCTGATAAGAATTCTTCAATCTCCTTGTGTGGCCAGAGAAATAATCTGGTCAGCATTTTCTAAAGAAAGCAGTGATTCTGGATGCTCAGTTTAGGATCACAACAATATAGGCCTGGCAGAAAGACATGGATCACCAAAACTAGTCCCATACGGTCCACCTTCAATCCGATGAATTCAGTAATCCAACTGCAGTACGGAAATAGCCACAAAAATCTCCTCAACAAAAGGTCTGACCTCGTGAGCCACCTCCTCCTCTAAGCAGCCCTTTTTCCCATGGCCAATACCTTTGAAACTAGAAGGACTATGTGACTGAGGGTGTTTTGCAGGACTCAGCCTAACACAGTGATCAGCAAGCAATGGCAGACTGTTAGTAGGAACTGTCTGCCAACAACAGCTTCCTATCTCTCACTGCACAAAACAGCATGAAAAATGGGAAATTTTTTTTTTTTGGTCAGCTCAAAGACAGTATTTTTGTAAGCATAAAATAAAATTATTGCAAATAAATAAATAAAAATATTTACCTCATTTATATACATCACTGGGAAAACCAGCGTTCGGATGTTGCCTGTTTCACTGCGTAAAAAAAGAAAAGGTAAGAGGTCATCATTGTGCAGCTTTTCAACTTGAGATTTCTGAAGACCAATTACAAGAGAAAATTAATGAGGAAACTGCCTCTAAAGAAACTCTGGGTTGTCCTTTTTTATTATTGTTGATTTTCACCTCTCCACTGGAGTAGAACAATCTCAGCCTCCAAGATGGAAAATGATTTATGTTTTGAGAGCAATAACATATCTGAGGATTTGGTGTGGAGAGAAAAAGATGGATCCATGAGAGGCTTATTATGAACAGACTGAATGGCAAATTTGTTTCAATCAGTGGGAATGCTAAGCTAAGCTGAAGTTGAAAGTTACTCGTGTATAACACTGAAACTATTGTCCATACGACATGCAGACAGCAGCTAAAAAAAAAAAGTTTGGTACACATGAAATAACAGCTTACTGGTAAGTTGTGTTAATGTAACAGCTTCTGGGCACTAGAAAATAACATGGTAGCATTTTGAAGAACGGTCATCAACCACCCCAAGAGGATCGGGCAGATAAAATATGTTTATGTTTGTTTGTTTGTTTGTTATAATAGTTGTGCCAATAACTATCAGCCCAGAAGCTGAGCAAGAAGAAAAGCTGCTACGTGGCACTGGTAACAATGAAATCAACATGTCAGAAAGACAGAAGACTAAGTAAAAGGTATTTGTGCACAACTGAACCGCAGTTTGGGGACATCTCCGTCACACTGGAATACCCAGAAAACTATGCAGAATCCACTTGGAGCAGAGAAGAAAAGGAGCCTTTTACTCACGCATAACTTGAGATCATACCCGTTTGCAGGGTTGTACTGACTGCCAAAGTTGCAGTGTGAAAGTTTCTCTTACCATACCAATGTAGTCACAAGTTACTTCACTCTACCTGACCAGACAGCCCTCCCTCTTGAGTTTTGGATAGGACTCATCTGCCGTTGCGAGACATTACACTCTATCTACTTTCTGTACGTGTGGGGGGAAGGCACAGGCAGCTCTTTCTGGGGTCATGCCTTCTCTTTTGGTTTCCACATGAACACTGATGAGAAATAATGATAAYTGCAATACTTTTGCCTTTTAAAAGCCGTGAGGAATAGGATGGCATGTCCTCACGCTGTGAGTAGCCACACTCCAAGTTCAAGCTCCGCTCCCCTGTGGCACACTCTGTCTTTGAGTAAACACAGAACCAGTGAGCTGCTGCTACTTGAGGTGCCCTCAAGGAAAGCCACAGAACAATGATCTAGCTGCTAAAGCAGGAGAAACACATTTACTCCTATATTTGATATAGCTGGCCTGACTTGGACCTTTACCAATGCATAGCAAGAAGAGGTTCATTCCAAGGCAAGGGAGTCTTACCAYGTTAAAACCAATCCAAAGGAAATCAGATTCAGGCTGCATTTATCTTCTTTTACTTAAGTTCTGCTCAAGCTACCTATTGCTAAGAAGAGCACTGACAGAGATCCTAACTGATCAACACAAGAAATTAAAAGGGAATGGTGTTAAGGTTACGGTTTTAAATATGGTAGTACTTTCTTAGGGAATGATTTAAGTCCCCAAATTTCCAAAATTCCATGCAAGTCAGGTGTCACCATGCCCTTCTGTTGGTTGCTATCTGCATTAAAAAAGAACCAGCAGCCTCAGAAAATTGGTTTACGCTTGAAGAACCAGTCCACAGCATTTTGCTTTTCTTGAATACTGGCTTTGCATGCAGAAGGAACTTCAATACCCACTTGATCTGTGAAAGGAGAGGATACTGTCGTTCGTAATTGAGGTCTGACTGGATTTCTCGTTCTCATTTGCTCTTCCCACTGGTATTTCATCTCAACACTGCAGACAAATTTATTTTGAGTATCAAATCAGATTTGAGATATCCACCCAGCAGCAGATAACACTTACACAAATTCATGTAATTTTCTGACATGAACATTGATCTGCATCCGCTTGGCTGCTTGCAGGACCAGCCCTGTCAGCTGGGGAATAAAGGAAATGCAAGTTAAAAAGAATAAACATAAAATAAAAAGAATTTAGAAGTATGTCAACCTAATATTTACGCCAATGTGGACCTGCTTATAGGATGGTGACACAGTATGTATACTAGCTGAGATGGAACTGGGGCAGATCATCGTTTAAAAGAAGAGAAGACCCACCTAGGGGTATTATTTGTATCCCTCCACCCAGATACTCTTGTAACTCAGGTACCTAGATTCCAGTCTGCCACTAAATTAAAGTGATGTCAAGAGGCTATAAGAGAGATAAGGGTGCCATCATGCTGTCCGTGCTGTGCGAGCTCACAGGCTATGGAGGGATCCCCCTTCTTTCAGATCCAGCTGCAGTTTTGGAAAAGGCAACCACCTACAGCTACTTGTTCTGGTCCCTGAATACTGTTGCAGAGCCTCGGCAGGGCATTTTAAGCATTTCTGTGACCACTTGAGCAAAATCAGGTGGGTTTAAAGTGCCTGACCTCTCTTGTCAAGAGGTTAACTAGCACGTACAAAGTCCTGGGGATAAGGCGAGGACTGCTTTCATGATCTCAACCATAAGACAGACCTTTCTTTTTAAAGAGTAAAAACCAGATAGTAACTATGGCCTGTCACTACTGACCACAGGGAATGGGAGTGAACACCCACAGAGATGAACAGCATAGAATACTTCTCACAGTATTGCAACCACTAAAATAAAGGCTGTGAGGGGATGAACAGGAGTATTTGCCTTATCCAAGCCCCAAAATTTAGTTGGTGGGGGGGAGGGTGAGGGGTAGAGATCATTTTATCCTAATACTTAAAAACAGATGGGTAGCTAGGAGGTAGGTAACAGAAAGTGCTTGGCACCAAACCACATCCCAAACAGCACACGCACTAGAGCTGAGAGAGGAACTATGCAATTTCCTCCTGCTTTAGCTACACATAACAGCTYGATGAGTCAGAGTATTTCATTTCTGTCAACGGAGCAGGTCATGATTTTGCTCTTTCCCTCAGTCTCTCCACTCATCAACTCTGACTTCCCCAAGGCACTGCCTGTAGCAGCTCTGTGTTCTCTGGGAAAGGGCCACATGGTGGCTGCCGAGCAGAGCACTATTAAGGCTGCAGGGATGGACAGGGCGGATGAACAGCATTTACATACACTGTTCTCAAACTGGTAACGAACCAGAGCAAGCAGTGGCAAAACCTGTCATTTTCCAAGCTGCTACCTTCATAATTTAAAAGGTAGCACCACACAGGAACAGGGCAGACTAGACAGCACCTTATAAGGACTCCAGTTTGTCCTCAGAGGCCTACAGGACTTGACTCAGGCCTTAATGTTTTTATTCCCTGTCCAGGGATTTTGCTGCCTCAGCTTAACTCTGGGATTAACTCCAGCAAAGATCTGAATGGCCCCTCAGATTAAGCRCAATATTAAGATTCTTGTGTTGCTTTCATTAATAACGCACCACTTTCCTTTGTCAGAGTCCCAGCCAAATTGAACTCTGAACAACATGACAAGGTTTTTTTCCAATATGGCATAGACAGCAAACTGGAGTCGCCAGCTCCATTTATTTCTGCCATCTCATAGTGAGATTACAAAGAACTCTGCGCCCTTCCATGAAGGACATAGTCATCACGCTTCTGTACCTCTCCTTAAATGACTCCATGCTATCTAAACGGAGTCCAGTATCCACTGAATCTTTAATGTTTTGCTCTCTTAGTCCACATACTAGCTTCTTCAACTCGGGGAAAATACAGTCAAGAGCATTGATGAAGGTGGCAAGGTGAACAAGAAAATTAGCTTCATCCACTCCTGGGAAATATTTTAACCCCTTCATGTCATCATTACCAGTCTGATGGCATATTTAATTGCACAGGCACAGTGGACAAGTATTTTAGTTCTTGTTATCTACCAAAGTTTGCTCTACACAAGCAGATACAAATAGATCAATTCAACATAAACTAGCATAGCATCCCCGAAGTCACGGGACTATGCTAATACCATCCAAGGAGGTGACCTACACCCATGTTTTTGGATTTGCCTGCATCACTCAAAAAAAAAAGGCCATACTTACAGGATTGATGTCCACAAATGTCTCATGATATTCCTTTCTTGGGTGTATGCCTTGTATGTCCTCAATAAATTTTTCATCTGCTTGGTAAAAATGTGGAGCTGACAGAAATATGGGAGCACCTGAATGTGAAAAGATAGAAAGTCACCATTTAACAAAGGCAAAGCAGGACTCCAGGAGGTTACTTTAATTAAAGTTGCTCTTTGAGGACCCCAAAACTCTTCCCACTGTGCCATCCACAGTGAAAGGAAAGTCCATTCTGGAGCTACAGAACTGACACTCAGATCTCCCACCTTCAGAAGAGGCCAAATTTACCCTCATGCAGTAGTCAGCATGGCTTCACGTCTCAGGCTTGTGTGTGGTCTTTTGCACTGTTTCCATTCAGCTACTCAGATGCGAGAGCTACCTGGATAAGAGTGGACTATAAATGCCTAAGTTGTTTGGTATGGATCCTGGTACTTCCATTTCTTCTAATTCCTTTATCTAAATCATTGCTGAACAGATGGCATCTCACAGGAACCCTTCAGATCACATTTCCTCACTACTGTAAATTTACAACCAACAAACCAACAAATCACTTGTTGGTGACTGAGTTCATTGAGCCCAGTCATATCTTGACAGGGCTGATCAAATTGTCTTCATTTATTTCAAACAGAGAAATATGTTGCTGCTGGGGTCCTCCCAGTCTGGTTCCACCACTTGGCAACATACCTTGCTTGCAGATGCTGACRTTGAGGACACCAGTGCCAGGGCAGTTTCCTGGCGGCACACAGAATCCAGCGTTGTCTGGGTTAATGGTAGTGTTGGCAAACACCTTAGGAGAGGGCACAAAGCGGTAGGTTGGGATGCCTGCAACACTTCCTGAGCTGTCATACACCAGATAAAAAGATCTGTAGGGAAGAAAAGCCAGATCCAGATTGTTAGTCTTGAGCACACAGTAACACCTGCTGCAGATTCTCCTTGCTGGTGCCTGCATTTCTACTTAAGTTTACAGTAAACTACAGACTTGGCCTAAAGCTCCCTCAAATGATCTTTTGTATTAAATTCAATAGGCTTTTGATCAGCACATACACATCTTGTCATTCTGCTGCTGCATGAAATGAACAATCCTGCACTAAGTGTGCTGCTCCAGGGACACTGATGCCTGCCTTCAGCATTTCGGCCTCACTCTGGCACCCATCTTGTTATTGCATGTTCTGCGAAGCAGTGCTGCTACATGCTACTGTGAGGGACAAGGAAAAGAACAGAGCTGGACAAGAAAGAACCGAAGGGAGGAACAAATTCAGCAAGTCCTGAATTTAGCATAACACACATTTGTGTTRATTTAAATAGAGAATTTCAGATCAGTTTTGTTCTTCACAGACAAGGAAACCTGGAAGGGAGGAGACCAGCAGGTGGAACACAAGGAAGGAAACACAAAGCTTTTCTACATCTTGTTGCTTTTTAAACAGCACTGTTTCAAGTCACTAATCCAAACAGGGCAGTCCGGGTTCTCTAGAAAAGCAGGGCACAGAGGAAGGTTTTGGAGGGAAAGAAGCTTCAGGCAAGGTTCGTATAAATGCTTCCATTCCCCTCATTACATGCCTTGTAAGGCAGTCCAGCCTGCCTTTCCAGTCTTCTCTCAAATTTTCACTTTACCTTTATTTAGATATAGCTCATCCTTAATTTGATGCACGTAGGGGTTTTTTTGGTTTAACTCTTGTCCTTTATGGCATGAATTAATGCAGCACATTAATGCTATTAAATAAAATCATGGGAGGAAAAGCATGAAATCTCAACAGGAATGGGTATAAGTACTCTGCTGTAAAGCTTGAGGGAAAATTTCCTCTTCTTACCTGCAGAAATCAGAAGAAAAGATGTAAATGTTTTCATCTTTGCTAATCAGTGGGTGGAAAGATGTCCCATCTGTTCCGTTGATCATGTTACACGTCTTCGTTGTCCACCAGTTCAATGACCTGATGTAAATGAAGCAAAGAGAGAAAGGGTTAAAAGATCTTTAAGCAGTAGTCAGACAATGCCAGCTAACAGTCTGAGCAAATGAGAATCAGACCTGTACAGTGCTAGGTCCTATTGCCTCAGGTCTGCTAGCAAAAAAGGGGATAAAAATGGGCATAAATTGCATTTATATTCTCTTTAAACTGGAGCCATAGGGAAGTAAGAATGTCTCCACAACAGCTCCTCCCACACATGTTACTACTGACACACAACTTATTCAATGGGGGAAAGAGGGCTTTAAGTAATTCACCTTTGGCTTCTTTGTAACACAGACTGTCCACTGAAGGCCATCGGATACCTCAGCACAAGTTCTCCCAACTTGGCTCTGGATAAGTAAATAGGTACTGGGAACACTTACTGTCCCACGCTTGCTACTCAGGGGAGTTGTCCCCATGCTGGGCAGGGAGCGATGTCCTAGAGAAGGAAGCAGAGACAGGGGCACCTCTGCCAAAGGCAGTCAGAGGTTCAGAGGTGAATATTCACAGCAGTCCCCTCTCTAAGGGCAGGGGCTGTCTCCTTTTCATGAATATATGACACCAAACACAGTGGGGGCCTGGTATGAAGCTAGAGCTGCTAAGAAACACCACCATCTTCAGAACAAAAGGACCGTTTTTGTAAAGAATACTTGTTTCCATCAAAAATGTGAAGAGGGACAGATTTTGACAGAGGCCTGATCACACTGAAAAACTTACTCTTCTCCTTTCCATTCCACAATCCTTGAGAAGTTAAGGTAGTTCCTTTCCCCACTTAGGAAAACATATTCTCCATCATCAGTTCCATTCATCTAGAAAGAGATACATGAGTTTTTATCGTTCCACTCATTCTGCAACACCTGGCTGATAACTGCAACGGGGTCGCAAGTATCTAAGCTGTCATCACTTCTTAAAATCTGCCTTGGGAGTGACAGACTCCCCCTGAGGTAAGCGCAATTTGTTAAACTCCACCTTGAATATAAATGAGGTGGAAGTGACTGAACTAGATTCTCATACCTCCCGAGGGAAGGAAATATGACATAGGTTAGCCTTTTTCCCTTTGGAATTTTTCACTGAAAAAACAGCCCTTAACGAAAAAACAAACCCACTGAAAATAACCTGGGTACCACAGATGTTCTCCAAGAAAAGTTCAGTCCTCACAGTCCAGACTGACTTGCAACGAGAAATACTGTGGAAGCCAGTAATGGCTACAGCACAGAAATAACATGCAAACTCAATTAATTGCCACTAAGGAAACTGGACAGAAAATTTTTCTAGCAGCTTGCATAACCGGCCCCACAAATAGTGTGTTACTCAAGCAAGCATAGGCAACAGCAAAATAGTTTACATCCAGCCTAGGAAAGCTTTTGCCTACCCGACAATGAGAAGGGAGATAAAACACTCAAAGCTGGGCTTCGACCTAGWACCCAGATGTAGCCAAGCTGAAGGGGGGAAATCCTCTTGCTTTTCCTGCAGCCCACCTCCTGGCCTCAGTCTGGCTACATCCTTCTCAACTGACCAGTGATGACAGTCCCAGCTCTGTAGCAATGACACCACTTCTTACTTAAAGCCCCTGAAAATCTTGTATACCAGTTACCTTATTAAAGAAACCAAACTCTGGATCAATCTCAGGATGCAAAAGATGAATGGTTGACAGAAGCCTGTCTTTGTAGCCCCACAGTAACTCATGAACAGTGCGGACTGTGAACAGGGATTCTTGGTATAGAAGCAGCAGCACCTCTGTGGCAAACTGAAGAGGGGTTGATCTGGTCAACTCCATCGCCGTCTGCCAGGGGATTGGAATCAGGGATAAATGGTCAGATTTACAGAAGAATATGTAATAACAGCTGCATGCAAACACAGAATCACAGACACATGGATGCATTTCAGCATGCCATGAAATGTCATTATTTCTACTCGCAGCAAATAAGGTGTTGGCTAACAGGTTCTTCAGCTCTTTCTCCCACATGGACGTGCTCTTGCAGATTCCCATTCAGCCAAGCACTGGCACACAATCAGTTTGGTTACATGCCATCAACTTCTGTATTCTTAAGACTGGATTCTAAGTGAAATGTGCAAAACCACTTTCTAAACAGCCTTAATTTCACCTGTGTATTACAACTGGAGACACTCTTTGAATTTCACTCTTAGGAAGCTGTAGTTTACATTTGTAAAGCCAAAGGCTGTAAAGATAGCTGTTTCCCCAAAATGCAAACAATGCCAAAATTTGTTTCCTTTGTAGCTGACAAATGGTTTTACAACATGTTTTTAAAACACAAAAACAAAAAATGGGATATTCCTTGGGTGAACCAAGCTGTAGTTCTTCTGGTACTGCCTGTTACAGTGCATCATGGTCAAAAATATGAACAGGAGATAACACTTAAAAACACTTAAATGCCAGGGAGGAAAAGTAAATATAGTGACAGTA
Source organism: Apteryx rowi (assembly GCF_003343035.1). Lineage (NCBI taxonomy): Eukaryota > Metazoa > Chordata > Aves > Apterygiformes > Apterygidae > Apteryx > Apteryx rowi. Next base: position 1,634,297 of record NW_020451149.1, read on the forward strand.
TCATCTGCAACCGATAGTAAGCTAAGTTCTATCTAAGGCTATATACAATACATTTATGTATTCATTCATACAATCAGACAGCCGTTTTGAGAAATGCTGGGGACAAAATAGAAATGAATGTACCCTATAGCTGAAGTCAATTAAATTAGTATGGAAAGTAAAGGCTTAGTTACACAACCAACAGGTATTTTGGTATGGTCTAATTTCCTTTGCAAGGTGTGACTACTTTAAATATGTCTGTTCTCATGCTGTCCCTATGCGAGATCAGATATAGTGGTCTGTCTCTGATCACTAAAACATAACTTTCTTTGCCGAGTATTTTAATCTGCCACTCTTTGGGGATGCCTTTCATAATCTTAATATCATTCTGGGAACACCTTTTCATTCAGCTGTATCTAAAACCCTTCTGCTTTAGATGTTATTTTGCAGTTTCAGATGCAGATTTGGAGGTCATTTTCGCAATTTTGACTTAAAAAAAAACTTATAAGTTTTTTCATTCAACTCTCTGAGTTCTTCCGATGCATTTGACATCACTAATCCCCTAATTTCACTTGCTGGTGAAAACCCAGTGAGCCTGATTTCTGCTAATCTCTGAAGTGTGTATCAGCTCTCAGGGCAAGAGTGAGGCACTGACACTACGGAGGCCTAAGGCAAGGGAGAAACATCATAGAAAAAAACAACCCATCCCAAACTTACACTTCCAAAACTGAACGCATTATCTGTATTGGATATAATCTGCCTCTCTGGTTCTTGAACCACCTTTATCTACCACAACGGGAGAGACAGTGAGAAGCAACAGGCTGCTAGATATAAAGTGTTTTAGGATGATTTCCAGGCAGAAATCAAAGAGAACTCACCACTGCAGGAACATTAACCGTTCTAATCCGGTCTACTTCAGGGTCTCCAACTGACTTCTGAGGTTCAAACACATAGGTCTTCGGATTCAGAGCGGATACTTTTGTACCGTTGTCCAAAAACTGAACGTGCACTCTTGGTCTGTATTCTCTGAGAAACAAGAGTTTGTTCTTTAAGCAAGTTAAATATGTAAAAATAATATAAACTGTAATCAGCTTACAACTATTCTATGGTTGTAAGCACATAAAGGGTGGGATTTGCAGTTCATTAGGAACTGGTCCATCTTTGCTGCTGCTGCTGTCAGCAGTAAGACTCCCCTTTGTGTCAATGTGAGCTCAATTAGACCTTACAGGGTGCTTTCAAAAATGGCACCCCACACTCTCATTGCACTTTATACGTTTGCCTTGTCTTTAAAAAATTTACGAGGAAAGAGGACAATTTGACAGTACAGAAAGATTTAGAGGCACTACATGTGGGCCTGCCCTCGAAACACAGACTGAAAATTACACTTTTGCCTCATCACTGCAGGCAAAATTCACTCCCAGGCAGAACAAGATGCAGGGTTCATTTAAGTCTCATTAACCTGACCTAAGAAACTACCAGTATTTTTCTGATGACTGCTAAGTACTTAGCACTAAGACTTCTGGGCTTACACATGACACAATTGCTGAACAAACCTCATGGTGGTTCTTCTTCTGAGACAGGAATCCTGCACACAACAGAAATCAACTGAATTTTTGTCCTGAAGTGCTCACAGCCTGGGAGGTTGCTTCTATTAGTGTCTAAGCACTGAGACAAGCATCAAAAAGAACCCAGGATTGCTGACAAACAAGTCCAATTGGTAAAAACATCAAATGACACATGCTATCCTGGCGAGGAAGTCAGATCTTAATTATTCTGAAACATATGTCATAACCATAACTCAATCCATTGCCACTACCATCTTACAAACAAGAAACAGAATTTTGCAGAACTGGCTGGCTCAGGTCCTAAATGAGCTAAACATTTGTCTTCATTAAACCAGAAAACGTAAGTAACAGGTTGTCTACTCATGGCACGATCCTTTTGGTGTAAATTTCAGGTGAAATAGACTGTATTTCACCAGTCCATGTTCACTCAAGAGTTTGTTGCCTCTAACACTGCCTTGCTTCCTGAGTAAATTTTAAGTGCCAAGATGCAATGGTGGATTATTCTGCAAGGCGTAGTGCTGTGCTGTGTTTCATTCATTTTAGATCCTAGGTTCTGTCTCAGCTGCACTAGATCCGTTCACGCAGCTTACTGACATGCAGTATTACTCTGGCTCAACCTTTCTAATTTAAAGCAAACTGGACAGGCACATAAAACTGCTCTTATTAGAAACCAACCATTTCCCACTTCCCTTACACAAGTAGCAGACCTACCACTCTTCAGCATCCCTGCCAGCTGGGAACATTTTGGTCTGTCAACACTTTCAGTTTGATTTGGCAAGAGCCTCCTGTATAGTGATCTGCTCTAGAATCTAGGGCTGAGGGGATGGGAATGGACAGATGTGAAGTGACTGCCCAAAAATAGGCCAGAGTTAACCTGAGAAGCCTCTGCTATTCTGAAAGGGCTGGAGAGGAAAATAATACTCCCTGATCAGGTATACAAGTAGGAGGATCTCAAATGTTAAAGACAAAAAAATGTATATGCGGGCAACACCAGTCAATATTAGAGTGTTCTTCAGGACTCAGCAGGCTTGGGCAGATAAGCAGCTTGTATTTCAGAATGAATTATTTTATATGCTGTAAATCCAACTGCTAAGATTTAGAAAGATAAGCACTACTATACCTTTGTTACAGAACCTACCTCTGTGCTAACCGGGTTTCCAATCAATGCAGGTCAAAGCTATGAACTGCTTCCAGCTTAGGCACGCAGGAAGCGATTCTGCTTTGCTGTCTAGCATACACTCTGTCACTCATGAGAGCTTTCCTCCTGACCCGTCTGGGACGGTTCACTTCCAGCCTTTCTCCCCAATCCCCCATTTTATAAAAACACGGAACCATGCATTTCATTTTAGGGTGCTTTAGGAGTTCTACCACATGCTTAAAACTAATTGGTTCTTGAAAGCTTTGCTGCATCAGGCCTCTGAGACAAACTTGACATTTCGTCTCTGGCTCTAGCATGCAGTATGTCTGCAATGTCTCTCCCTTCTCCCCTCCTCCCTGCRTGTCTCCTCTCTACCCCACCCACTGCCGACACTCTGGTACAGTCAGCAGTGACAGTCGGGAAGGATTAAAGAATCTGCTCGAAAAGTGCACTCCAGTTTTTAACTTTACTGTTTCTTCTATCAGACAGAGCATAGCAGAATTGAATCCTGCTGAGCCGTGTCAGAATCAGGCAAACCACACAAGGCAGAAGCAACTGAAACAGGAAACACTGGAAAACGCAGCCTCCCTCGTTCAGACTGCAGTAAACAAGGCAGGGAGAGCCTGCATCGCCCGCCTTGACCCTCTCACAGGCTGTCTGCGCTGCGCGTTGCAGGGGAAGGCTCTCCCAGGGAACCACAATGCAGCAGCTCAGGCTGTGCCTCCCCACAGGCACAGCCCAGCCCAGCCAGCCACACCACTGAGCCAGTTCCTCCCACTCAATGCCTTCTTGGTGGTGCAGCTTCACAAACCTGGCTGCGCGTGACGTGTGTGAAGATACTCAGAGCTCAGGAAAGGGAAAAGAAAGAAGCTAGCAAGGGGGTATGAGTACCAGGGTGCAGAAAAGTATGGGCCTATGTGGTTTCATATAGTCCTGTTATATCTGGAGCTAGTCCCATTTATCTGCCTGACCGAAAGGAAGCACTGCTGACTAATTATTAACATTATATTATACAGACTTGAAGAAAAGCTTGTGAACCTGAAAGCTTATCTGTTTTTTTCCAGCTCTACTGGTTTATCTAATAAAAGGTATTTTGCCAAAGCACCACGCGCAGGATGCCAAGGCTAAACAGACACAGTGATGAAAAAGAGAAGAGAGAGGGGAAAAGATTGAGGGCAGAGGGTGAAGCAAAGAGATGTAAGTAGAGGTGCTGAGCCATGGGAGGAGAGAAGGAGAGGAGGAAGACATACCACAGAGCCTGAGGTGACCACAGAAGGTTCTCCTTTTTATTCTACAGTATTTTTTCAAACACTAACAGCCTGATATTGAGTTATCTTGCAGCTTAGGTAAAGACAGCTCCTTCTGACACTGAACTGCTGCCCGGTTTGAATGACTGTCAACGACCAGAAGTGAGACTAACAATGAGAACTGCATCTTTTTGCCACGGTTCCATGATGTCAAAGGCCATAACGCCTCCTGCCTGGTTTCCACTGCTGTGTACAGTGGAGCAGAATCAAGTACTAGAGGAAATCTCACTTCTACAGTGACTTTAAAATCTCTCCAAATGCAGCCAATTCAGACCATAATGTGTGGAGCCACACTATGTTAAAGAAGAGTCCAGGAGGTATGGCAAGCTCCATCACTGCACGTGGTCTTCCTGGGTCCTGCTTTCTGTAAAAACAGTAGCTAGGTCTGAATCTAAGTAGGTTTTATAGTGAGGGTTGGATGAGGAAGATCACGGTAGTCCCGCTCTGTAACTGGTTCTACCTGACATCACTTTTTACTAATGTGATTTGCTACATTTCAGCTCAGAACGAATTTTCAGGTGAAAACGTGAACGACATGTTTATGCCACACTCCTCACCACATACTCCAAAACATCATCCAATCAGTCACTGTCTTTTCCCTCCTAAGGCAGCAGGCCAGCATGCAGAGAACTTCCTGTGTTCAGCAGCAGAGGAAACGGAGCACATGAGCATATTAAATACTTTGCCCCAAATCAGACAGAACTAATTGGCCGAATCTGGAACAGACTGCAGGTTGTCTCAGTCTAGTTGTGGTGTCCAGGTGGCGCACGACTACCCATTCTCCCTTGGATAAGCTTTCAAGCACACAACAACAGCTGGGTTCTCTGCCAGAATGGGATCCCAAATGTCCTCCCACTTCTTTGACTCCTCACAACCAATAGGTTTGTTTTCATAAAAAACACAGTGAAATGGTCTTACCTGTAGGTGTACGGCCCTACTTCCTCCACAAGAGGAGTAGCTCCTTGAAGCACTTCTAAAGGATTTGTCACATTAAAAAAGTAGAACTGCATGTAGACTGGTGGAGGGGGATCTTCCCAGGCTTCAAAGGTTTCCGTACCATTTCTTAATACTGTTCCCTGAAACAACACAAAGGCAAGTTAACTGTTTTGATAGATGCTATGTAATATTTATAGGAAAGAGGAATGCTATGCCCTCAAAACAAGCATACAGGCTTGGAGATGCCATTTCTACAAATACTTATAGAYATGCTTTACTTCGAAGCAACTCACTAAATCTCAACAAAATCAGAGAATGCTTGCAGGCTAGGGGCATGTGCTTGTTGGGATTGTTGTTTCACTTCTCCCCACAAACATTTTTGCCTGACATTTCTGAGAATGAAGACTTAGCAGCTATTACACAATAAACCTGTTTAAGTTAAGTACACCTGTTTAAGGTGTATCAACAAAAACTGCCTGTGAGACACCATGAGACATGTGCCCACACTGCAGATAAAAGAAGTGGAACTCAACAGTGTGAGGCCAAGAAGTCCTAAGAGAGGCATCTTAGGAAGAGCAAGGCCAGAAAAGAAGCTGAACTTCCTTGTGTTTTTAATTTCTTTGCCAAGAATGTCAGATTCCAGTATGGCAAAGAGATTCTGTCTCCAAAGTGACTAGACTTTGTTTTTCAGCAGCCTGGGAGGAAAACCTGCAGGTGAAAGAAATGTCTTTAATTTAGGCAAATGGGGATTCATAACTTTGAGGTCTCTGAATACAGCAAAAATTCTTTAGCCTCTGCCTTTTATTACTTTCCTAGAGCGATGAGAGCACACGCATCTCCAGATCCATGGAGTATCACTCTTATTTTGTATTCATCAAAACAGGGACTTACAGAAGGATAGCTATAAATGATTATTTTATAATAGAAGCTCTTAACTAATGAATCAGCAGTTCCTTTACCCACTAGCATACTCATGGGATAAGGAAGGTCACAACTGCACCAAAGCATGTCTCCAATTAGGAACATATACTATAGGTCTCAATCCCTCATATCATTACCATTTCATTTTAGATAAAATTCACCACAACTATAAAAGCATCACCACAAGCAACACCAAAATCAAGACTTTTTGCATGGTTATACCACTGATACTGCCACTGTGGTAGTAAGGAAAAAATTGGCTTGCAGAGTGGAATTTTTAGGAATATGTACAAAGAAAACTGTATCTTTGATGCTACACCACCAGTAGGTGGAAAAAGGGGGCAAATAATTTGCAACTAAATGGGTCTCATCAACACTTGTTCTTTTTATTCTTCTGAGAAAACAAGTCAAATATTGTAAGTATAAGCCCAAAAGCAGGGCAGACTGGACAGCTGCCATTTCATGGATGCGATTTATGGGGTCTTAACGCCATCAGTCACTGTTGCCTCAGGATTCATTCTGGGCCTTCCACTTAAGTAGCTGTTTTCCCTCCGTATTTTATTTTAATTTTCAGTGATTAGATAAAGAGAAGACTGTTTCAAAGAAAAATGCATTGGCAGGAGGTTTGAACAGCAGCAGTATTCCTGAATGCCAATGAAAGCCAACCCAGCTGGCAGCATTTAGAAGTTGCAGACTGCTTTCCTCTGAGGATTTCAAACCATGTATTCTGCACACATCACAAAAGATAATGTATTTTAGGCATGCTTCAGGAGTTCTGTGCATTTCTTTGGGACTACCAGCACCTCATATATCCCGTTACCTACATAGCCCAATGCATTTGATCCTGTTTTCTCGCCAAGGCGGCTTATCCCTGTATTCAGAGAGAGCCCTTCTAAAGTTGGTTTGAAGGATCAGGAACAGAAAATCTCACTGAATCAGGTCTACAGTTTCCATGACTCTAACAGAAAAGGCTGGTAATGAGAAAGCAATGTATCTGAGACAGTTAAGAGATAACCATGACAGCTTTTCTCCATACGCAAATAACCACACTACCAAGTCAATTATTTCAGAGGTTACATTGCAGTAAACTACTGGTCTGCTCCCTTCCTAAGTTGCATAAAACTCACATTTCTCACGTGCATGAAACACAGTGAGTATAAGCTTAATGTTGATAACCAGACTAATTATTACCTGTCTTGAGCTTAACCATCCATATCTAGGAATTTGTACTGTTCCCCAGAAACTACTGACTAAGCATATTCAGGCCACCTGTCAAGTGCTCAGATGTCTCTCATACAAGACAACTAAAATGAGGGATTACTTCTCAGTCTAAATGTGCAACTGTTTTACACACATTTAATAAAAAAACAAAAGTGCACCCTGGTCATACTCATTCCAGTTTTAAGCAAGGGGATCACATTTATGATATGCAAGGATGCCACTTCCCCTGTCCCCCTCTCCTCAGCTCAGCTGAGAACAAGAAGCTCCTCCACTTGATGTAGTATTGTTAAACGTAACATGGATTTCCAACGAGCTATAAATATATAAATATATGTACCAGATTACATGCAAAGAGCATTAATAGGAAGGAAATGAAGGAGTTTTTCCCTGGCAGACTGGTATAAGTACATGCTCTTGAGATTCTGAAGTCGTAAGTGATCTCCTGGGAGATGGTCTGGAGAGCAAAAAGGCACTGAAACAGTCAAAGTAATCTGGTGATTTATTACCTGGATCTGCATAACACCACTTGGATCTCTCGCAGAAATGACAGCATCTGTTTTTAGATCTGCGCACTGATAGCACTAGTGCAAGCCCAGATTCACAAACTTCTGAGCAGGATTCAGACTCCATGAATCTCTCAAATAATAAAATATTGCAAGCTCTTTTCTTCTATTTTTCACCAAATATTACCAGGAATATTTGGGTCTATGACATCGTATCACACAGCCTGGACTTGAGAGAAAAAATATGAGCACGTATTTTTGAGAGAAACATATGTCCACATCCCTCAGCTGAAGGCAGTCAGTTTAGCTCTGCTGTCTTTTATTCAAACTGGAGTAGGATCTGATGCTACATGACTGGGACTACTATTTTTTTTTCATAGGTTGTGTTCACTACTAGGTTGTGCAGGCTGTGAGATATTAGATCATAGGACTGCTCTTAACCATAGAATACATAAAAGCTACAGTTCAGTTGTAGTTACGGTTACTGCACTGTGTGAGGCCAGGGCATCAGACTTTTCCTCCTGATACTTACATGCAAGAACAAGAGATAAAACTTGAAGCACTCAGAAACCTTAAGTTAGACACTAGTCCTGCAGGCAGGTCTAGAGGCCAGACCTCAAACTCCAAGATCCTCTCTCACAGAGAAGCAAAGGTGCACCTACCACAAGATCACAACCTAAATTCTGCGGACAATGTGCTTGTGCATCCCCATGCAGTAGCACAATGGGGGTTCTCCTTTCCAGGTGGAGTCCACTTTCATTTCTAGCCTACCAAGGCACCTTTCCCACTGACTTTATCATGCCAGTCCTGAATTTGCCCTTATCTCATTCTCTTTGGTTTCCTTCCTTGATCACTCTTCACACACAGGAAATAAAAAGCATATCTTCCCTCAGAACTGTAACAGTTGGTGGTGGTGATTATGGGGATGGGGAAGGTACTGTATGTTTTTTGGCCTTAGTTAGAAAATTAAATTTCCATTGTTTTCTGGAGCTGTAAAATGTTCTAATACCAGGGCATAGTTTTATATGTTTGTCTATGAGAGAATTTAATTGCAATTGTTAAAGAAACAAGCAACAGGGTAAACTTTTAGATCAACATGAGTAGAATTCTGTGACCCCGATATTCCCCCGCACCTTGGGAATAGTCTGCTCAGAAGGAGTATCTCAGCTGATCATTTGCCTAAGCCTTCGCACTAAACTGTATTAAGAGCTCTAGTGTTTCACATTAAACAAAACACACACCTGAAAATGATCTATACATAAAAAAAGTCAAGAGATAAAACTATCTTCCTTGGCCTTCTGGGCCCTAAACACTCCTGCCAATCCAGATCTAGAGATGGCTCAGAACAAGATTCCAGTGAAATTTCAAGGGGTTAGAACACTAAACGTTTTCTAAAATGATCAGAGATAGATATGCAGCATAAACAAAACACTTGAGGGAAAGGCACAGGGATTGATTACCCAAGTTTGGAATTAAGTACATAGATCAAAGCTTGTTATATTCAGAAACTGCATGCTCATGGCAGTTAAAGCCATAACTACATAACCAACAAACAGCATAAGTCAAGCACTGCTTTGCAGCGAGGATGGCCCTTCTCCTGTGGGCAGTTATTTTTTTCTTGTTCGTTACATGTTTTTTTCCCACCATTCGCTGGATTTTCAGGTGCTATTCCCTGACAGCTAATATATATTGAACAAGTTGGACATCTGATCTGATCCAACATGACACTCTAATTCATAAAAAGCTAATAAGACTAGCAAAGAAAACAGAGAATAAGATGACAAAGTTTGAACGCCTTCTGGGAAAGGTGCTCCTACTCCCCTTGTCACGACACATGTCTGCCTGCTGATTTTCAAGGAAATGGGAAGTCTGATACCCTGCTGGATTCCCCGCTCTTCGTACATCCCCTGTTCCACTATCCAGGAACAGATTTCCTTTTTCTTGTCTTTGGCTGGAAAGCATGCAACACACATTTCCTAGTGAAAGCTGACCCATCCGCAATGATTCACAGGTCCTAGCACAGGACGCACAGGCACTTCAGCTGGTCCAAAGCACAATCTTCCATTTAAGCTATAACTGAGACTGCAAAGATAGCTCTCCATTGCAAGTCATCTCTGTCTGCTGTTGCAGGACTGTAGGGAAGTCCTCAGAGGAGCATGAGCTATCGGTCATAAGGGCAACCTCTCTACCTTTGCAGAATCACAGAATAGTTGGGGTTGAAAGGCACCTCTGGAGCTCATCTGGTCCAACCCCCTGCTCAAGCAGGGCCACCTAGGGCAGGCTGCCCAAGACCATGTCCAGTGGGGCTTTGAATATCTCCAAGGATGGAGACTCCACAACCTCTCTGGGCAACCTGTGCCAATGCTCAGTCACCCTCTCAGTAAAAAAGCTTTTCCTTATGTTCAAGTAGAATTTCCTGTGTTTCAGTTTGTGCTCATTGCCCCTCATCTTGTTGCCCTTCTGCAACTCCCCTAAAGACAGAGAGATCGCTGAGGCTAAGAGGAGCCAATGTGAAATTCATGAGCACAGAAGTAAGATTTCATGTTCAGTGCCCTGGACTGCAGAGCAGTAAGGAAGCTGGAAAAGCTTAGGTCTTGCCACATTTCAAAGGCAAAGTAAGATTTATCTATTTGCACAAGATTTTCTAAGCTGCATATAGGGTTACACAAGAGACAGCAACTTCCTAGATCACACACAAATGAGAAAAAACTCACGTGGGAAAGAGCACATGTGGAAAGCAGCAGAATCAGCAGAGTGACTGAGAGTGCACTGCTTTGCAGTTTGTGGGTGAGGCTCCTGGAGAAGGCCAGGAGGGATCCAAAGGCAACCACAAGGAGTAAAACACTTGATTCTGCACAATGCAGATGTATGCTAGCACAAGCTAAGAGTGGTAATGAGGAAAAGACTGTGCTCTAGAAACTTTATGCTGCATTACTGAAAGCTCTGCTGACCACCTATCAACTTACTCTTGTGTAATCAAACATTAAGAGTAAGGAGCATGTAGCTAAGAGATAATACTCAAAAGGAGGATCAAACCTAATTCCTGACAGTCCTACACTCTCCCCTCTAACCTTTTTTTCCACCCTGCTGCTCTTTGGGTAACAGCATGGAATAGGCTTGAAACTAATTTCTGTCCTGATGCAGAAGATGACAGAGCTCCTTTCCAAAGAGACTTGAGATGTGGGGAGATGGAACTGTTCATGTCTACACAAAGCTATACTGGTTTGGTTTGGTTTGACACACATGCAACTTGGCATACATTACCACTCGCATCACTTTGCACCCAGCTTTGARATTGCCTAGAGAAGGGTATGGGCTGATGAACAAATGACTTCACGATAAACCAGGTATTACCCATGATTACACTGCAGCACGGCAGAGCCATGTATCTGAGAACAAACACTACAGGAGTACCTGTATGAGTAGTTCCTGAAGAGCAGCTGACACACTGGAAGGCTGCATGACAGCTTACCCTATGGTAGCTTTTTTCTGGCTATCCCCTTAACTTTACAGGCACACTTTAAAGTGACACAACTTGTTTTAAGCTGACTGTCAACCTAAAATTGCACTTGTTAAACCAAACTGGTTTAAGTTAAGACAATACAGCTTCTATGTTAGGAAATGCTCCCTGACAATATGTTGAAGAAAAGATCAGTACATTGGTTGGGACACTATGGAGATCAGCAGACTTCTGTCACCAATTAGACAGTAGCACTGGTCAAATCACTTTATTTCTTAGCACTCTTGGTTTCTCTTGTTTAAATAATAGGATATTCTTCAGAGTAGGTAAGTTAATAATTATTCATTTACCTTGGTCACAGCTATTTTAAGGGAAACAGCCAATGATCTGCGTTTCTAGTGTTAAGTATGGGGGTTCCTAATGCTAAGGCAGTTGACCATTCTCACTGGACCACCACATAAACACAAAGGGCCAGCAGAAGAGAGGAACAAAAGCTTAGGCAGACCATAAACAACGAGATCCCTGCAATCATAACAATGCCAGGATGGATGTCCAGAAGTGCCCTGCAAGCAGCCTTGAATAAGAGGGTGAATTGCTTTGCTATCACCACCCAGGCTAGGGAACCACCCCAGGTTTTGGCCTACAGCACCCCAGAAGGGCTGTGCTCCAGAAGGGGCAGACCAAGCCACCACATGGAAGTCTCAAGGAGCATACGATGAGGATGATGAAAGAGCAGGCAGGAGCAGCRCTTTAGGTGTCCCCTGCTCATCCCATGTGCTGCTGCTCTGGAGCAGGCCCCTCAGTACAGCTGCTGCCTCACAGTCAGTAAAGCTGCCTCACAAGCATTGATTTTTACTCACATGAAAAGCCGGCCCGGGCCCAGGCCACACTGAGCCCCAGCCCGGCGGGCAAGCGTGGAGGGGCTTCGCTGCCTTGCGATGCTTTGGCCCTCGCCTGACCACTGTCGCACCAGGCTGGGACAAAGCTGGGGCACAGCAGAGCCASCCGCCAGCCCCCTCCCGGGGGTGGGCTTTCTCCCTGCCCTCCCCCTCGGGTTATTTTGAGAGGCCTCGCGAAGGAGTAAAAGCCGCAAGGAGGGATTGGGGGGGGGGGGCGCGGGGCCGGGCCCTCACCTGCTTCACCTGCAGGTCCACCACCGTCTGGAAGACGTGCGCCACCAGCAAGGAGATGCTGGCGATGAGCAGCGTCAGGGCCAGGACCCCCACGGTGACGAGGCACAGCGACTTCATGGCTGCCGCGGAGGAGCGCCCCAGCCGCCGCCGTCGCCGCCGCTGCCGCCGCTAGGCTCGGGGCCGGGCGCAGGGGGCGGGCGGCCGCCCCGCCCCGCCCCGCCGCGCCGCGCCGCGCCGGGAGGAGCCGCGCTTCGGAGCGGCCCGCACAGCACCGACGCTCTGACTGCAAGGGACGGGGAGCTGCTTTAGCAGGCGCAATAAAACCTACGTCTACCCCCTTTTCTTTTTTAACCTCACTTACCAGGAAAGAAAAAACTCCGGGAAGAATTTTTTGTTCTTGCTTGCAACCAAAGCTCCCACCGGCACGGCGGAAATCTGGCTGCCTGCTGTGGACAGATCTGCTAGTGCGCATTTCTCTATGCAGTAGACACATTTAAAAGCTTTTCTGGCAAGCAAGCAGAAGAACAGCTATTCCTCAGAAAGAAGATTAGGGAAGAACTGTTGTAGGGAACACAAGTTGCTGCTAGACTGAATTATCCTTCATAGTGTTCAGATTCTACCATAATTCAATAAAGTTCAGCTTCCGCTAATACAGTTAAGCCGCTCACAAAAAATAAATTGATGTACCCATTTCTCCTTCAAAAGACAGCTAACTGGACACTATTGCTCCGGCTTCGCACCCCCAATCACATCTCAGAGCATTCCTAGCAGTAAGGAAAGCTATCCACAAAAGCTCCTTTCCCAGAAAAGGGCCCCATGCTAACTGCTTTCCATCGTGGCCTCCGTATTTCACGAAAGGCAGGTAAGGCTCAGCAATACAGGACTGCTGTCCCATAGCTATAATCATGCTGCTAGCAGCACCAGTGTTYCCAAAGTCATGAGTCAGTTCCCTCTCCCCTCGCCCTTTCAAATCACAAGACTGGCAGCTTGCCGATGCTTTAGTGTCTCCGTCATCCTGATCCAAGTAATGCCTTCTCCAAAGGACAGCAAGCAGACCATCAGGTGGGTTTCCTGCTAAGATGGACTGAAGTATTCTCCTTTACAAATATTACTTCCTGGTATTGTAATTGCAGCAGTTAGTGTTACGCTAGTATGTACCTTCTGCTTATTAGAGGTTATGTGGTCACATTGCACAGCTGTTTGGAAAACCAGAATTATTGTGGTTCCTCCCGTGCAGTGAAAAAATATTGTGCTGTCAGCCTGTTTTAATTTAGATTCCCACTGTAAAGCGGTGGTCTTTACTCTGTTTCATCATCATCTCTCCAAAAAGCAAGCAGCAGAGGAAGCAATTAGAATCCCTTTTTGAATGCTAATTTAACTACAGCAATCGAGTTCTCTCCCTGGAAGAACTTTCTGTGGGAATTCTCCCTCCGATGCCATAAACTCTTCCCTATACCATAAAATAGTGTCCTGGCCAGGCGCTAGCAAGCAACAACTTTTACAAGCAGATGTCTTCTCCTGCAGTACATTAAACGTACTTTCCCCAGCTACTGAAGCAGTGGATTGGAGGCCTCTCCTGTCTCATCTGAGGTAGTTTAACTGCTCTGTGACTTCTGATTTTAGTAAGGATATCCTGATGCACACGCTGCAGTCTAAGTGAGAAGTGAATCAGGTCCTCTGTCTCTAAATCAGACAGAGATTTAGAAAAATGAGAATAGATAACAATCCTTTAGTTATGCAGAGTCATTTTTATCATAACTAATTTTCATAGCCATGAAGCATTTTTTATTAACAATGTTAAAGAAAATGCTGTTTTATCTGAAACTTTGGAAAAACAAAAAAAGGCAGGAACATTGAAGAAATACCAGTAATCACATCTGAGGTGATATCTTAAATGGGACATCTGATTTTTTCTTAAGGGTAAATTTGATTAGCCATTGCAACAGATAAGGATTCTGAAATGAAATGCTTTTACCTGGACACTGGCATGAATATTTACAGATTGACCAGTGAATTCTGCAGAATTTTGGTTTTGCTTAATTCAGTGTTGTTGGGGTTTTTGTTTTCATAAAAATCTACACATGTGATGCACAGAACTACATGTTTTCTCCATACAGATTTCTAGATTCTTGATGTGGATTATTTTCTTTTTTGGCAAGTTATTTTATTTTTGGAAATCAAGAAACTGCTCACTAGCAATGTTATATTTAAAACATTCCCATGGAGAGCGACTCCACCTCTCAAGTGCAGCATGGGAATGCAGTGGGTGCAATGCTGGCTCAAGGCACAATCCTGTGTCATAATTACCACACCATGAAACAAGCAGAGGCATATCTTCCCATTCCAAAATCATACTGATATTACAAGGGCAAAAGGCAGAGAAGGCCCTAATTCCGGAAAACGTGCTTATCCCAGGAAATCTTCATGTCCTTACTCTTCCCTTTCTCACCTCCTTCAATCTCCTTCCCTGTCCCCCTTCCTTTCACTTTCTTACCATGTAATTAGCCATTCCCCAGAACACCTCCCCACGCACTTAAAAGCCAGTGTTTACAGCAGCTCATCCTAGTTACTCTGCTCATGCGCTACACCTTTGTCTGTTCATTTCCATTGTGAAACCTTGCGGCTGGTTGTTTCTTTTTCTATTATTGTACAGACCCCAGTATAACCAGGACCCTAGCACTGGGGGGTCCCTGGCAATAACACCATAAATACGATGAAATAGTAGGCCAGTCCTACCCTGTAAAGCACACCAAGCGCCAGCTCCCATACTGGGGCCTCACTGACAGTCACTTAGCAAAAAAAAAAAAGGCAAATGGGTACCTGCAGCAGACTGCCTCTTCCATGTTGAGTGCCATTCCTCAAGCTCAACTGCAGATACAACAGGCCTCAATGCATGACGTAGGGATCTGTAGGAGTGGAGCACATCAAAGTGGATGCATATCACCAGCAGGATCCCTTAGGAAACGTAAAGTTGGAAGGGGTGCGTAGGGAGAGTGTCGAGTTGTCAGGGTGTGCAGAAGCCAAACTGTAGGAACACAGACCCAGCACGCAGTCATAGAGCGTGCCACAGAAAGCCCGTCTCTTCTTCTGCCCCCATCACCCACCTATACTGCTGGGCTCCTCCAGATTTTGCAGTGTCTCGTGATGAAAAGGGCAAGCTTCATGCTCCCAAGGGAATAGCTCAGGGTCTCTCCAGATGATTTCCATGCTGTAAAATGTTTCGAGAACCCTTGTTTTAAAACCAAACCATGGGTGAAATACTCCCATCCCACACACTGGGAAAATATAAAAAAGGATTACTTACTGTGGTTGCCAACCCGGCTTCTTCAATTTGTCTGACACCAGTTACTTGGCTCCCAAGGGTCTACACAAGGAAGGAAAGGGCTTGTTAAGGAAGGAAGTAGGGAATCTCACAGCACAATAGCAATCAAATCAGAACAGACCCCAGAAATCCTGTACTTTAATAACTATTAGACCTTTCTTTAGCGGATGTTTCATGTTGGCCACAGCGGAGGTGTGGAAACGGTAGGCAGGAGGAGTAGGATATTTTTCAGTTGTCTCTGTGTGTGCATTCATGTCACTTCATGGATCTCTGGCTTTCACCACCCAAGATAGGAATCACGCTTGCCTGTCTTTCAGACTTAGGTTCTACAATACAGTGTGTCACTGCTGACAGACCTGTTCGCACCAGGTTTAACCGGATCCAACCCTGTATTGCTTCCCTGTAGCAACTGTGACCCAAAGGCATACAGAGAAAATAAAACAGCCTTTCCAGAGCCAAGTGTAGCTTCATCTCCAYAGCGAGTATGCAATCATAACTAGAAAAGTGTTTAATTCAATACGTACTCTACAGGTTTCTGTCCTATCTAAAACTGTTAGACTTGTCCACCCATTTCCTTCTGCTGGATGATGTTTTCAGTCTCCTTTCCTCTTTGTGTCCCTGGCACTCTATTTACATCCATCTCCATCACCATGTTTCTGAATCCTACCTGTATTTTCCTCTGAGATATCCAACAGAACAAATTCAGAAATAAACTTCAAAGGGACTGACATCTAGTTATCAGGAATGGTGCTTTTAGGAAGGTGGGGCATCCCACTGCTTTGCATACTGGCTGGAGTTTAACACCTAGCTGTCATTTAAACTCCTCCCTGCTCATCAACAGAACATAAAACACAATACGAGTAACTTCCAGATCATTAGTTGTAGTTTTCTGACAGCTCGCCACAAAGACTCTTTGTTAGCTGGACATTTCACAGCACGGGCCAAGGAGAATAGCAGAGGCCTTACATGCAATACACTCCCAATCTTAGAGAAGAAGCTCTTGAGAAACAAGTGCATCAATACTAGACAAGAAAAATGTTCTCAGAGACTTAGCTATCTTGCCTTTCATGCACAGCTAATACACACACTTGCCATCAATGAATTTACACACACTGTATATGTCTCTAGCACTGTATGCATAATTAATAAAATAATAATATAATCTACTGATTTCAGCTGAAAGTTGAGAAATTTCTGAAAGGCTTGGAAGTTGGTAGGCATCAAATTTCATTGTATCCAAGCTTTAATTTATCACTCCCACACACTACAAATTAGCTGCTGGCAGGAAAGCAGTTCACTATAGGGCAGAAATACCCTGCAATGCCAAGCGACCTTGGAAAGGGCTGTGAACAGAGTTGCTGTCTGTGGAACAGCAGTTTTGCTCTTAGTTTAACTGCATATGGATGCACCTGAAGCGAGTGCATCATAAAGGCCAGGCTGGGATTTTTGTTTATAAAGGGCTTCACTGTTTGGCTTCCAAATTTGGCACAGTCACTTTTTAGGAGACAAGAGAATTATCTTTAGCACTTGTTTTTGCTTCTGAGGAAATTAATACTAGCTTTTATGAGAACAGTACCAAAAATGTTCTTTCTTCTGAAGTTTGGTCCTGCTTGACTCAGATGTTTTGACTCTCTCTTGCTAAATAATCACAGTCCTCATAAATTCTAAGCCACACACACACAGTATTTGGGATACAGATCATGTAGTACATTTAAAAATTACACATAAACAACTATATTCCTCATAATCTGAGTTATACAAAAATTAGCCAGTGGAACTACTCCTACACATCAACTACTTCTGGTCTGGTTTGCTGCTTCCCTGATTCATCAGCTGCTTCTGCATATAATGGCTCGTGACTCACAGGCATCAAGCTGGGCCGCCTGTGTAGGAGAACAGAGCACTGCTTCAGGCCACCTTTCCCTTTCTGTTCTTTTCACCCAGATTTCTCTCCTCAGTCAACTCTCCTCTCTTCCAAACTTTACCTTGCACCTAATCTGTCCCCATCCTCCTCTCGCCACTGTGTGGACTGCCTGCTCGCACTACGTCCTCTTTACTCCGTTGCACACCTGAATTTAACCACTGCCACAGCAATGGTAGAGCCCTCACTGCTGAACAGGGGAACTCGCACAAACTGAATGTGGCCGAGGGACCCATGCTAGGGGTGGGTTATGGAGAAAATATGTTGAGGAGCGGGGGAATGCACCTAGTGGCTGTGTACGTACAGTATAGGCTACAACTTGGCACTAAGCTGTGAAATAAGAGATCTTGCTAGGAGAGGAAGCAGCAGGACCTGGACTGGGAG
Source organism: Apteryx rowi (assembly GCF_003343035.1). Taxonomy (NCBI): domain Eukaryota; kingdom Metazoa; phylum Chordata; class Aves; order Apterygiformes; family Apterygidae; genus Apteryx; species Apteryx rowi. Next base: position 1,652,087 of record NW_020451149.1, read on the forward strand.
CATGGGAGCCTGGCATTTGGCATTGTCTGGATAACCCAAACAGCATAACCAGTTTGCTGAGGACCTGGCTTTCAGTACCAAGCCCAACTAATCTGCAAGTTTCCTACTGTCAAAGTTTTATTACGTTAAATCAAGTTATAGCTGCTAGACTACATCTTCATCCAGTGCAGACTGCAACAGTCAAGAACACTGTGATGAAAGCTTTCCAGGTGCCTGATCTTATACTGTTACACATTAAGTCATACTCTCCACCTGCTTTCTTCCCTGAGGACACCTCAGGTCTTGGGATGAGCAGAGACATTACAAGATAGACAGCTAGAGCCCCRGGAGACTGACACAACTGCTTCGAGCTCACAGCTTTCCATACAGTCCTGAAGCAGCTCCAGGACCAAACAAATTTTCTTGTTCTTTTGCTGATGAGCACTGCAAACAGCTCTGGGCTGCTGGGCAGGCCCACTGCATGCCAAGTGACAGGCTGCAGCACCCAGGGAGAAATTGGGAGCATGGATGAAACACGTGCCCATGCGGTGCACTGTGGTAGAGCAGAGGAGGGCCTGGCCGTGATGACCGAGGAAGAGGCTACCATAATTCTGCTCAGCTTTCTTATCTGCAACAGCAGTGTCACCTGGCAGGGGCTCCTGGCAGACCTGGTGAGCATGGGGCAGGGAAGAGGAGTGTGTGGGGCACAAGTCCCAAGGAGAGAGCAGAGAAGCCAGCCAAAGCCTGGGGATGAGTTACTTGGCCRAGAGCCTCTCCCGACCCTGCAGGCACCCTGGACGCCGTCTCCTAGCGACCCAGAGCCACCGAGTTCTGCCCTTCTGTGCCAGGCAGTGAGGGCCTTGTGGTGTAGAGCCGTCAGGATGAGCACAGCCCCATGGTGAGCAGGAGCAAGGGAACCAGGGAGGTCTGGTGAGGAAATAGGGGGCTATGCACTCTTTCGTTAGCCTGCCTGTCTCTCTGGCATGTTCACGCTGCCGTCCAGAAGCTCCAGCTTAAAGATCCTAGGCAGACAGCAGAGTTCAGCTCATCCTGAGCCAGGCTGGCAGCCATCAGGGTTAGTGGGTTTGGACCAGGGTTTTTCCCTGTGAAATGTGTTAGTGGTCAAGGAGGCAAAGCAACCAAATCACCCCCCTGGCTTGTAACCTAGTTCTTTGCCTGGCTCATGAATGTCAGCTTCCAGCTCCCCTTTGACAGCCTGAGCCCATGGAGCCCAAGGGTTGCTGCATATTTGGTCCTAGGCTTTGACACCAACCACTGAACTCAACGGCTGTGTCCCACTTCCATGTGGGGCAAACAGTGGAGCTAAAATGTCAAGCCGCAGCCCAGACGTGGTTAGCCTTTCATTCCTGCTTTCTGAGTACAAGTGAGGTAAGTCTTAAAACACGCTTCCTTATAATGCACATTTTCTGCACTAACTAGAGGTTTTCCCATTCAGGTACAAGGGAAAATTGTCATCAAGATGCTTTCCAGTACATAGCACTAAACAGAGGTTCTCAGACGCCCTCAACAGCCAGCGCTGGCGATTCTTAAAAAGTGGCCTGGATGATTTCAGAAATGGCTTCCCTCCTCCCTGTGATAATATCATCATCCGTAATACCAAGGGGCTTTCCCCCATTGTGCTACAGAGGAGATCACACTCGGCCCATCAGAAGGCATGGAAGACATCTGCTATACCCAACTGCAAGCTCATGCCAGAGCAGGAAGTCCAGAAGGATTTCAGTGAGGAGATGGACCACAACCTGAGCCAGCACCCTCAGCCATTTTACTCTCATTTGAAAGACAGCATCTTTCCAGAGGTAAAGACAATTTAGTTGCTGGTATTCTTCATTGAAATGAGCATCTTTCAGCACTTGAAATGCAAAAACAGTCCAGGATTGAATTCCCTCTTGCCTTTAAATAAAAATCAAAACTCCTTATTCCGTACAAATAGCAAGTCAACAAAGTCTAAATTGCCATTTAAAAATATATCCCTGATCTTATTGTAGGGACAGCTCTGAGGAGCTGACAGGTTTCTCAAACACTTTGCTAACATGGTGAGATTACTCGCACAGTTATTTAACCAGTTCCATACTTCCCCATCAATATATGACACTTGGAGGGAAGGGGCTTTACCCTTTAGCCTTGGAAACATCTCACGATATCCCTGAATGTCCCAGGAATACCAATAATCTCCCCTTCTTCAAACAAAATAAAGGCCTGGTGTCCTGCATCACATCTGTAATTCAGGATGTCTCATACACACCACAATTGCATCTCACATCTTTAGACACCACCTTTCCCAAGTGGAGGGCATTCTTCCCTCCAGCCTATCCTCTTACTGTGTTCCTTATTCTGCTGTGAGCTTCCCCCCAAACTCAGTGGAAGCAAGAATAGCTGGGGCAGTCTTTTTGAACCCTCTTCTTGTTTGGTCCTCAGCTCCTTCTAGAGGTGATGAATATCTTGGAAGCTGAGATGCACAAGAGCTTCAGGGCTGTGAAGAGTGATCATAAAGAGGAGATCCTCCCTCCTCAGAAAATCTGGCATTATCCCAAGGACAAACACCAAACAGAAGCAATGCCTGGGTCATCAGCACAGTGAGTACGGGACACGGCAGTCTGAATTCAGAACTGGCTTCTGAATGTAGGACTGGGCTCAGCCCAGTCTCTCTTTTCCAAAACGCAAGATGAAGAAAGAGAAAAGGTGGGTATATCTGTGGGTCGGATGCATTCCACATCTTGCCACAGCTTACCTCTAGAAGGACTCAGGGAACAGCACTAATTTCCTGATTACTGTCCTTTGTCTTAAGCAGCTCAGTGGATATGGAATATTCTGGATACCCTACATAATTCCTCCAATCAGACATACCAATGAGGCTATTATGGGTTCAACCCACAGCCATGGCATTCAAAGGAGACTCCCTTTGCTATGGCTGAGATCTGCAAGCTTATACATGCACCTCTGGCAGTCACAAAGCTACCTGAAGCTTCATCAGTTCCAGAAACTTTCTTCATTTTCCCCATGGATAAACTGGAGAGTGACATAGCTACAGTTATCCAAATTGCACTGACCTGAAACCTTGTGGTCTCCTCTCTGCTGTCAAGAGGCACGTACAGACCATAAAGAATTGCATCATGTCTCTTCCTTTTGCAGCAAGGAGTCCAGAGGAAACAACCTATATACATCACTTCTCAAAGGACAGGTAGTGAAAAGAGAAAAGATGCCCGGACTGAGTTACATTCCTCTTGTGAATATACACACAAAGCCAGCAGCCACAGAATTTTGTGTCTGGGATGCATCTCTGGTAAGTAAGAAAAAACAGCACCTTCTCACCAAAGGCTGGTGTCATCAACTTACACTGCTGTCTTCAGACTAGTGTGCCTGAACATAGTTTGACCCCTGAAAAACATGCCCTGCAMACTCGCAGCTGTGAGCAGCTGCAGCAGACGAGGGTCTTCAGGTCTTGGCTGCTGGGATTTTAACTGGGCTGACCCTCAAACATTAGCTGGGAATACAAGGACCTTTTCCCAAAGAGAAAAGACAGATAACAAGAATTTGACTTAGCAACTCAAAAGTCATGCAGTACAGGGAATAAATAAAGACCAATGCAATATTAATATGATACGCCAAATTCACATGCTGCGATGATAGGTAGAAAATGCATAGAAACAACGGGCAATTGGACACATAATGTAACAGAAGAAAAGTAAATGCATGAAATCAGGAGCACAGATGATTTCGGAGAAACATTAATAAGGAAATTACTTATTAAGGCAGAAAGATGACCTAACTGCCCTAAGCTCAGTAGCTAACTTTTAAGAAGGGTTTAGGTATCTGTATTTGGGAACCTCTGCATAAACACTGGGCCCAAGAATGCAATCAGCATGCCAAACTCATCTTTTATTATATTACTCAAGTATAAAATATCTTTGTGTAAGCTAACATGATACAATCATACTACTTGATCTAAATACAGTAAAAATTGTAGCTACTCAAACTGTTGCTTCTGACCTTTTGCCTGTGGAAAGCTCCAACCCATCTCTACCTTATCTGTCCAATATATTCCAATCCTGTGACTTTTGCTTAGCCTGACTACAACTGAGCTGACCTAAGCTGCCAGTAATAGTTATGGGTACAAGCCAAATTACTATTCATCTTCTTACCCTACTTTCTCTCTAATGGTTACCATACACTGTTTCCTATATGACCGTTTTATGAAATACTATACTCACACCTCCTAAAAGAGTTTGGGTTTAAAGTCTACAACCGTTGGGGGAGTTGAGGGCCTAAATCCCACAGGAGCTGATGAAAAACCTGGCATGTAAAGGCCCCTGACTCTGGCCCTTCTGATTTCATAGGAGCTTTGTACCTAGAGAATGACAAAGTGCAAAGTAAATCACAAGTCAGTTTATTCTGTAATGCTGCCAAGTCCATCTGTTTACTTCAACATCTGCCTGCCTGCAGGGAGGGGACAGAGAGAGATACTTGCTGTGTTTATTTGCTTCATTTTGGATTCATCCTGACTAAGTGCAGTTTCAGCAGTCGATACTTAGTTTTATGGAGACTGTACCACAAAGGGCACAATTTAAAATTGGCAACCAGTGGCACCCATTTTCCTGACCTGTCAGTTGTATTCCACATGAATACCACTTCAGCCTTACAAAAGGGAAGGATGATCCATTGGCATGCTCCATGATACGGCAGACTCTGCGAAAGTAGATTTGTAACATGTTGTACCTACATCCATGCTTGGGGCTCCACATTAGTCTTCTTTTGTAGCCAAAGATAAACTTTCTAGTTATTCCTGTTGGAGCAGGTGACTCTGCTTTTGCAAATCCCACTGCAATGCTCTAGGATTCTTGGGTTTTCTTTTGTTAGCCTGTGCTTAACTTCTTATCGACCTCAAAAAATTCAAGAACAGATTATGGAGCTAAAAATGTATGCTGCTGCATTAAAACATAGATGCATACTATCTCTACATACTATCTTATGGAGTAAAAGTAGAGGTCTTGCATGATGAGCAAGGGACTTACTGTGCCTGTACATTTGAGTGAGGCTGCAGTCCTACAGTCAGTTTCTGCTTTGTTTTGGGTCTGTCTTATATCACAGGCTGATCCCTTCCCTGTGCCTGAAATAAACACAGGTATTAAAGGCTGCAATTAGATTATTTTGCTAGCCTGGGTTACATTATTATTTGCTCAGTCATTCAACTAACTATTGAAATTTTGAAATATATGTATCTTTTAGCAGACAATATCAGTGGAATGAGGGCAGCACAGCCGAGCTCACTGGAGTCTTAGCATGCACAAATCCTGCGGTCTTGGTCTTTAAGTGCAGAGAGCTCACTGGCACAGATGAGGAGGGAGACCAAAATGGCCCACATAGGCAGCATGAGAGTTTAAAGCAGAGCAGCCCAAAGGCTAGTCTCATTTGTTCAAGCTTGAGGTAGCTTTCTGATGACGTATTTTTCTTGTGAGGATTCTCAAGATCCTAGTGTGCTACAGTGCAGCCCCTCCTCCCCGTTGCAGTGCATCTTCGACACACCAGGCAGATGAACCCATGTCATTCACTAATTCCTGTATACATCAGAAATACTTGGGCATGTTTGCTTCATGCTGCATGAAGGCCTGGCCCACTGCCAGCAAACCTTTACAGACATCTATGAACTCCCAGAGAGATTCAGCACAGAGACTACGAGGAGAAGAATACACAGCTTACCCAAGAGGTCTATGAGTTCTACTTTATGATAATGAAAATCCATTGGGAGTCTCTTCCTGATTCCCAGTGTCTATTTTAGTTAAATGCACGCTTGACAGGCTTAGAAATAAGGCCAGAATAAGTCATTCTTAGCCCCATCTCCTACTCCCAGTTGGTCTGTAGCAGCCATTAGTAAACAAATGCTTTATATGTCAAGCCTTCATACAAATAGCTCATGTCTATCGGCTTATACAATGAGGCTCTGTGTGTGACAACCCTTGGCTCCTGTCCTGGGGCAGGGCAACGCTAGCTAGAGGCATGAAAGGCACTTGCTTCCCTGGAAGTGTGCCAGATGACAGGGGTCTTAAGTGACCCATGCTGGAGAAGGAGAAGCTATTAGAGACAGACAGCTTGTTTTCTAGCTCCTGGAAGGGTGATTATAGACAAGAAAGTCACACAGGGCAGGCCTAGCCCCATGACGGAGAATGCAATGGTAATGTGACTTCCCCAGTTCACCTGCTCTCCTCTGGAAACCTGGCCTTTGGCTGTGGAGGGAGCAGGAGCAGGCCCAGGCCCGGACTGGGCTGTGCTCCTGAGGTGAGCACTGAGAAAACCCATCTCTGAATACACCTATGGTGGTGAACACATCAGCATCCAGGTGTATTTGTGCTAACATGAACCCCACTTGGCTGGGGAGAAGCTCGGTTGTAAGGAAGCCACGTTCAAAGGGGCTCTGGGAGAACAGATGGGGATGTTAAAGAATCAAGGGGACTCTTAGGGGCCTAATCCCAGTAGGGAAGCCTACAACATCTCCTTCCTGTGGTTCCCTTATGATCTCCTCCATGCACATACACAGATCTGGAACAAACTGCCCCTCTCAGCAGATCTAGTCCCTCCCCCAGTCCCACCTGAGGAGACCCAGAGACCCACTGCAGAATATCAGTCACTCAGATTCACCTCCCCTCAGTGTTTCTGGTGAGCACAAAGCTTTGGCACCATGACGGCATGGTGCCCATGATGAGCACCTGCACATAGCAGGATTTTATTCTAGCGCAAGAAACAAAGTCCGCCAGCTGTTCAAATGGGCAGGTCTCTAGCCTCCCTCAAGACTACCACTGTACACATCATGGCAATGTGGTGTTCAATTATTCGTAGCATTTTTCCACCACAAGTGGCACTGAGAAAAGAACATTATGGGCCTGAATACTGTCTGAGAACCTATCGCACTGCCTGTCCACCTCCACCTTCCTCAGGAAGACAAACAACTCAGCACACCTTTGCTATTCCCAGTCCCCTGCGTCTTGCAGAATGTCACTTGAGTGATAACTTGTCTGTCTGACTCATGTTGCCAACAGTCCCTATAATGGGGACCTTCACTGCAGTCTGCAGTGCCTCGTATAGGTTAGCTGTATCCCTTGACACCTCAGCCAGGGCAAAGCAGGGCAAAGTTCAGTGAAGCAAAAAATCACACCCTCAGTTCTGGCATGTGACCAGTGTCTCACAATGGAGTCACTGCGTCATGTGCTGGCTTGCTAAGCACAGATTAAAGGCCCACATCTTGCTTTATTGTCTAACATGACCGGGTTGGAAAGGGCTTTATGCTTTCTCCCGCTATTAGACCAAAGCAGCACATGATTAAGTGACCACACTGACATCCTCCCTCAAACGTTACACCCAGGAAAGAGGAACTTGTAGGAACAGTTTCAGAATAGGGCATGAAGATTTTCTGTCAGCAGAAGTGTATTTCAAGGCACATGGAGCTTTCCTGTTGCTGTCTTATTTATATCCCTGGCTTCTTATTTCAGGGAGAAGAAATATATTACATCAATGAAAATACCAGCTCTGATACCAAGAGTGTCCGAGTTATGGAGATAAACGCTCTACCCCCAGAGCTTGTAGAGTGTCTGGGAGGCTCATTTCCCAGGAGAGTTATAAAGAGTCCTCGTGAGGTAAGGAGGCCAGGCTACACAGAAAAAAAAAAGGCAGAGTCAGGGAACGGGGAGCTTCATTTAGAATGTAATCATGCAATTTATAAAACAGCCAAATGGCTTCTAGCTTTTAGGAAAGCATTATCTTCAAAAAGGGGGCAGGAACAGTCATATTCAGAAATTATATGAAGTTTTGGCATAAGTGATCTCCTGAAGGTTAAGACTCCTGAGAAAGAAGAACTTGCACTCAGTGATACATGAAGAAATGTAAAAGAGTCTATAGGCAGGCTGGGGGGTGAGAAAATGCTTGTCAAAGGAAGGAAAGCTCACTTAGAGAGCTCTGTGAATTGTTTCTGCTCCACTCTGCATGTCCTTGGTTACTTCATTTAGAAAAACTTCAGACATACCTCAGCAAAATCCTTCCTCGGGAAAGCAGATGAAATTATGCCTGGCACCTTATAAATCTAAGGGAATATTTAAACTGGTGTGAAGAAGGTATTGCTATGAGCCAGGTGAAGACATTGGTGATATGGCTCTAAAGCCTCCTTCAATTCCAATGAACAGCTTCATTTCACAGTAGATAAAACATCAGATCTAGGCTGTTAGAATACACATGGGATGCTCCAGCTGAAAAATAAAATCTGCCTGTAGAGCTTGCTGACATGGGTAGCTTGCAGTAAGAGAGAGTGTGAAACGATACCCTGCTCTACACTAGCTCCCTGCTGAGTAGCCTCCCAGGAGCTCTTCTTTCCCAGCAGTTAAAGACACATTTCTGGTATTCTCTCAACATCAACTGTTTTCTGTCTCCAGCTTGGAAGATTATACCTGTCAGCTACAAACACATGCGTATATGTTCTTTCTTATCACAAAGTTCAAGCTTGTATTTGTTTTTTTTAGTGCTCTTCAGACTTTGGACTTGGATAGTCTTCTGTGTTAAAAGTTGCCTGAAAATAAATATTTGGATGTCTTTTATGCTGCTCTTCTCTAACAGCCAGGCAATATAATGAATCCACATGTAAATCAAGGCATAATGTTTCTAGGATTTTAGATGACCTTGAGGGTCTATCAGCATGAATTTGTTTGCTGGAACAGTTTAATTATGATTCAGCCTTTAAGAGCTGCTGGGTACCACAGCTTCAGTGAACTCTGGGATGAGCTCAGGACACTTAGCACTTAACAGAATTTGGCCAAAGTATATTAAACTGTTTTATGTATTGGGGGCTCTGCTACTGCCCATCACTGGCAAAATAATAGAACAGAACAGAATAATGTCTTATTATTGTTTCAGTCTATTCCTTGACTGTATACTGACTCTGCTATTCTGCTGCATGTAGAATTGCCACTGAGGAACAAAGGCATTTTGGTGGCCTTTCTCATTATGTCTCTAAAGAATATGCTGATTAAAATACTGGGTGCATGGAGATACTTAATTGAACAAAATCTCTATGCCAAATGTATGGATCTTCAAGCTGTGATCCCTTTCTACTGGCCTCCAAGAGGAGATTTTCACTGCTAGGATGTTTCCTTGTCTCTGTCTTGCAGTGTCTCATATTTCCTCCCTCCTCCTTCAAATTCTTAGAAGAGATTTGATTCTAACCTAGGAGGTGAAAAGCATCAGGCATCAATCATGAAATGGCTGATGAAACGCAATCATGCCAGTTAGGGAAAGAAGAATGGAGAACAACAAAACAGAAAGCATGACTTCGAGAGAGGGTGACTTTAATAAACTGAGATCACTGGCAGATAATGTCTCCTGGGAGACAAACATGAGGGAAAATCAGTTTAGGGAAAGCTGGCATTCTTTAAAGAATATTACTGGCACAATACAGATGTTCTGAGGAAGCACAGAAAATGCAGTAAGAGACCAGTCTGGGCAAGTGATAAGCTCTACCTCAAAGCCAAGAAGGAGTTTCAAGTCAGATTACTAAGGGCAAGTAGGAAAGAGCAGCACAAGTGTTTAGGATAAACTAAGAAAAGTAAACGCATTGAATGAGATGCAACTAGCAAGAGATATTAGGTAACAAGGAGACATTCTTTACCTATGTTTATAATGAGCAGAACAGCAAGGGAAATATTTTCTCAGTGGAAAAAGAAGCTATCAGCAAATGATGACGAGACAGACAGAACCTTTAATACTTTCTCTGCCTCACTTTACTGAAAAGCTACTTTACAGTCAAGTAGCTAAGGCAATTATAACACACAAAGGGCTAAGATCCTAGGATGYACCAGGGATAGAACAGTTTTCATAGTAATTAGACCTGTTAGTTGATWTCAAGGCAGCTAAGCGAGGGTGAAATGCATTATACTGTGGAAAAATGGTAGAAACAAACTCAGATTCACTAGCTGTTCCCTTGAAAATTCAAGGAAAACACATGTAGCTCCAAAGAATCTATTAAATTTGCGAATGAAACCAAGCTAGAAGCTACAAGGATGTTGAAGGGATTCAGATGGATTCAATATGATCCTGACATATTAGACAAAAAAACAGAGTGCAAAAACAACAGGGCCAAATGCAAATCACTTCTCCCAAGCATAAATTTTCAGCTGCACAAATACAGAATGAGGAACAACTGTCTAGGCAGGAGATCAGCAGGAAAGGATATGAGGATTTTAGTAGACTGTAAGTGTCAGCAGCGTCCTGGTCGTGCAAAAAAAGGAAGCATCCTACTGTGAGAACAGAGAGGAATGTGCGATAATCCTCTGCTCTGCTCAGTCTGGGTAAGACCTCAGGGGGTGATGTCTGTGTCCAGTTTTGGTCACTATTCTTCAAGAAAATTGTGAACAAATTCAAAAGAAAATGGGGAAAGCTGAAGGAATGACGACATACCTATGACCAACATGCAAAGATGTAGCAAACTGAGTTATCTAATGTAAATAAGAGATAATTGGGGATACATGTAAGAAGCTCCAATTAAGTAGAAGGCTGATACAAAGAGAGTGGAAATACTTTGCTCCTCATGTTTCTTGGGATAGGGTAAGAAACACTGAGCTCAGGGGGAGCAGAGAGATGCAGTTACAAAACTAGCAACAGTTTTCTAACAGAAAGGACAGTTAAACAATGAAATACATTGTTCTGGAGGCTGTTGATTGTCCCTCTTGCAGGATCAGGTTAAACAATTATCAGGAGGTTGATGTTGTCTTAGGGTAGACGGGTAAAATAGACCCGTGCTTCTTGATTGTAAGATCACAAACTTTTTGAAGAGAATCCACAGATTCTCTTGTATCCTATACTTTTTTGGTGGCTGTGAAGAAGAAAGTCCTCAAGATAGAGATAAGCTTTACTGTTTTTCCAAATTTTGATCTTACTATTAGACTTAACATTTGCATTTGTAAGTGGCAGTAGTTGAGAACCAGTTCCTGAGTCTACCTGCTGATAGGCAGAAACATAGGTGCCATCCAGGTGATTTTTTTTTTTTTAATAAATACATCCATGGACCACAAGCAGCCTACAGACATCAGCCCTAACACCAGATTCTTGATGTCCCTTTTGCCTTTGATACCTTGGACACAAGAAAAGGCTTTGATGGTGCTTGGTTTTCCTCCACCATCACATAAACACTGCTCTTCAAAAGCTGTCTAATAGTAACTGAGAGAAACCATCCCTTCACTGAGTGGAAGCAGAAATGAGCTTTTATTATCAGAAACACTACTCATTTGCCACCTGCCGGCTACCGGGAAATACAGCACACAGGAGAGGGTCAAGATACTTGCGGTACTACCAATTAGCATGGGGAAAAGGATGGTACAGAAAGATGGTCAGGGTTACTGTTTCTCCCAGGAGGATGAGGCATATCCCAGGTGCATGAACACTTTCCTCATCTATTTTGCTACCTGGTTGGGTGAGCATCCAATGCAAAAAAGTGTCAAGCCGCTACTTTAAGAAAAGAAAATCTGAAGAAAATCCCCATGGTGGAAGAAAGGCTAGTTCCCAGTGTGCCTTGAGTCCTGAATTTGAGATTTTACCCTGGCAGGTGGCTTCTAAGGGAAGACAGTTTAGACTCAGCCTTGTGAACTACTGTCTAAGAGCTGATGCTGTTTCTTTTCCTGTCTGTTTTTAGCTCTGCCTTTGGGCACATCAGGGACAACAAGAAGAGATGAACAAATCACCTTACTTCTTTACTTGTTTCCACACATCCACCTGTGCTTCTCCCTTCTAACTCTATCCCCTGCTTGCCTTCCTCCACTTTGCTGTGCGTCCTCTTTCATTACAGAGGAATCTTCCCAAGTCTACCCCTTTGAACGCAAAGAAGAAACAACTCACTAGCGTATGGGTGGGTTAGAAAACTCAAGACAAATAATAGACAAGACATGGGTCTTTTGTGTAATATTCTTTACGTTGAAAGAATCAATGGTGCTGAACATGATTACACTTTACTATACTGCTACTGCAAGGGGTATGTACCGAAGTATGCTTATGTAGCATTAGTACTTGGCATCTACTTTATCAGTATGAAGTATGATAAGAGAGTTACCACTCATTATTCTATTACTTTTTAGGAACCATGCCAGCCCAGATTTGTTAAGATCAGATATGGAGCCTGGTACCTTGACCCTAAAACATGGAAAAAACAAAAAGTGGGTGAACCTTTAATGGATCCAAAGGAAATGGGCGACAGTGTTAAAAATTTCACGACACCATCCATTAAGAAGGTACCATAAGCACTATGAAATCATGGACACTGAGCTCAGCTGAGTCAATGACTACACAGTGCATGTTATGGGAACATACCTGAGCACCATGTGCACTGTTAACAGGAGACATAAGGGCTCCTACTATTCACCTTACTGGTGACAATGACTGTTTTTTTCACTTTGTGACACCAAGAAGCCACAGCATAAGGCCTGGCAATATGCAAACACAGACAGCTCTTACTCATCAAAAAGCTGCTACCTGCCTCCACCTCACCTATGAGCTGTTGGCCTCTCCCTTCTCATTAGAGCTTCTTAAAAGCCGCATGGGGCTTTCTCCCATGCTGCCTTTATGCCCAGGAAGAGCTCCCCGCAAACCTCCGCAAAGCTTCCCCAGCAAATCTCTTTCCTGAATTGTCTGTGGAATTCCAGATGCCCCAGTAGTACAGACAAAGGGGATAACAGGGCTGCTTAACTGTGATTTCTTCTCTGCTTGTTCATGTTTCCATTTTGTTCTATTACAAAAATAAAACCAGAAGAAGCACTGCACTCACACAAGGGTTGCTTAAGAGCAGTGGTCTCCAACATCCTTAATACAGCAATTGTAAATACTGGGGGATCAGACAGTGGAAACTGGACAGGCTCATAAGTGCTCCCTAAACCACATCCCCTACTGCCACTGTCAGAACCAGAACAGTCGGGTAGATGGACCATTGCTCTGATTCAGCAGGGCATTTCTTATACTCTCTGTTAAATTACAGCTGAGATTCCCTGTCACCACACTAGATGGCACAGCTTACAGAGTAAAATTCAGAAAGTTAATTTGAGAGACAGAATGAACATGGGCCAGGGCTTTTTAATAACAGCCATGGCTGCATACTTGTTGTTTATAGAATTGTCCTAAGTAAATATATACCCTACTGTTTTGGTTTTGAAATGTGAGAAGGTGGCAGGTTTGAGGCTCCTGATCTTGCCCCAGCCAGCTGGCTGGTAAGTGTACAAAGTCACATGTAGCTTTTCAAAATAAGGTTCTGCAACTGCTATCACATTTACTGAATAAACAATGGTGCAACAACGCTTCAGCGTTCACTGAAGACACTAACCTCCAGAATAATGCCACATCAGAAATGATCCCATGAACAAAATAAAATCTTGAATTAGTTAGAAACAGAATTGGTAGTATCCTTGAGACTCTGAGAAACTGCCTCCTTGTCCCTTTACTGCACTTTTGCTTTGTTTGGTTCCAACAAAAACTTAAAAAAAAAAATGCAAGATGCATTCTGCAGCCTTTCTATGAATCTGCTTTGGAAATTGTCTTAGGAGAATCCCAAGTACTATGGGATGCATGCATTTAAGGAATTCCTGGAGAGAAAAGGCTACTGGAAACCAGGGGTAAGTTACCAGTTACAACGATCTGTGCATTTGCATCGGAGCAGCGACCTCAGTGCTCAGCATCCTGTAGCTCTTGAGGCATGACTCTTCTCACTTCTCTTCTGTCAAGCATCTTTCTTTCTAACACGTGGTAAGTGATCAGTGACCCAGGAACTTCAGTCTTCGCATTCACTGAGAAATTGTTCTAAAAAAAGGAAATACAAGGTAAGTTATAGACAGCCTAGGAGGAGTTCCAAGGCTCAGATTGTTTGCTACCTGGACAGGGTACCATTATTACAACCATAACTGAACCACTTTCAGCTAGTTTAATCCAGCATAAATTCCCATTGCCTCTGAAAGGGGCAGGTCTGCCTTTCCCTTAGCCACCCATTCTTGCTGCTCGGTAGCACTGAGCTCTCTTCTCCCTTTGACCCTGCACAAAACAGAAGCCACCCCACAGCTAGCAGCAACTGGCAGCGGGCTGGGGAGCTCAGCAGAGTGAGCAAATTGGGAAAGGGTTGTAAAACTGTTCTTCTCTGCTTGGGAAGGCTCTACAGCTGTGTGGGAAGCTTGCCTCTGGTGGCACCTAGGTCCTTGTCACTTGTCTTTTCCAAGCCATTCAAATGCATTACTAGTAACCAGAGCTTTTTGTTTGTGCATTTTGTTTTAGTTTCTTCTGCAGATACTGGGTGAAGAGGAGGCTGAAGCAACAGACGATGAATTTGGGAGTTAAATAGAACCAGAAAATAACTTTGCTCTTTTCTTGCTTATTAAAGAAACACCCTGCCTTTATTTAAGCACTCTGCCTTTAATCTCTCAGACTTCTGTGTCTTCAAAATGAACTGTTCCTTAAAGATTTCTGCAACAGTCACTTTAAGCTGTGTCACTTTCACTTCTCTTCCTTTCTAAGCTGTTTTATCAGATATATTGAAAGAAAGAAATGGTGGGATTAGCAGATCCAAACACTGCCTGTTCAGCTGTCCTCAAAGCTGGCAGAAGGATGCTCTTTTACAGTGATAAGAAAGGTAATGATTTCTGTCTGCTCTGTTTCAGGGAGATGGTTAGGGATAGGTGCCATAACTGAAAAGCACAGCTGTGTGAAGTGTTGTATAAATACAGAACAAGGGACTGTTTCTGCTATGAAGACTAGAGAAAGGTATATAAGAAAACTACTCCTTGCATAGTAGATTATAATTCTGTAGTTAACTCATTGAATTCAACTTTCTGTTTGAAGTAACAAGGCTAAACTGCAGATATATCCCCTTGCAGCATCAACAGTGGTAAAAGAAAGCACACAAAAAGACAGATCCACTAAGAAAGTGCCCAGGCAGGTCCTAGCTTCACAGTTCTTTTCTTCCCATGTATTATTGAACAGAATATCCAAGCAGTGCATGTTTAGCACATGTCTGAACACATCCCACACATCAAAGCACAAAAGCACATATTTATATTAAAGCACAAGTTCAGCACTTTGTTGGAGCAAGGCTTCAGAGAAGGTGTCTTAGCTATTAGACCCATGTTGTATGCACAGAAAGGAAAAATGTTTAGATTATGGCTTTGGTGTACTCACAGAGATTGACATGTACCACATCAACCAGGGAACTTCACTGCGAAGACTGCACACTTGTGCATCTATAAATTTAAATGACATTTCATGTCCTGTTAAGCTGATATAGCATTGCTCTAAATGAGACTGAAAGACTAAGAACTTTGCATACTGGAAATAGACTTATTCAGACATCCCTTTAGCCATTCTTTCTTCTAATGAGATAGCCGGTAAGATCTCCTCAGTGGGCTTTAGAATTAAATAAAGACAACACCTTTGTTCAGATAAAGGCAATGTGTTTAAGAAATCAGTGGTCAAAAATGAATGGAACTACCTCCCCTAATTCTTTCTCTGCTGTTAACAGCGTTAATAGTCCAACCTGTGTTAGTTTGCTGAACATTCTAAATATTTGCCACTCCAGGATTATCAATTTGAAATACTAAATCATAACATCTTTTACTGAATTTCATGGGTAGTTAGTGTAAGATTTATCTGTAGAATCCTTTAATTCTGAATTAAAATCTGACATCATCTCTTCAAGAGGAACAGAATTGGGTAGCAAAATGAAGCTATATTAAAGTAATTGTCAATTTGATTCTGCACTAATGCAATCTGAAGTCCTGCTAGTCCAAAAAAAGCCTCCTGGGCATAATACAAATGACGGAAGAGCATGACCATGTTAAGAAATCCAACTGTAAGTGTTAGCATATGATGCGGAAGAAGTACTTTATCTCACTTCTCAGGGAAACCAGAGAAACATGGCCCAATATTCATCAGTACAAGCATTAAAAGTACAAGCAAGCAAGTCCCCCTTAGCACATACAGTCACCCTGCTAGAACATATAAATCATAATGCCACCAGCACTGCTAAATTTAAACTTCACAGACTCCTGCACCTACTATAGCTATAGGCTCACCCATCATGAAAGCTTCTTCTATGAAAAAAAAATAAATCAAGCTTTCAGTCATCAGGTTTTGTGTGTCATCTCTCCTCATTTTTGTATTATCCTTGATTTGAAACACTTGCGTTCAGTGATGCCTCTGTTGTTACCTTGGGCAGACTGCCTAGCTATAAAGACAAAACGAGAGAAGGAAAAAAAAAGGAAGGATGACAGAAAAGGTAAGGGGGGGGGGGTGAGGAGAAAGCAAGCCCTTTAACTGTCTCTCACCTAGCTTATTATCTCTTATTTTAATCCTTGTTTACAATCCGCAGGTGACCGAGGGGAAAAGCAGATGTTACAGAAAGAGCACAGAAATATTTCGGGATTTGCTGTAGACCCCCGAGACCTCCGCAGAGCCGGCAGCGGCGGGGGCTGAGCGCCTTCCCGGCCGGAGAGCTCCCCGCGCTAAAACCCAAGGCGGCGGCGGCGGCGGCGGCTCTTCCCTTTCAAAATAAACCCCAGGGGAAAACAGGGACGGCCAGGCCAGGAGAGCCCGCGGCTGTTTTTCTTCGGACGAGGCCTCCCCTCACCTCAGCCACGCGGGGCGGCCCAACTCCCGCCCCCCCAACGGTCCCAACGGTCCCAACGGTCCCAACGGCTCCCCGGGTCGCGAGGCGGCGGCGCAGCCCGCCCCGGGGGCGGCTCGTGGCGGCCGCGGCTCCGCCCCGCGGCC